>NC_047505.1:42459058-42781558 GCF_902827115.2 Pseudochaenichthys georgianus
ATTTTTTTTTTACAGCTAACGGCCACTAGGGAACCTCCTAAATCTATGGACTACAGGTACAATTAACCACCTTTAACCCTACGGGCTCTATGACCGGTCCGCGTGAGACAGGTAGCGCCACCAAAGTAAAAGTGGAACCGAGAGACAGAACGAGAGCAAGACAGAAGAGGCTTCTCAATACTCAAATTTCCCCTCCTCGACTCCCCTCCTCGATACTTAGACCCACCCACAGGAGATGCGAGCGGAGGACCGAGGAGGGGAACCGAGGGGAAGCAGCAGACGTTTAAAGAAATGAGAACTCCTCTCCTCTGAGCGGTCATTTTAAAGCGACGTCCGTTCATTATTACGTGGCAACAGCTGCATCAGCTGTCGAGTGTTTTGTCATATTTTATAATCTCTGTTAGATCAGCTGAACATTGTTCCCCACATATTACCTTGAATTCATTAAGAGTGCGGTATAATGAGACAATAACAGGCTACAGATGCGGACACACACACACACAAAATATTTATAATAAATGCAATTTAAAGTATGAGAGCACTCTCATAATAACGTAACACAATCAGAGAGTGGATATATCCCCCCCTCTCTCTGGTCGCTGAAATGGGGAATTGAAATTACGGGCCAAAAGTTGTATGTCACTGATTCTTGAAACTTTGCCTAAAACAGGTCCCACTAAGAAAAGGCTAATTCTGTTGGAAATGAATAACATTTACATGAATAAAAAGAATCAAGGTTATAATCAGAGGGGTCTTTTGCACAAATGTATGGTTCTTTCATAGTTTTATTTTTATTTTGTATTAATTTAATGATTATATGCTGGCCCATTGCCTACATAATCAGTTGTCCTCGGATAGGAGATAATCATTTCAACTTGATTAAAAAAAACAAAAAGTAATAATTTAATAGAATAATATTCTTACCCAAATGAAAGAGTACTTGTAATATGTATTAAAAATTACAAACAGTGAATTTTGAACAATATTACCATTATTTGTGGTTGCTCAAATGTGTCCACCATATTCGTCACCACCGTCAGATATTTATAAAAAGCAATAAAATCAGGCAACTACAAGGTCAGCTTACATTCCTTAGGACCCCCCTTTTCAAAACCTTCAGCTTTACTGCATGCTTCAGACTCACTCAAGCTCCTGTAAGTTTGCTATTTTTCTCTAAAACTTGTACATTTGTTATCTGACTGCTACTGTCACAAGTTCACACCATAACATGTCAACACTGTCTCTTTTGTATAGAAAATATTAGATTAGATTATGACATAAATGTATACTTTTTAAGACGAGGTCTGAGGTAGCTAGCAACATGTGGGAAACAAGATGGCTAATGTGAACAACTCATGCATATCATGTAAAAGAGTAGGTTTTTGTCACCACCGTCAGACATCACCACCGTCAGATTTTCTGTCTGACGGTGGTGACATACTGTCTGACGGTGGTGACAAAAACCTCCAAATTGTACTCAAGGGAGGCTAAAGATATTTCTTTACCACAATAACAATACACTGCATGCTACTACCACCATTGATGAACCATATATATATATATATATATATACCATTGGTCTATCGCTCAATCCTAGGGGATGAGGTGTGCCTTCTCTCTTTCTAAATTCACTATTATGCCATGTTCATTTGGCTTATGTCATGGGGGATGCACATAGTGCACCTACTACCTACCTACATAGCACATAGTACACCTACAATATCCCTTGTAAGCTATGCATCTCCAATGACTAAAGCCAAATGAAAATGGCATGACAACATTTAACCAAATATATGTTAAAACAATATATTTCCACACTTGAATTTGTCATCTGGTATTGGTAAGACTACTCTGACTATACCTTATAGGAGGCTGAATTTCCACTGGGGTCTGTAAAATGTGTCAGTGGTAACCGTCAAACCTTAAACTCTTAAGTCAATGTGTTCAATAAGAAATATCATCTAATTCACCAGACAAGGCAGTTTGGCGTAACATATAACACACTGCGGAAGAGGAGGCTTACTGACAAAAAACCTGCATACATTCAAAACAATAACTCAGAGGGTTCAGGATTTCTACCATAATGCAGCACGAATGACGACTGACAAACAGGACACAATAACACGGAAGAAAATAAAGCATCAGAGAATGATTCTGACTGATACAGTAATTGAACCTCCACAAGGAGTTCATCAAGAAGGAACCAACAATGAAACTCAGTTACTCATCATTCTGTGCCTTACGTCCGTTCTATGTCACAGCACCAAGACCATCAGATCGCAAGACATGCCAATGCCAGTACCATGAAAATGCTAAGCTGATGCTTGAAGTCCTAAGAGAAAATGGTGTTGTTAAGTCTAGGATAGTTTTGAAGGATAGTTTTGAACTTGTCTGCTGTTCACAGACAAGCGGCATGTCTTCTGCGCTCCTGCACACGGTGTCTCTACAAACATACACTTCCCACACCACAGCAAGAGCAGAACAATGTTGAATGGCAGCAATGGGAAACGAGTTCAGGACCAAACAGCAGATGGGCTCCACTTCAACACAAGACTTGTAATGCACAGTGGCACGCTGGCAGAGCTCATTCCAACTATATGAAGACAAACTGACGAGGGAAACAACAACACATGTGTGCTCGGTTCAGAACCAGTCCAGAGAATACAGGAGCCATGATAGAGAACTGCAATGATAGCACAGTAATTGTGCATGTGGACTTTTCTGAGGCATGGAATGCAAGTATAGTTCTGAGGTACAGTCATGCCATTTTGGTCAGAACCTCCCACAGCTCAACCTGCACACTAGCATGTACTACACAAAAAAGAGAAGACAGGATGTTGCACAGTATCAGCATCCAAGCGACAAGATGCGTCTGCCATTTTGAACTCACATGGAACCAGTCCTGAGAGATATGCGTTTAAAGTTTCCAAAAGTTGATACTATTTCACTTTTGGTCAGATGGCCCCAGCAAGCAGTACAAAAACAAGAACAACTTTTTTCTTCTCTGCAGTGTCCCTCCAACACTAGGTTTCCAGAGAACAACCTGGAACTTCTTCCCCACCTCACATTGGGAAGGGAAACCCAGACGGCATTGGAGGAACTGTGAAAAGGACTGCAGACAGTCTTATACTGCGGGGGAATGACATTGTGGGATGGCAATATCTTCCATGAGATGGTTGGCAGAAGCCTTTGCAGTACTAAGCTCTATATTATTAATGAAGCTGACATGCCATACGATGCACTCCTTTCTCAACCACTAAAACCTGTACCTGCAACAGGAAACTCCATCAGGTCACACCGACACACCGAAACAACTCTGAGATCCATTGCAGATCACTGTCCTGTTTCTGCAGTGAGCCACAGATGTGCGAGTGTTTCTGCCCAACAATATTCCAGTTGATTGCCAACACAACCCAGGGTACAGGTTGAGGATGATGGTTCCTATACCAATGCAAAAAGAAGAAAGGTCCTTTGGAAATGTTGATGGAGGAAATGGAGCAGGAGGAAAGTGAGCAACAGCCAATGACCAGGAGTGGTCCTGACGGGACTATGACAGATCTATCTGCTGATGTAGTTTCATTGCGGAGATTGGCTGGCGGTCATTTATGACCAGAACTGGTGGATAGCAAAGGCTGTCACTGTGGATGCACCTCATCAAGATGTGAAAGTGGAGTTTTTCCACCCTCATGGGGCCCAACACACGATTTCTATCCAAAAGAGGTGGAAGGTGGAAAGGATATGTGCTTCATACAATTTGACCATATTCTGGTCAAACTTGTGGAACCGTCATCACCAGGTCGTGCAAGCAGGACGAGGGAGATATACAACCTCTCTGCTGAAGTCATGGACTTCATAGAGGAGAAACATATACTCCATATAGGCCTACGTCCTGATAAAGCTGAATGAGTGGTGGAGTGATGTAGAAACAGTCAGGGAATACTCACAGGAGGTCACTTATGAATTATTATTATTTTTGTGCCAGATGTGTTTTGTGATGTTTACACAGAATGCTTTCTGTATTTAGAAACATTTCAGTTTATGGGAAAATAGACTGTAAGATGTAGTTATTCATTTATCTATTCTTCACGTCCAATATACAGTTACAGAAGAATATAATGTATTCTTTTATGAGTAGGGGGGGCACTAGATGACAGTTTAAGATGTCAGTAATGAATTGTACATTATTGCCACTGGTAATCACTTTATTTTTTAACTATGATGGATTGATATTTGATGATATGGGCTGGGGTACTTTTATTAATGATATTGCTTAATTGTACCTTAAGTTACTTAATTAAATGTTTATCACAGTTCTCACAATTGTTATTTGTTGTACCAAATTGTTAAATAAAGTTGTTAAGCAAGGAATTGACTTGAGTGGTATACATTTTGGAATTGTATGTTGTAATGAGGCCAGTGTCACCACCGTCAGATTAGTGTCACCACCGTCAGTTCCAAAGTCACCACCGTCAGAGGGAGTTTATTTGTTTTAAATGAATATGCTTGTAATCTGTTTCCTCAGTGCTGTTGAGTTATTAAAGTAATACTCTCTTTTAATACAAAAATGTGTTTTTTAAGTAAAAAAACATTACTTTGTCTGTTTAAGCTAAAAGTAAACGTTGTATGATGTAAGATCTTTTAAAGGAGCACATGTGAAAACAGTATAAAAAATGAGCAAAAGTGAATATTCAACATTTTACAGCATATATGTGTACTTAGAATGCCAGATAATGATTTAAAAGCTCTAAATACATATTAGACTAAATACAAATAAAATATAAATCACTTTTATTGTGTCTGACGGTGTTTACAAAATGAGGAGGTTGCACCGGTACATTGCTGAACAGCCAAGACCTTGGTCTATAATGATATAACTTCAGATTTTGTAATTTAACAAACTTTTTATTTTGAAAATTAAAACCTGTTTTTATCCAAATTCCCAAGAATCAGTGATTTGCAATTATTAAAAGTAAGGACACCAAACCAACTGAGAACTGTCTGTCCGCCGCATCTGCGCACTGTACAACACACACACCTACACACTGTACAACACACCACCTACACACTGTACAACACGCACACCTACACACTGTACCACACACACACACCTACACACTGTACCACACACACCTACACACTGTACCACACACACCTACACACTGTACCACACACACCTACAGCTCCTAAAGCATAATCAGGCTACAGCCGTTGTGTATTTTATTATGTGAAGCACTAAATGGTCTTAGAAAAATATCGACTCTTTGTTTGTAGATCTCTACTAAACTAAAGCAAATAAAGAGAGTAGGCCTGTTATACTGAGTGATATATATTTTACACACTGCTCTGCTTTCTGCACGGGCCTCACAGCTGTTCTCACTGTGAACATCGCGTTGCGATGAGAGCAGTTTCTAAAATAATATCCAGGGGTTGCATGCAGAGCTGTCATTGGCTGAGATAAGTCCGGCCGTGCGTCACGCCTCCACCGTTCCCGGAAATGCATCCGCGGAGGAGCCGTGGAGGAACCATCAGTGTATCCTCGGTTATAGCTCCTCCAGAGAGCCTCCTCGATGCTCGATCCTCGGTCCTCGGTGTGCATTTAGAGAAATGAGACGTCCTTCAAAATGGCGCGCTGAAATACATTTTCGGGTCACTACCGGAGGAGTCGAGGAGTTGAGGAGGGGAAATTTGAGTATTGAGAAGCCTCTAGACGGACAATTTAGCTGCTGCGGCTTATATGCAGGTGCGCTTTATAGTCCGAAAAGTACGGTACATGGATCATTAGAGCATGCTGGGAGAAATATGAAACCAGTTGGACTACAAACCTTTTGAGCTTCCCGTATCTGATGGAGGAGAGGAGCTTCTCCTTATCAGCTTCACCTGCAAATCGCTCATAGGCTGTCAGGAGACTGAGATTAAGAGAGGAAGAAAGATTTGAATTAAATATCAACAATATCTTATAGTAGCGCAATGTCTTGTACTCGTGAATATAAGAGAGTTTGCATAACAATGTGTTTATAAAGTCAAATCAAGCAATCTGATTGGTTCTTAGCCGTGATATAATGAGCGTATATCACGGGTAGATTTGTAGTTCTTTTCACAAGTCAGTATCCCTCCGCGTCTGAGAAAAGCTACAACCGTTACAGCTGTTACATTACGTCCGTTATGAAACTAACTAGCAAAGCTCAAGATGGAAACATGTAAGGTTAACTTGGACCTCCGGGGGGGGCTCACTATGGAGGAGTGGATTGAGCAGTGCCTATCTCCAGAAAGCACCTAACGACGACATGCAGAGCTACGTGAAGAGCAGGTAGACCAACTGGAGAAGTAGCTTCATTCAAAAGCTTTCTGAGGCGGGTCTTGAAACAAAGCAGAGAAATGATGAGCGTCAGTGGCCACAGGTGCGAAAGCTCTCTCTAGAGCTGCTGGAAGCCAAATCTCAGGGACCGGAGAAAGTGGAGCAATATTCTCACCACGCCAAGCAACAGCCTAACAACCTCAACAAGTAACCTCGTAAGCCAAGCTACTGATGCGGGACAGGTTTTCAGTGGGTGCACAATAAACAGCAACATACACATGAATGTAAATAAATAGCCAAATAATGGATCAACGCTCTCTGTCTAATGTGTTCGCTAGCTGTTAGTGTTGTTGCATAGCAACCACCTCGCACTATGTTTCTTGCAGAAGGCAACGGAGGGACTATTTTATTTTGAACATCATTATTTACTAATAAAAACTATTTAAATTAGAGTGTGTATTTTTCTTTCATATTGCCACACTTGGTAACCGTTTTATAAAGTAAGTAAGTAAAACTTTATTTATATAGCACCCTTCTCAACACGGATGTTCACAGTACAGTACACAGGACACAATTCACAGTACAACTATAAAATGTAGAATAAAAGGCATAAAACGGCAGCAGGTAATACATAGGATGAAACATACGACAAAACACCAATACAAAAAAGACAGCCACTAACTCACCTCCTCCGACGACCCAAAGGCCTGTCGGAGAAGGTGGGTCTTTAACCGCCCCTTAAAAATCTCGATTGAGGCCGAGGTTTTTATTATTTGGGGGAGTTTGTTCCAAAGCCTTGGGGCCACCGCCTCAAAGGCACGGGCACCCTTAGTCTTTAGCCTGGTTTGGGGCACCCTTAGGAGGCCTTGCTCAGAGGACCTCAGGGCCCGGGTTGTGATGTGCGGGTGGATCAGGTCATTGATGTAGGCTGGGGCTTGGCCATGGACAGCTCTATATGTGAAGACCAGTACTTTGAATTGGGTTTGAATAAAAGCAATAGCTCACTTCAGGCCGTGGTATATGCTCATATATCACAGCTAAGGGGCGTGGTTCGGCCCGACGCCAAGTATACCCTCATGTTTCAACCTTGTTTTTAATTACCCAAAGTCAGAAATGTCTCCTTTATTTTTTTAACGTATTCTTTGTTATATGAACACATATTTCATATTCCTTCAACTTACCTGTCCCATTTTGTCTATTGCATTATTGTATTGGGTTTCTATGTCTAACTCTTTCATGCTGGGCATATTGTGTGTTGCACTGCTGGAGGAGGAGGAGCATGAGACTTAAGATTACAATGTAGTTTTGCGACATGAAAAATAAAGCCTTTGAATCCTTGAAATGTAATGTTTTAATAATAATACATTTTATTTATATAGACGCCTTTCAAGGCTCTCAAGGTCGCCATACAAGACACAAAAAACTAAAAACCAGCAGAACAACAAGACAATACAATCAATAAGGACAGAAGATGCGTCATGTGATCAGGGGTGTGAAGAGACGTGATTTGAAAATGGAGGGAGAGTCAGAAACTAAAGGGCAGCAGGTGAAGTTTTGCTTCCATGATATCTATCTCTGCGAGTGCCAACTGCCTCGTTCTTTGTATACGTTATCTAAAAACACCGTTGTTGCTGCTGCAGGAAATCCCGAGTGCATTGCCAGGAACGAAAGGTAGGAATACTTGAACAGGTGAGATGTGTGAACATACTGTCTCGTGGGTTACCTGAGTGGGGTGCTGTAGAGCTCCAGGACAGCAGCTGCTTTGTCTCCCGACAGTCCGCTCACCTGCATCAGCTGCCGCGCAAACACTTCTTTCACCGTCTGACTCTGAGAGGGAGAGATTCATTTATTCAAATAGATTATGAACCGATGAGCTGATAACCAGTTCTATCACCAACATAAAAAGGTTGCTTGGTCTAATTAGCAAAATATTGTTTGTCAAGTATGCCTCAGTGACGAGACATCCCTTCTGTTATCGTATTAAGTTCATGAACATTGTATAATAATAATAATGCATTTTATTTATATAGCGCTTTTCACAACTCAAAGACGCTTTACAGGATGAGGGAGGGTAGACAAACAAGGACAGGCAAACAAGTAAGTAAAAAATAAAAAGGCAGTCAAGAGGAAGTTGATTGAGAGGGGGGGGGGGCTTATGGGTAGACAGAGTTGAAAAGATTTGTTTTGAGGCGGGACTGAAAGACTGAGGGACTAGGAGTCACGGAGATCTTGGGGGAGGGGCTTCCAGAGCCTAGGAGCTGCCACTGAGAAGGCTCTGTCCTCAAAGCTGCAGAGTGTGGATGTGGGAGTGGATAGGAGTCCGGCTGCGGTGGATCTGAGGGGCCGTGGGGGTTGATAAGGAGTGAGAAGGTTTGTGAGATAAGGGGGGGCCAGATGGTGGAGGGCTTTGTAGGTGAGGACCAGAGTTTTGTAGTTGATGCGAGACAGGAAGCCAGTGGAGGTCTTTGAGGACTGGGGTATCAGATGCTGTTCCCTTATTGCTAATGTCTACTCCTCCCTGTAACTGGGAACATGTTCTCAACTGTCTTCTGAATAAAGAATTGTAAAAAATAGATTATGGACCAACAGGGTAGTTGGAAATTAAAACAGTTATTGCGAAAAGTCTTTCTTTAAATGCAAAAACAAAGAGACGGACACACACACCTTGTTTTTGATTGCACCGTGGTTGAACTCTGCAAAGGAGATAAGAGAGCAGGGGGGGGTCCCTCTCTCCTCCTCCTCTCCATCCCCTTCCAGCTCTCTGGAGCGACACGTCAGCGTACAGTTCTGGAAAACAGATTTAAAAGTTTATTATCATAACTATTCCACTTGTTTTGGGGCCGACTTAGACACAATATACTAATTTCTTTATAGGACAAGGACATGTCTAAGTGATTGAAGTCGAGGCAAAACCCTACCGTAATTGTTTTATCTTTTGGGACGATTTTAAAAACATACATGTATTGCTTTTATAAAATATGTATTTAAACGTTTACCTGGTAGAGTTTATTAAGGTATCGAGTCATGACGGTGAGGTAGGCCATCGACTCCCTCACATCCTGGACTCTCTTCACAAAGAAGCGATCAATAACCTGACACACACACATATACAAAAGACAACATGTATACATCAGAGACTCAAACAAATCTTGTTTTGTGATTAATGCAGTGCACATTCAGACCCCATTTACACGCAAACGAATACGAAATACAAAAAAGTCTTGCGTCCCCTCTCAAGCACGCTCTAAGTACCTCCCCTCTCAAGCACGCTCTAAGTGCCTCCCCTCTCAAGCACGCTCTAAGTCCCTCCCCTCTCAAGCACGCTCCAAGTCCCTCCCCTCTCAAGCACGCTCCAAGTCCCTCCCCTCTCAAGCACGCACCAAGTCCCTCCCCTCTCAAGCACGCGCCAAGTGCCTCCCCTCTCAAGCACGCGCTAAGTCCCTCCCCTTTCTCAAGCACGCTCTAAGTCCCTCCCCTCTCAAGCACGCTCTAAGTCCCTCCCCTCTCAAGCAGGCGCTAAGTGCCTCCCCTCTCAAGCACGCACTAAGTCCCTCCCCTCTCAAGCACGCTCTAAGTCCCTCCCCTCTCAAGCACGCGCTAAGTGCCTCCCCTCTCAAGCACGCTCTAAGTCCCTCCCCTCTCAAGCACGCTCTAAGTCCCTCCCCTCTCTCGTGCACGCTCTAAGTCCCTCCCCTCTCTCGTGCACGCTCCAAGTGCCTCCCCTCTCTCAAGCACGCTCTAAGTCCCTCCCCTCTCAAGCACGCACTAAGTCCCTCCCCTCTCAAGCACGCACTAAGTCCCTCCCCTCTCAAGCACGCTCTAAGTCTCTCCCCTCTCAAGCACGCTCTAAGTCTCTCCCCTCTCAAGCACGCACTAAGTCCCTCCCCTCTCAAGCACGCTCTAAGTCTCTCCCCTCTCAAGCACGCTCTAAGTGCCTCCCCTCTCAAGCACGCTCTAAGTGCCTCCCCTCTCAAGCACACTCTAAGTCCCTCCCCTCTCTCGTGCACGCTCTAAGTCCCTCCCCTCTCTCGTGCACGCGCTAAGTCCCTCCCCTCTCTCAATCATGTGCTAAGTGCCTCCCCTCTCAAGCATGCTCTAAGTGCCTCCCCTCTCAAGCACGCTCTAAGTGCCTCCCCTCTCAAGCACGCTCTAAGTCCCTCCCCTCTCTCGTGCACGCTCTAAGTCCCTCCCCTCTCTCAGGCACGCTCCTAAGTGCCTCCCCTCTCTCAAGCACGCTCTAAGTCCCTCCCCTCTCAAGCACGCACTAAGTGCCCTCCCCTCTCAAGCACGCATCTAAGTGCCCTCCCCTCTCAAGCACGCTCTAAGTCCTCTCCCCTCTCAAGCACGCTCTAAGTGCCTCCCCTCTCAGTGCACGCATCTAAGTCCCTCCCCTCTCAAGCACGCTCTAAGTCCTCCCCTCTCAAGCACGCTCTAAGTGCCTCCCCTCTCAAGCACGCTCTAAGTGCCTCCCCTCTCAAGCACGCTCTAAGTCCCTCCCTCTCTCGTGCACGCTCTAAGTCCCTCCCCTCTCTCGTGCACGCTCTAAGGCCCTCCCCTCTCTCAGTGCACGCTGCTAAGTGCCTCCCCTCTCAAGCATGCTCTAAGTGCCTCCCCTCTCAAGCACGCTCTAAGTGCCTCCCCTCTCAAGCACACTCTAAGTCCCTCCCCTCTCTCGTGCACGCTCTGAGTCCCTCCCCTCTCAAGCACGCTCTAAGTGCCTCCCCTCTCAAGCACGCTCTAAGTGCCTCCCCTCTCTCAAGCACGCGCTAAGTGCCTCCCCTCTCTCAAGCACGCTCTAAGTGCCTCCCCTCTCTCAAGCACGCTCTAAGTCCCTCCCCTCTCTCGTGCACGCTCTAAGTGCCTCCCCTCTCAAGCACGCTCTAAGTCCCTCCCCTCTCTCAAGCACGCTCTAAGTGCCTCCCATCTCTCGTGCACGCTCTAAGTCCCTCCCCTCTCTCGTGCACGCTCTAAGTGCCTCCCCTCTCAAGCACGCTCTAAGTCCCTCCCCTCTCTCAAGCACGCTCTAAGTGCCTCCCATCTCTCGTGCACGCTCTAAGTCCCTCCCCTCTCTCGTGCACGCTCTAAGTGCCTCCCCTCTCAAGCACGCTCTAAGTCCCTCCCCTCTCTCAAGCACGCTCTAAGTCCCTCCCCTCTCTCAAGCACGCTCTAAGTGCCTCCCATCTCTCAAGCACGCTCCAAGTCCCTCCCCTCTCTCGTGCACGCTCTAAGTGCCTCCCCTCTCAAGCACGCTCTAAGTCCCTTCCCTCTCTCAAGCACGCTCTAAGTGCCTCCCATCTCTCGTGCACGCTCTAAGTCCCTCCCCTCTCTCGTGCACGCTCTAAGTGCCTCCCCTCTCTCGTGCACGCTCTAAGTCCCTCCCTTCTCTCGTGCACGCTCTAAGTCCCTCCCCTCTCTCGTGCACGCTCTAAGTGCCTCCCCTCTCTCGTGCACGCGCTAGCTGCCAGAGCATGTGAGAAAGCGAGAAGCATGGCTGCAAGTGGGAGTGTTATGCCGCTGCGCCTCGGCTTGTTGACAAAAAAGACGCCAGAAGCGAAAAACAAAAAAGTTGTTTATAGATGATGCTTAAATTGTATTTAATACAAATTCTAGTCATTTATTTAATTTATTGTTCACATTGTTTAAAAGTTTGTGTTCTGGTTCTGGTGTGAAATAAAGCAGAATAATTACATTTAAGACTGTTTCCCTTTTTTTCGCAATCTCAATTCTTGACTTGGTATCGAAACCAAAATGTTGGTATCGTGACAACACTAAGAGGAGCTGTAGATGTTGCACTAACATCTGTAGCATGGTCAGTAGCACTAGCTACTGACCATGCTACAGCAGTGAGCAGGAGGCGGGGCTATGGCTTTATCCTTATCAGGAAATGATCGTATGGGGCGGACACACGGAGCCGTTTGGCCCCCAGAGCGTTCCGGTTGCAGATCTATCCACCTATCCACGTTATCGTTTCCGCGTCTCCGTTCCGGCCTCGTGTGAACGAACGGGCCATACGAAAGAGAAAAGTAGCGGATACAACCGTTTGCGTTCTCGTGTAAACAGCACCTAAAGCACCATGCAGGTGTGTGAGTGTGTGTTCTCTCACCTGTGTGTTGACGATGGCCTGCTGCAGCGTGGTCTCAGGTAAACTCAGGTGAGAGGCAGCCTTCCCACACTCCTCCACCAGGTAGCAGGGGTTACGCAGACCACAGCGCTTCAGACGGAACTGATGAGGAGAAGAAAGAAACATTTCTCGTTGTGCACGTGTAAAAAAATCACTCTTTATATAATTTGATTAACAGCATCGTAGAATGTCAATTAGTGTTTTTAAATTTATAACAAGATGGAAAATGGTTTTTTTTTATCAAAAGATACGGAGAGTAAAAGCAAAGAAACTCATTACAGAAGATTTAACCTTTTTGATTTGCGATTAAATGTTTAAATTAATCATCAAGTGCAAATAAAACTTAAGATGCACCCTATGTACCTACTTTTGGACATGCACTTGAAGACAGACATGTATATACATTTTAAGTATCCATATATGTATGTTTACAGTTCCACCGAATTATTATATTGTTATTTTGATATATTCCGTGTTTCACTCGTATACCTGTTGCTGCTTTACCCATAGAATAACCCTACAGGGATTAATAAAGGTTCATCTAATCTTAAATATGATTTTCTACATTTCATATCATAATAAACTGAAAATATCTTTGGGATTATTGACCATCTGTCGGGCAAAACAAGCCATGTCAAGTCAGCATGCAGGGCTCTGGTTAACGGAGTACATGACTAATCATTCGACGGAGAAGACTCAAGTTGACGGAGATGTATTTTCTTCACCTTCTGTTCCCTGAAGCGCCCGTCGATGATGCTGCCGCACAGGTCGTCCATTCTCTTCCTCTCGATGATGTAATCCAGGACGAGCTCACGGCCGACGGGGGTCCGCAACTGACCTGGAGTCAGAGAAAAACTAAATGATTACGAGTTGGAATTTATTACAAAAATGGGGACATTGCAGAAGCGGTGGACGGTCAAAGTGAAGAGAGTAAACTACGGTGAGGAAATGTTGAATATGGTTCGTCTATTTGGACGATATAAATAAAATAATTTATTTATATTCTTGGTCTGTACTTTAAACTGATTTCTACTAACTGCACACTTTTTATTTTAGCATTATTTTGTAATCTGCCATATGTTGCCACCTTGGTTGCTGATTGGCTAATGGCTACACAAGCCAAAACATCGTTATGACATCATAAAGTGGCCAAAATCTGATCAGCTCATTTTCAGACAGGTTTTTATAGAAATGGATCAAAAAGAGAGAGAATCTTTGATCCTGAAACTTTCAGAGTCTCTTTCCACAGAGGGGACACATGTTGATGTAGAAGAGACATGAAGAAGAGGGGACACATGTTGATGTAGAAGAGACATGAAGAAGAGGGGACACATGTTGATGTAGAAGAGACATGAAGAAGAGGGGACACATGTTGATGTAGAGGAGACATGAAGAAGAGAGGACACATGTTGATGTAGAAGAGACATGAAGAAGAGGGGACACATGTTGATGTAGAAGAGACATGAAGAAGAGGGGACACATGTTGATGTGGAAGAGACATGAAGAAGAGGGGACACATGTTGATGTAGAAGAGACATGAAGAACAGGGGACACATGTTGATGTGGAAGAGACATGAAGAAGAGGGGACACATGTTGATGTGGAAGAGACATGAAGAAGAGGGGACACATGTTGATGTAGAAGAGACATGGAGAAGAGGGGACACATGTTGATGTAGAAGAGACATGAAGAAGAGGGGACACATGTTGATGTAGAAGAGACATGAAGAAGAGGGGACACATGGTGATGTAGAAGAGACATGAAGAAGAGGGGACACATGTTGATTTGGAAGAGACATGAAGAAGAGGGGACACATTTTGATGTAGAAGAGACATGGAGAAGAGGGGACACATGTTGATGTAGAAGAGACATGGAGAAGAGGGGACACATGTTGATGTAGAAGAGACATGGAGAAGAGGGGACACATGTTGATGTAGAAGAGACATGAAGAAGAGGGAACACATGTTGATGTGGAAGAGACATGAAGAAGAGGGGACACATGTTGATGTAGAAGAGACATGAAGAACAGGGGACACATGTTGATTTAGAAGAGACATGAAGAAGAGGGGACACATGTTGATGTGGAAGAGACATGAAGAAGAGGGGACACATGTTGATGAAGAAGAGACATGGAGAAGAGGGGACACATGTTGATGTAGAAGAGACATGAAGAAGAGGGGACACATGTTGATGTAGAAGAGACATGAAGAAGAGGGGACACATGTTGATGTAGAAGAGACATGAAGAAGAGGGGACACATGTTGATGTAGAAGAGACATGAAGAAGAGGGGACACATGTTGATGTAGAAGAGACATGAAGAAGAGGGGACACATGTTGATGTAGAAGAGACATGAAGAAGAGGGGACACATGTTGATGTAGAAGAGACATGAAGAAGAGGGGACACATGTTGATGCAGAAGAGACATGAAGAAGAGGGGACACATGTTGATGCAGAAGAGACATGAAGAAGAGGGGACACATGTTGATGTAGAAGAGACATGAAGAAGAGGGGACACATGTTGATGTAGAAGAGACATGAAGAAGAGGGGACACATGTTGATGTGGAAGAGACATGAAGGGGACACATGTTGATGTAGAAGACACATGAAGAAGAGGGGACACATGTTGATGTAGAAGAGACATGAAGAAGAGGGGGCATATGTTGATGTAGAAGAGACATGAAGAAGAGGGGACACATGTTGATGTAGAAGAGACATGAAGAAGAGGGGACATATGTTGATGTAGAAGAGACATGAAGAAGAGGGGACACATGTTGATGTAGAAGAGACATGAAGAAGAGGGGACACATGTTGATGTAGAAGAGACATGAAGAAGAGGGGACACATGTTGATGTGGAAGAGACATGAAGAAGAGGGGACACATGTTGATGTAGAAGAGACATGAAGGGGACACATGTTGATGTAGAAGAGACATGAAGAAGAGGGGACACATGTTGATGTGGAAGAGACATGAAGGGGACACATGTTGATGTAGAAGAGACATGAAGAAGAGGGGACACATGTTGATGTAGAAGAGACATGAAGAAGAGGGGACATATGTTGATGTAGAAGAGACATGAAGAAGAGGGGACACATGTTGATGTAGAAGAGACATGAAGAAGAGGGGACATATGTTGATGTAGAAGAGACATGAAGAAGAGGGGACACATGTTGATGTAGAAGAGACATGAAGAAGAGGGGACACATGTTGATGTAGAAGAGACATGAAGAAGAGGGGACACATGTTGATGTAGAAGAGACATGAAGAAGAGGGGACACATGTTGATGTGAAGAGACATGAAGAGGGGACACATGTTGATGTAGAAGAGACATGAAGAAGAGGGGACACATGTTGATGTAGAAGAGACATGAAGAGGGGACACATGTTGATGTAGAAGAGACATGAAGGGGACACATGTTGATGTAGAAGAGACATGAAGAAGAGGGGACACATGTTGATGTAGAATAGACATGAAAAGAGGGGACACATGTTGATGTAGAAGAGACATGAAGAAGAGGGGACACATGTTGATGTAGAAGAGACATGAAGAAGAGGGGACACATGTTGATGTAGAAGAGACATGAAGAAGAGGGGACACATGTTGATGTAGAAGAGACATGAAGAAGAGGGGACACATGTTGATGTAGAAGGAGACATGAAGAAGAGGGGACACATGTTGATGTAGAAGAGACATGAAGAAGAGGGGACACATGTTGATGTAGAAGAGACATGAAGAAGAGGGGACACATGTTGATGTAGAAGAGACATGGAGAAGAGGGGACACATGTTGATGTAGAAGAGACATGAAGAAGAGGGGACACATGTTGATGTAGAAGGAGACATGAAGAAGAGGGGACACATGTTGATGTAGAAGAGACACTGAAGAAGAGGGGACACATGTTGATGTAGAAGAGACATGAAGAAGAGGGGACACATGTTGATGTAGAAGAGACATGAAGAAGAGGGGACACATGTTGATGTAGAAGAGACATGAAGAAGAGGGGACACATGTTGATGTAGAAGGAGACATGAAGAAGAGAGGACACATGTTGATGTAGAAGAGACATGAAGAAGAGGGGACACATGTTGATGTAGAAGAGACATGAAGAAGAGGGGACACATGTTGATGTAGAAGAGACATGAAGAAGAGGGACACATGTTGATGTAGAAGAGACATGAAGAAGAGGGGACACATGTTGATGTAGAAGAGACATGAAGAAGAGGGGACACATGTTGATGTAGAAGAGACATGAAGAAGAGGGGACACATGTTGATGTAGAAGAGACATGAAGAAGAGGGGACACATGTTGATGTAGAAGAGACATGAAGAAGAGGGGACACATGTTGATGTAGAAGAGACATGAAGAAGAGGGGACACATGTTGATGTAGAAGAGACATGAAGAAGAGGGGACACATGTTGATGTAGAAGAGACATGAAGAAGAGGGGACACATGTTGATGTAGAAGAGACATGAAGAAGAGGGGACACATGTTGATGTAGAAGAGACATGAAGAAGAGGGGACACATGTTGATGTAGAAGAGACATGAAGAAGAGGGGACACATGTTGATGTAGAAGAGACATGAAGAAGAGGGGACACATGTTGATGTAGAAGAGACATGAAGGGGGACACATGTTGATGTAGAAGAGACACGAAGAAGAGGGGACACATGTTGATGTAGAAGAGACACGAAGAAGAGGGGACACATGTTGATGTAGAAGAGACACAAAGAAGAGGGGACACATGTTGATGTAGAAGAGACATGAAGAAGAGGGGACACATGTTGATGTAGAGGAGACACGAAGAAGAGGGGACACATGTTGATGTAGAAGAGACACGAAGAAGAGGGGACACATGTTGATGTAGAAGAGACACGAAGAAGAGGGGACACATGTTGATGTAGAGGAGACACGAAGAAGAGGGGACACATGTTGATGTAGAAGAGACACGAAGAAGAGGGGACACATGTTGATGTAGAAGAGACATGAAGAAGAGGGGACACATGTTGATGTAGAGGAGACATGAAGAAGAGGGGACACATGTTGATGTAGAAGAAGAGACGACACATGTTGATGTAGAAGAGACATGAAGAAGAGGGGACACATGTTGATGTAGAAGAGACATGAAGAAGAGGGGACACATATTGATGTAGAAGAGACATGAAGAAGAGGGGACACATGTTGATGTAGAGGAGACATGAAGAAGAGGGGACACATGTTGATGTAGAAGAGACGACACATGTTGATGTAGAAGAGACATGAAGAAGAGGGGACACATGTTGATGTAGAAGAGACATGAAGAAGAGGGGACACATATTGATGTGGAGGAGACATTAAGAAGAGGGGACACAGGTTGATGTAGAAAAGACATGAAGAAGAGGGGACACATGTTGATGTAGAAGAGACATGAAGAAGAGGGGACACATGTTGATGTAGAAGAGACATGGAGAAGAGGGGACACATGTTGATGTAGAAGAGACATGGAGAAGAGGGGACACATGTTGATGTAGAGGAGACATGAAGAAGAGGGGACACAGGTTGATGTAGAAGAGACATGAAGAAGAGGGGACACATGTTGATGTAGAAGAGACACGAAGAAGAGGGGACACATGTTGATGTAGAAGAGACACGAAGAAGAGGGGACACATGTTGATGTAGAAGAGACACAAAGAAGAGGGGACACATGTTGATGTAGAAGAGACATGAAGAAGAGGGGACACATGTTGATGTAGAGGAGACACGAAGAAGAGGGGACACATGTTGATGTAGAAGAGACACGAAGAAGAGGGGACACATGTTGATGTAGAAGAGACACGAAGAAGAGGGGACACATGTTGATGTAGAGGCGACACGAAGAAGAGGGGACACATGTTGATGTAGAAGAGACACGAAGAAGAGACGACACATGTTGATGTAGAAGAGACATGAAGAAGAGGGGACACATGTTGATGTAGAGGAGACAGAAGAAGAGGGGACACATGTTGATGTAGAAGAGACACGAAGAAGAGGGGACACATGTTGATGTAGAAGAGACATGAAGAAGAGGGGACACGTGTTGATGTAGAAGAGACATGAAGAAGAGGGGACACATGTTGATGTAGAAGAGACATGAAGAAGAGGGGGCACATGTTGACGTTGCGTTACCTGGAATAGGCGCGACCTTCTCCCGAGCGACCCACAGGAAGTCTCCCACGTTGAGCTTCCTCACGTCGAACGTCACGCCGTTCCTCTGCAGCTCTTTCACCAGATCCTGCTTGCAGTTTTTGCTTCCGCTTCACAAACACACCGACCGTTCAGGACACACACACACACACGTTTGATTCACACAGTTCAAAACACACAGCGGCCTTACCCCGTCGTCTCGATGAAGTCCACGCAGAGGATGATCTCGTAGGAGCCGGGAAGGAGACTCCAGGACTTTCTGCTCGGTACGTTTTGGGGTTTCCCCGAAAAGAACATCCCGGGAACGAGAACCCCCGGCCGGGAAGCGGAGGAGGTCGGCCTCTCGGTAGCTCTGGAAAAAGACGGTTCAATTCCTTTTATTGTATTTACAAACAGTTCACCAACACAATCATAAAACCTAACGGAGATATTTCGGTCTTAAATATTACTTACACGTTTTACAGAAACATGACAAGCTGAAACACACAAAGGAAAGTCTACGTATTTTCGTATATAAAAGTAGAACGCACCGTATTTTTCAGTATTTACTTTTTACGTGTATATAGTTGACCTATTTTTGCATTTTACTTGCATCGTTCTATATATTTGTGGACTATATTTATTCCTTTTTATGTCGTACGTTGTTGGAGGAGGCTGGGACTTAAGATTGTCAGAACCAAGACCATCTAGAATGCTTAACTGGTCTCTAAACACTTCGTCGATACAACATAGACAAAAGGAAAATAAAGGGACTTGAATGCATTTCAGAGTAGAGTTACTTGTTGAGATAATGATACGTCTTTGTCCCAGGGGTTTTGAAGCACACTCACTGTATTCTCTCCTCTTCGTCATCATCACTAACAGTGAGGTCCACAATCCCCGGGCCACCTTCCTCTCCCTCCTCCTGCTGCTGCTCGTTCCCTTCACTCCTGGCCTCCTCTCTGTCTCCTTCTGGACCTTTAGTTCCCTCTAAAGACTCGAGGCGCTCCCCTAAAGCCAGACCCTCTTCTGTCAGAGAATACCTGAAGAGGGAGGAAGAGCGAACTCCATTTAAACGAAAGAGAAGCCCCCGTTTCCACTTCAAAACACTCGTACAGAAATAATGCGTGTGTCAATCAATCAATCGTGTGTGTGTGTGTGTGTGTGTGTGTGTGTGTGTGTGTGTGTGTGTGTGTGTTTCCTCTGTACCTTGCAGGGTTGTGGGTCTTCATCACCAGGTTCTTCTGGATCAGAGTGCTCACTGAAGACCAGGCCGTGTACTTACTGCCCAGATCTGGCTACAGACACAAACAAGTTGAATTAAAATACAAATATGCAGGACGCTCTGATCAGGGTACCCTGTGCCGTCATATCAGTCAATAAATGGCCAATAAAAAAATTGTGCTCAAGCTAATTTTGTACCAAAAACATTAATATTTCGTGCCTACAAACTCAACTTTTTTTTTTAATAAAGAGTATTATTAGGAAGTATTTTCAATTGGAGTATTTTCTCTGTAGAGAACTCCCTGAATATTGAGTAGAATAGAAAGTAGTTGTCAGCCATCTTGTTGTTGTTTTTTCAAAAATGGAATGCCTGGGCAAAGTTACCCAGAATGCATCGTCACTGTTGCCACGGCCACATCTCTACATGTGAGCGTTGTGCAGAAATTCCAAGTGATGTCACGATGACCCTCTAATGTGCTTTGTGACATCATCGATAGTTCCAAATGGAAACCTGCAAGGAGACCAGTTTGAGCTTTAAGGCACAGCATATCTTGGCTTAGCAGAAACCAATCCGACGCTGACAACACACCGCGAAATTCAGTTTTCCCCCCGTGAAGAAACAGTTACCAGTTGCTACCGTGTGTGTATCATTGTCATCTTAAAGCAACATGTCCTGCAATAAGGAACAAGTGGAATTGGGAGGCGACTACGCTGGCGTTAGGAGGAGTCTTGGGGCAGTGCAAGAACACCTCAAGACCCAACATGTGGAAATACAATCCATACAAAAACAGTTCGGCAGCTTTCCAGCGCTGGGGGAGCAGTTTGACGCTCTGAAGGCCGAGGGAGATGTCGCGAGGCGCAAGTGTGCCTACCTCGAAAAAGTAGCGAGGGTTCTTAGTGAGAAGATCGAAAATAACGTTACCGTAGAGGCGATGTTCCAGGGACTAATCCAGACGAACAAGGAATTGGAGCGTGAACGACAGATCCTCGAGGCACAGATGTTTGACAAGATAGATCAGCTGGATAGCATCGATGCTATCAAAGCCGAGCATGAAGCTGCACTGCGTGGACGGAGAGAGCTCGAAGCACAGATTAAAGCGGTGCGTTCGTCGATCCAATGCTATTCTGCTGCAGAGGAAACGCTCGATGCACTGAGAAGCGACGCAGAGGAAACCATCAGAGTAAACGGTGGCCTTGAGGAAGAACTCGAGTGTCTCAAGCAAAGGAAAGAGGAACTTCAGGAACGTTTCCAAGTGTCTAAGGCGGAGATGGAGACGGTTATCCAGAAGAACCAGGCTCTGCAGCAGGAAGTGGACGATCTCCGCAGGGAGCTTGAGAATGAAAGTATGGTGCAGTTTGAGATGGACGAAATGAACCTGTCGAAATATGAGGAGAGGAGCCAAACCGAAGACTTGCAAGAAGAGATCTATGAGCTTTCACAGAGGCTTCTGGGTGTAGAGGAACTTCAGGTGGCATACGAAATTGCGAAGGAAGAAAAAAAGTTGATTTTCCAGCAAATCCAATTGTTGCAACAAAAGAAAGTCGAGTTGTGCCAAGACCTTGAGAACGAGGACACCATTAGGGAAAGTTACAACGCAATGGTGACAGAAAAAGCCGCCATGAGACTCGAACATGTCTCCCTGCGAGAAGAAGTGTTGCAGCTCAAGGAAAGGCATCTGCGTTTCATGGAGCTCGAGGACTCTTACAAGGAGGCGAAAGCTGAGAGAGAGGACGTTAAGAGGAAGAACGAGGCTTTGATGAACAAGATCCAGGGTTTGAGCAAGGAGGTTCACAAGGAAAAGCATCTCAGGATCAACTACGAGGCTTTGAAGGCATCCAACGAGACCTTGGGGTGCGATAGTGCCGCCATGGGGAAGGATCTCGTGGAACTTAACCTTGAGATTGGTGTTTTGAGGAAGGGTCGTCCTCAGAACAAAACCCTGCAGGAAAAGATGAACGACCTGCAGTCTATGTGTGATGAGTCGCTGAGGGAAAGAAACACCGCGGATCAGAATCCAAACGCCGATCAGGACCGAATGAACGGCTTGAATGTGAACAACGTCACCGTTCACAATGACTTCCTTGAACTCAAGAAAACGGTTCAGGAGAATCGAGCTCAGCGGGCCAAAAACACCGCGGATCAGAATCCAAACGGCGATCTCGGACAAAGGGTCCAAGAAGATCAAGACCGATTGAACGGCTTGAATGTGAACAACGTCACCGTTCACAATGACTTCCTTGAACTCAAGAAAACGGTTCAGGAGAATCGAGCTCAGCGGGCCAGGAGATAAAAGCCACTAACTTATTCCGTGGCATAACGGGTTTTCTCCGGGGGCGCCGGGTTTTTCCCAAAATGTACGATTTAAAAAAAACAAACATTAGTAAGATGTCTTAGCATGACATCAGGGGGCTTAGATATTCTTCCAGCAAGCTACAATTGCCACGAGATAAATACCACGGGTTAAAGTTCATTAACTTGTCCGTGGCATAACGGGTTTTCTCCGGGGGCACCGGGTTTTTCCCAAAATGTACGATTTAAAAAAACCAAACATTAGTAAGATGTCTTAGCATGACATCAGGGGGCTTAGATATTCTTCCAGCAAGCTACAATTTCCACGAGATAAATACCACGGGTTAAAGTTCATTAACTTGTCCGTGGCATAGCGGGTTTTCTCCGGGGGCGCCGGGTTTTTCCCAAAATGTACGATTTTAAAAAACCAGACATTAGTAAGATGTCTTAGCATGACATCGGGGGGCTTAGATATTCTTCCAGCAAGCTACAATTACAACGAGATAAATACCACGGGTTAAAGTTCATTAAGTTGTCCGTGGCAAAGCGGGATTTCTCCGGGAGCGCCGGGTTTTCCCAAATGTACGATTTAAAAAATAAATAAAACATTATAACTTTATTTTAATTCAATAACATGGATCTTTTTTTTATTACTACATGTCACTTGTTAGATGCTTTTATCCAAAGTGACTTACATGCACAATACTGTGGACCCCCTGACCCCAACACCTAGGCACTAACCCACTACGCCTCCATCTTAATCTAGAGCTTGGCGTTTTGAAGAAAGAACTTGGATGGTTTGAAAGCGGAAAATGACCTCCTGCTAAATAATCTGGATGATGTCAACGAAGAGATTGAGGTTCAACGGTGACTTTTAAACATTATTAAGATTGTCTTAGCATGGCATCAAGAGGCTACACATGTTTTACCAGCAAGCTACAACCTTACATTCATAATGTCAGCGGAGGGAGGGGGGGCGGCGCTGCGGAACAGCAGAGTGGCGAGGGAGAGCTGTCGTCTTCCCTCTACAAGCTTCAAACATGTATTTATCGTGTGGTTTTGGAAATAAAAGTTTCATATTCTGAAAGCCAAGACTTTGTTTATTTAAAACCAAACAAAACACCCGAACCGAGGCCTGTGCTACGAAGCCGGTTCAACCTAACCTGGATATGTTTGAGTTAGCCGGTTGGCCTAATCCAAAACATACGCGCTCTCGCTAAGCGGTCCTACGACGCGGGTTATCAAGTGGATTGCTCAAGCCAGCCGTGTCCTATCTAGTTAGGTGCGCGTTCACATGAGAGGGGTGGTATTTGGAGCATTCGACCAATCACAAACATGGAGAAGCATACTTACAGCGCAGCGTCATACTTCCTGAATGAAAAGTAAACTATAACATTAGACATATGAAGAAGTTAAACTTTAAACATTCATGACTTAAACACTTGATCAGGATCAAAGCCACAGAGCTGTGTTTGAATGCGTCCATTAACAGGTTTATGATATCACTGCCCGTCTAAGACACGATCTGACTTTCATTACATGTGACTCGAGTGTTTCCTCAACTTAATGTGTTGCTTAAAATAATACTTCTGCTTCCAGTCTTTGACGCTGAGTGTTGCACGGCCAGATACGGCTCAGCTGACTCAGATAAGGAGATATATGATACATTATGAAGTGATGTGCCGCGGACTGTACTTAATGTACTCTGATCCGGTTACTTATGTTGTGGCAGATATTTAAGTAAGCTTTCTTAACGCTAATGTTATAATAGTCAGATTACTCTGAAGATGGAGCTGATATTCTATTAATGTTCACGTTCACACAGTCGCTGATTTCTGCCGGCCGTCTTTCCTGCAACGGCAGCTTTTCTGTATTTCCTTTCTCCTGTAATATGACTTGATCGCTTTAAACTCCGCACACTGAGCTCTGATTGGTCAGCAGGCGGTGCTTTCACTGACTTGATCTCCTGGAAAATCAGTTACCATGGAGATCTAGCCTGCTAAGAAGAGAACCAGCGTCGTAGGACCGGAAACCCCGAGTTTTCCCTGAAATTAGCCGCCAAGCGAAAATCCTGCTTCGTAGTACGCCCCCCGGGTCACAAATGATTTTCTGTGAGAAAAACAATATAAAAAGAAATAAGTAATAACATAATAAGTCTATTGTGATATTTGGTATTGGCATAGAATACCTTACTGCACATATATGACTAATATTAGCCATGTGAGGTTTTTAAATCTACACTAAAGACTCACTTCTTCTCTCTGGCCTTCTAGTCTGAGCGGAGCACGACTCCTCACATTTCCCTGTGTGTAGGGAAACTTCTGCAGCAATGGAAAGTCAGGACTCAGACACACGAGGAGAGTTGGAGCTTTGATGTCAAACACGGATCTTTAATACAAGCATCGGCCGGAGAAATTCACATCACAAGTCACACAGTCAAAGGTTCTGACGGCACGGGTGGGTTGCCATGTCAAATCTGATCCGCCTCGCACCTCGGTAGACCCTTTAACTAGTTTACAGAGAGTCAACCCACATATTGGGGGAAGGTACGTGACCACCTAGCAACAATGGAACCGACATCCGTGGTGCTTAGGTCAGGCCATAAAACCTGGTAGTATCAACATACGACTCCATTATCACATTCCTTACGGGACATTAGAAGCAGGGATGGTCGTAAATGTCAACACACAGAATAAGGTTAAATATCTAAAGTAAAGACGGAATTATTCCCTAACATGTGTGATTTTTTTATGTGTGCTATGTGACCAAAAATCGTTTTGAAAATGTGCTAGATAAATAAAACTTGATTTGCTTTAAATAGTTCATTATTCTGTGTCATAATGCTTCGTGGTCATTTCAGAGCGTCTACCGTGTTAAACTGTTACAGCCCACACGCAATGATCCAAAACTTCTACATATTGGTGTTTAGCAATGTCAAAATAAATAAAAGGAGGTAAAAGACTGACAGTTATGCACCAGAACATCTCGATTAGTGCCGTCCATTATCACATTCCTTACGGGACATTCGAAGCAGGGATGGTCGTAAATGTCAACACACAGAATAAGGTTAAATATCTAAAGTAAAGACGGAATTATTCCCTAACATGTGTGACTTTTTTTATGTTTGCTGTTGTACACACAGTGTTTGTATTGTAAAGTATTTGTATTGTATGTACAGCAATTTGGCTCGACCAAAAATTGTTTATTTGCTTTAAATAGTTCATTATTCTGTGTCATAATGCTTCGTGGTCATTTCAGAGCGTCTACCGTGTTAAACTGTTACAGCCCACACGCAATGATCCAATACTTCTACATATTGGTGTTTAACAATGTCAAAATAAATAAAAGGATGTAAAAGACTGACAGTTATGCACCAGAACATCTCGATTAGTGCCGTCCATTATCACATTCCTTACGGGACATTAGAAGCAGGGATGGTCGTAAATGTCAACACACAGAATAAGGTTAAATATCTAAAGTACACCAGAACATCTCGATTAGTGCCGTCGTCATTTTAAGTTAAGTTGCCACGCAACTATTTTATCTTAGCGAAAGCAAAACGCTAATTTTCAAATATATGAAATCATGTTTAAAATCATTAGTCGTGTCAAATCCTCACTTTATTAGGGTGCAATAAGCAGGTTTAAATGCACTTGTTGCAACGAATACTCCACTCACCACAGAGAAGGACTTGTCGCAGAGCTGCTGAGCTTCGGCTTGGAGCTCCATCTTAAACATGTAGCCTTTGCCGCCTGGGATCTGGAGGGAGAGACATCAAATGGAGCCACGATGCAACACATGGAGGTGTTTTGTGTAGATGTGACGGAGGAAGGCGTACCTGAGACGCTCTGCGGAGTGTGAGCAGAACAGCGTGGCCTCCACACCGTCTCTGGGGCACGTACTCCCTCTTCTTCCTCGCCCCTTTGTTCTTCCCTTGATCCCCGGCTGCATTCTTCTACGAGGACAGTTCAACAGAAGAAGTCACAAATAAGAGGTTTTCAATGGCATATAGGGTGAATGACACACACACACACACACACCACACACACACACACACACACACACACACACACACACACACACACACACACACACACACACACACACACACACACACACACACACACACACACACACACACACACACACGGAGACACTTGAACACACACACGGAGACACTTGAATACACACACACACGGAGACACTTGAACACACACACACACATGGAGACACTTCAACACACACGGAGACACTTGAACACACACACACACGGAGACACTTGAACACACACACGGAGACACTTGAACACACACACGGAGACACACTTGAACACACACAGACACACACACGGAGACACTTGAACACACACACACATGGAGACACTTGAAAACACACACAGAGACACTTGAACACACACACGGAGACACTTGAACACACACACACACACACACACACACATGGAGACACTTGAAAACACACACAGAGACACTTTAACACACACACAGAGACACTTGAACACACACACACACACACACACACACACACACACACACACGGAGACACTTGAAAACACACACACAGAGACACTTGAACACACACATGGAGACACTTGAACACACACACAGAGACACTTGAACACACACAGAGACACTTGAACACACACACACACACACACACACATGGAGACACACGGAGACACTTGAACACACACATGAACACACACGGAGACACTTGAACACACACACACATGAATACACACGTAGACACTTGAACACACACACATGAACACACACAGAGACACTTGAACACACACACTTTAGGGATTGATGATAATCATGTATTTGGTCGAATAACTTTGACCACTTAGTTAAAAATAACACATTTCCAAACACGCGTCTGTTTTGAGATGTTATTATTGGGATTTCTTCCCCATGGAATTGTGTCTTTACACAGTGAGATGAACACACACACTCCATCTACCTTTCTGGGCGGATCCAGGCTGTTGTTGTCCTGTCGGCCAGCAGGGGGCGCTCCTTCGGGGAGAGAGTGGATCGGAGCGTCTGGACCTACAGGAAAAGACAGATCAGAACTTCAAGACATTTTATTCCATCTTAGTATAGGTATTCGTTTCCTCGCTTCGCCTTTGGGTATTACCAAGCGGCAAACTCTGGGGAACAGCCGGGAAGCCAATACGGAAGTGCCACACACTGCAGTTCATATATTGGCCGATAGGCACTGGCTGCAGAAAGGAGCAATTTCCATAGACCCCCATGTTAAAATGCCCAACTTCACAGCAGAAAAAAACATGTTTCTGTCCCTGGCTCCATACATTTTTACTATCGATATAGTTAGATTCCACCTTCATGATTATGGATCTGAGAGTGAATTGTTTTCTAACGCGACCATTTTATTTATATTAGGTCTTAAAGTGTGTGCATAAATTAGGGCGTGGTCACATTGAGTGACGGCTCTGTCAAGTGCCTGCCGCTGTTACGGCCCGTACACACTACAGGCGTCAGAAAAGCTTGAAGCTGGGCGTGTCTGAGGCTTGGCGCTTTCTCGCGCCCAATGCGACCAACAACCAATCAGGAATCTCCCGCCCGCCCCCGGCATACAAAAAAAAAGCCCGGCTCTTCTTTACTATTGCCAAAATGGATGCCGGTTTTGTAGCAACGGTAGCGTTGGTTTATTCAATGTCTCGCAGGAGGCCACGTATAGTGCGTCGCTGTTGGGTACATCCGATACTCAGAAAACGTCTGCAACGGGGAGAATACCACGTTCTTGTCCAAGAGATCCGCCTGGATGGTGTACTGTTTCAGCAGGATGAGCAAAGACGCTTTCGACGAGTTGCTCGGAAAAGTCGGTCCACTGATTGCAAAGGCAAACACCCGTATGCGTTTGTCAATCGGACCCGCCGAGCGACTCGCCATCTGCCTACTGTACGTTTTGTGTATTTCTACTTCTTTAATATGACTCTGTATCAGGGTTTTCGCTAGGATTTTTTCTCGCCGGTCAAATGTCCGAGCAGAATTTATTTTACCGGACTAATTTGAAACTTACCGGTCATATTTCAATAATAATAAGAGTTGTGTAGCAGAGTTTCCGTTAGCAGGTAATTACCGGACTATGAGCGGATATGCTTCCGTTTAAAACTCAGTTCACGGGGCTCATTTTTATATTGCTTCAGTTTATAATCGTAACAGATCGAAAAATTCAGATTCATTTTTCAATAAATGATTCCACAAACAACACAATTATTACATTCAAACAAACTACTTGTAGTATCTCTCTCTCTCTCTCTCTCTCTCTCTCTCTCTCATATGCAGCGCCTGCAGCTCGCTAAACAGAGGGCGGGGCTTCAGGTGCTCATGCAGAGCTGTGTGTCTCCGTCTGACTCAGCAGCTGATCTGATCTCTCTCTCGCTCCGGTTATACTTCACTCGCGTTTATGTCCATATCGATCAGATCCAGCTCTCCTGATCGGCCTTTATAGAGAGCACCGAGTGAATATCGGCCGATAATGACCGGCGGCCGATCGATCGGAGCCTCCCTAATTATTACCAGACATTTTGACCGTCAGGTTTTGAATTTACCGTTTTTTTTTATCAATTTTACCAGCTAAAAACCGGTAATTACCGGCTAACGGAAACCCTGCTCTGTATATAAAGAGAGAGAATGCATGCAATGGATGAATGAAGTCTGTGATTTAGTTCAGATGAATGACATTAATTAAGATAGCTAGGTAAATGCAGTATTGCTCCCCTGTGTGTGTGTGTGTGTGTGTGTGTGTGTGTGTGTGTGTGTGTGTGTGTGTGTGTGTGTGTGTGTGTGTGTGTCTGTCTGTCTGTCTGTGGTGTAATTGTGTCTGTGTCTGTGATGTGTGTGTGTGTGTGTGTGTGTGTGTGTGTGTGTGTGTCTGCGGTGTGTGTGTGTCTGCCTGTGGCGTAATTGTGTGTCTGTGATGTGTCTGTGGTATGTTGGTGTGTCTGTGATGTGTGTGTGTCTGCCTGTGGTGTAATTGTGTGTCTGTGGTATGTTGGTCTGTGGTATGTCTGTGTGTGTGTCTGCGGTGTGTGTGTCTGTCTGTGATGTGTGTCTGCCTGTGGTGTAATTGTGTGTCTGTGGTATGTTGGTGTGTGTGTGTGTGTGTGTGTGTGTGTGTGTGTGTGTGTGGTGTGTGTGTGTCTGTGGTATGTTGGTGTGTGTGTGTCTGTGGTGTGTGTGTCTGTGATGTGTGTGTGTCTGTGGTATGTTGGTGTGTGTGTCTGTGGTGTGTGTGTCTGTGATGTGTGTGTGTCTGTGGTATGTTGGTGTGTGTGTCTGTGATGTGTGTGTGTCTGTGGTATGTTGGTGTGTGTGTGTCTGCGTGGCGTATAACTTTTTTTTTTTTAAATCATGTATATTACTTTTTTCTCAGGTACCTGGCAACCGGTGACTCGTACAGAACCATAGCATTCAGCTACCGCGAATTTTGGGTTTAACTTATGTATTTTTATTAAAAATAAGCATAATAAACCATTTTTTTTAATTTCATGCGCCTAGTTTCATTTTATTTTCAATTTTACTGCTCCCGACCACGCCCTCTCAATGAAACAAAATACTTCGGGAATCTTCGGGTGATGACGAAAACAAAGGAAGACGGGCACAAACATTGGACGAGGCACGAGTATTTTTATTATGTTTTCTGGCTGATTTAATGCATCATTAGCCTGTACCATTGTGTACAACGCCATTTATTGCCTGTCGATTAGGCGACCGGAGGCCTCGTCATCCGATAATCCGGTACACAGTGTCGAATGTGTACACTACAGTCATCATATAGACATGATAGACTAACAGTACTGTGAGTACAGCCTACACTTGACAGGCAGCCTGGCTAGCCTAGGATTAGGACCATACTACGTCAAAAGACCGATTGGCTCTAGCTGTATATCATGCTAGTATACAATTCATTTAAATGTATTCATGTAATTAATGCCCATAAGGCTGTTACATATACAATAATAAATGTGACAAGATAATTTATGTGAACCTGACCCTGGTATGTTATGAAATGTACCCTACATGCAGTCATCCTCGCGCATAGCCATAGGCCTACAGTGCATGCATGCCAACTTTTGCAATATATAATATAGCGCCTAGCGTGAGCTATGCTTAGGGACCTACCAGTCAAGATTATTTGTGCGTAGGGGTGCATCATCTGGCGCCTGGTCCTGGTCATCCTCGCCATTGCCCATGCCGTGAACTAACTCCATCACCTCGGGCTCGAACAAATAAGGACGTAATGGTCCATCGTCTGGCTCAATATTCTCACCATCGTCGCTTACTGAACCGGATTCAGATTCAGTTCCTAAAACTACATTTTCGCAGGAAAGCCGAGAGGATGTTTCTGACTCGCTATCATCACTGGATACCTCGTACAATCCTTCTTCTTTGTCTGGTATATTTGCCCTTCCACGTTCATTCTGCATAGACGCCATGGTTTGTTATTGTTTCGTCTTCCTGAGTTTTCCTCACTTCCGGTTTGGCTGAATCGATCATTTCGTTTCTAAAAAAGTTCGGGGAAGCTGCAATAAAGTGCTTCTAACATGCGTAAGGCAATTATTATATTTTTTTAATCAGGTGTGATTGTTTTGGTACGTAATTATGCTTGTATATAAGTTAAAACGAAACTATTTGGGGTTCAATTTCCACTATCCCTTTAAGTACACTACAAAATAAATTAAAGATGTGCAACAACTGTATCAGTAATTAAAATGATATAACTTATGCACAGGCTTGGGAGGGCTACTTGCCAAATACACAACCAGTAACTTCATGTGAGTATCAAGATATAAAAGTAATGTAACCTGATAACTTTCTTTTTGTTTTGGATTACTTCAATATCAAATAAACACAGGAGAGAAGAAATATGAATATGATTTTTTTACTTAAAATGTATAATATAATACCATAAAGCAGATTCAGGCAGTAGGTGTAGAGATTCACAATTAAAGTATTATCCTCCAGAACAGTACGGCTTCCAGAGAAGAGATCATTTTACAACAACCACTATCTGCTCTTTTTAGGTTTTGAATAAGATTGTAATCCTGAGTTTCCCTATTATTAAAAAAAGTAAAACTAATCCGATTACATCTCTTCCTATGTAACTAAGGATTACACTTTCATTTTTTTCTATACAATCTTGATTCGTGTTCGATGTAATCCATTACTATCTAAGCCAATACAAGTCATAACTTTTGGAAAATTGTCTCAAGTTATAAATTATGCCTTCAATCTCTTTCACGTGGAGAAGACATCCCATTGGCCGAGGCGTTGTAACTTCCCTCAAGCGTCCTACATGAAAGAAAGATCACATGTTAGAAATGTGTGCACAAACTATTCAGTATGACCCGTCTTAGTTTAAAGCCCAAGTGTAAGAGTGAACAGAGGCGGAGTCTGCCTGTTTTCCAATTTGTTTTGTTTGTTGGCTGCTGCTGCCCAAACCAACACCCTCCTCACAAGCATTGACTGTTGGAATGTCATTATGCTCCACATGTGGAACAACAAAGGCTTCTTCAGGCATGCCTTGTATCATAATGATATTGCTCTGATCAGCAGCAAGACTGTTTTCACCACTACCATGGTCTACATCTGCAACCTCCTCATTGCTATTAACAGTCGAACTAGGAGTGTCACTTACCTCGTCATTGCTACTCACCTGCTTCTCCTTCCAGGCTGTTGTTCTTTGCCATTGGTGAAATAGAAGATGGTGGGCACTGCAGTGTTTTTCAGGCATCTCCTTCCCTAATAAAAATAATAAACAAAAACACATAAAATAACTTTTTGAGGTCTGTAGATATTCAACTTTCTTTTGAATAATGTTGTTTTAAATGTAAGAGTGCATTATAAAAGACAATAGAGGGCCAACATGTTAACTATGCAGTTAATCCATTCAACAATTACGTGTTTCCAAGATTCAGATTCAAAGGATTTATGTCATAGCACATAGGCTACAGTGTGGGAATGGCAATGAAAATCATCTGTCCCGAGCTCCTCCAACAATGCAACAGTTATATAAGACATAAAACAATAAAAGAAATTCAAAATTAAATTAAGAATAATAAATTAGTGCAGGCAGAAATCTATATACACGTAAATATAATAAGACATATGCAAGAACAGAATGTAAAGATAAATATTGTATAGTAAAATTAAATTAAATCATTTTTCTTTTACAGTGATAGCTGTTAAGATAAATAAGTTATAAGATGACAACAGATGAATGAATGTTGCTATTAAAATAATGTAAAAAAAAGGTAATATAATTCATCTGTTTTTAACATAGAGTATGTGGGGGGAAATGGCAATTCTCTATCTATGATAAAGAGTCTTTGCATAAATTGAAGAGAAATGTGATGGTTTGCAAACAAATCGATTTCTATTTTTCTGTACTTAACTGGCAAAATCTTAATTTGGCCTTTAATAAAAAGAACATTACTCATCACTGATGTGCAAGCTGTGCCATAACAATTATTTAGCATTGTATAATGTATAACATGTATTTAATTAGTAACAACAATTTACACTCACAAATGGAACCAAGTTATTTTGTTTTTAAAAAAGGATCTGTACCCATGAGTCCGTGCTGAAGGGATGACTCTCAAAGTGTGCACTGCACAGGCGAGAAGAAACGTTGGGGGTCCATGTATTCCTCCGGATGTTCAGCACCCACTGGTCCAGCCTGTCTGGATCACCGAAAGGAAACCTTTATTCAAAAATACATGAAAACCGACCCAAAGACAACAGGAGGGTTAATGCCATATTCACTTAGTAACGCATGAACAACTTTTACAAATATTTCTATATAGTCTGTGTTGGTAAATGTAATCTAGGTTGCACATTTCCTGCTGAAATACATGCATGGGCCTACCAAGTTACTGCGTGGCACTTTGGTTTTGATAAAACAGTGTAGTTCCACTATATAAACGTTACATTCATAATCAAACGAGATAATATGCAAGATAAATAGCTATTTGTTGTTATTCTTAATGCTTGTCATTCACACGTTAATAAAATAAAATAAGTACCGATACATAGCAGAACAATTGTGGCGATGTTCAGCTTAATAAGCCTTGTTCAACATCATTTCTTTAGCTAATACTATAGCGGGCTGCAGGCGAACCAAGTCCGCGTTTCGCTGCATTCCTTGATCTCCAGTTATAACGCCGGGCTCCGCCGCTGGCCGAAGCTAACGGAGCCGCAAAGGGCTAGCTACGGCTCCGGTTAGCTTCGGCGGCGGACTCCGGCGGCCACCACTGGGATAATTGGGTCCACTTTTAACATTTGCTCCCATTTAGCATTATGGGCGTCATAGCCATAGACTATAAAAGTCTTACCCAAGGCTGAATCATAAACTAAACTGTATATATATATATATACACATGCATACAGGGTTACGTCCTTAGCTAGCTACATAACAAGCTAAGCTAACAAGCACACAAACACCTGCTAACGGGGTTAACATGTATAATATTATCATTTTACTCACCGAAAAAAGCTGTGAGTAGACTTCTTGGAAGTTCTGTTAGTACATTCAAGCGCACAGCACGACATCTTAATTGTCTGGTATATCACCACGAACACGGCTAAAGCTAAAGGGTCAAGTACAGTACTATGACTAACTAACGTTGTAGCCTCTATGGTTGTAGCCTAGCAGAGTGGACATTGGACAAGTTGCTGTTAGCTGACAGTGAGGCACGTATCTGTCAATCAAAGTGACCACGCCCTAATGTATGCACAAACTTTAAGACCTAATATAAATAAAAGGGTCGCGTTAGAAAACAATTCACTCACAGATCCATAATCATGAAGGTGGAATCTAACTATATCGATAATAAAATGTATGGAGCCAGGGAGAGAAACATGTTTTTTTCCGCTGTAAAGTTGGGCATTTTAACATGGGGGTCTATGGAAATTGCTCCTTTCTGCAGCCATCGCCTATCGGCCAATATATGAACTGCAGTGTGTGGCACTTCCGTATTGGCTTCCCGGCTCTTCCCCAGAGTTTGCCGCTTGGTCCAGTTATATATACAGTCTATGGTTGTGACTGCTGCTACAACAGAACCGAGAGAGGAGGGAGCTAACGTCAGTGCTAGTGCTAACTTGACAGCTAACGTTAACTTGGGGGCTGAAGAGACACAAGAAGACGAGCCAAGAGAAGCTAACTTGATGACTACAACTACCATACAGTAGTAGAGATCGAAGGAGATGTGGGAGAAGATGATGATGCTGCTGATGACCACCCCACCTGTTTTTCCTCTTCCTCCTTGCCTGCTGCTCGAGATGGGGGGCGAAGTTGCTGCGGTGGTCCCGTGGCCGCCGGCTGGCTGGACCAGCCAACAGCGGAGTGAGTGGATCACATTTGAGTCATTTTAAGTTGATTAATTAATTAATTAATTAAACAGTCAAACGTTACATTGGTGGTCCGTGGATTATTTATTATCAAGTTGATTGAAGTTTGCGTAGCCCATACATGCTCGGGAAATCTGTTGACATTTACATGATCCATCGGGACGTTTCATGTAAATGTAGACATGTGGCACCACCCCGTGTGCAACAGATTTTCTCTTTATAATAGGCCTATGTATGTGCTGTTGCTATTAATGCACGGATCAGCATTTACCCCCCCCCCCCGCAACAAAAAAAAATCCCGTGGTATAGTTCGCACACTGGGCGGGCAGCGTCAGGTAAAAGAAGTTATTTAGCCTTCTCAAACCTGAGCCTCACGCGCCGCCTATGGGGGATGTGCTGGTGACTTATCCGACCGGCCCACTTCGGTACCGGCCCATCGGGATTCGTCCCGATGGCCAGTCCGCCACTGCACCCAGCCCACGTAAACTGTCAACGGGGGGAGCCTCGCTGCGGGGAAACGGTGGACCTAGTGTCCCGATCGGAGTGGGAATAATAATAATAATCCGTGCATTTTATCCATTAATTTCCCCAACATTGTGGTAAAAAAAAACACACGTTTAATCCATGTTGTTGGTGTACTACTACAACTACAAAAAGCATCGGTTTGTTTTCTCATCAGGAAATGCATACCGGCTCAAACAAACGATCATTTGATGTATCATATGTTCGCCGAATTGACATGAAAGCACTAATAAATGTAGTTTCATCCACTTGAGTTTACAACCACAAAAATAATCGATTTGTTTTTATATCACATCCGACGGGAGGAAATTCAGCAGCTCTCACTCCCGATTTTTAATCCTAATGTAATCATCATCTTCAACACGATCATTTATGTTTATGCCCCCCGAATTGACATGAAAGCACTGACAAATATGAATATACTGTAGTCAACTTCATTAAAACGTTATTAACGTGCCTAATCTCAGTAATTCACCATTTCTACGCATGACAACACACTTTGTCCGTGTTTGGCTCTCGAAGCGTTCCCGCATTGACGTCACTTCCGGCTGCCCCCAAAACTTCAAAATGACTCCAAGGAATTTCCCCGCGATGTTCGAAATTATTGATATTTAACGGAACGGTATCGCTTTTTCTTTTTTAAACTGACGGTTCGAGATTACTAGTAGCCCAATATTTCATTGCACAACAGTTGTTGGGATGCTGTCACAGGCTCTTTAAATGTAAGTATGTAGTGGCTCAGAACCTGCGTAGAACATGTGTTGGTAAATATGTTACTTTGTTACATTTGTTATCACCAAAAATGTGTTCCGTGAAGTAAAGCAAGTTCATAATTAGATAGACATCGTGAGGTATTTATTTTCAGTACAGTTTATGTTGAAACCGTTAGAGAGAGTGGCACACTTTTTAGCCTGTTCCATTCTTCTTCGTTTTCCGAAGCTGTGGCTTGGAAGCGGGCCCGGCGCCACGAGGGGGCAAAAGGGAGCATTGCCCCCTCAGTTGTATTATTTCCCCCCTCACTTTGAGCATCATTCATCCATCAAAAAGTACACTAAATGTCACAATTATTAAATAACTTTAAATAATTATTTCCCCCAATACACGTTACTATGTGTGGATCAGATATGTGGGCAGGCAGTCAAGCAACGTGTAAAAAAGCCTCAACCCCAAGTGAGCTTGTAGTCTTATGTTAGCAATAGCATGTATGCTAGCTGTAAACATAGTCGGATGGGTGACCAAAACGTCCCCGTTTTCGGTGGCTGGTACCCGGTTGAGACTCCCGAAAATGTTCCCGTTTTTGAATGTGCGTTAAAAAAAATAGAGCAAGGGGAAATCAAATGTTATATGTCAGTAAAAACAGAGTAACAGTGTTGTGCCTGTGTGTAGTGTTAGCGTATTTCTTCTTCTTCTACTTCTACTACTTCTTCTTCTTCTATTTTCTTTAATGGCGAATCGCTTCCACTTGGAGCATATATCGCCACCTACTGTTGATTTATTAAATGTTTCTATTAAATCCTTGTCCTCAGACCAGTGTTTTTGAGTAACTTGAAGATCAGCTTGTTTACTTCATTTCTTGATTTACTTTCGTATATTGACTTGAAATCCATGTCCTTGATGTTATGTTGTTCCAGTGCAGTTTTCAGAATGAGTCTTTGTCTGTTATAATCCGGGCAGCTAACAAATACATGATGTAATACAATACGGTTGTACATCTAGTGACGGATTTTGGAACATTAATTCAATTTTTCTCATGGCAGTTAGACTCTAGAGACAAACCAGGGGACTTCATTTTTATTTTTAATCTATGTCTGTCCATTTGGTGTAGTATTTGATCCAATATTACATTCGAATTATATATTAGTCACTTTCTTATGAAATGTCAGGTTTTAGGCCTTGATTTGAACATTCAATCCTGAAAATAAAAATCAACCAGATTAATGTTTCTTTAATCCTAACCTGACTAGAGGTAAGTAAATCTGTATAGGAAGACGAGTTAAGGGATAGAGGAGAAAAGGTTATGGTATAATTACAGAGCCTGTCCATTTATAAATTGAGGAAATCAATGTTAGTCTGTTAACCAAAATGCAGCCATCTGATAATGTACTATCTGTTATTAAAGATCAGAGGAAAACAACTGAACGAGACGGGTAAATCCGGAATAAAAATAAAGAAGCAAAAAGATTGTAGAGCAGTGAGAAGGAAAAAAGCTTGGTGTGTCAAATCATTACATTGCCAGTATTTTTCGTTGTTGTGAAAAAAAATCGCCCCCTCGGATTTTTTAACGGCCCCCTCAGTCATTTCATCCTGGAGCCGGGCCTGCTTGGAAGTATACTTGCTTCGTTTCTGAAGGAAGTGACTTGGAAGTACGCGACTACCAAGCCAGTATCCTCGCGATTGAGTGACATCTGTCAGTGACAGATATTTAAGGCTGCGCTGCGCACTCCGGGACTTTAGGTGGCGGTATTTCGGTATTATATACAAGATTAACCAACTAGTAGTTAGGTTTGTTCACAACTGGGAGTGCAACACTTCGGTTTGACCATCGTATATTAAATGTTGCTTTTTTATCGCAGTGTTTAAGTACTACCTGTGAAGCATTGCAGGCGTGCAGGCAGGACGAGAATGTATGTATTCTTTATGTATTACTGAGGCTTATTGGGAACTATCCAAACAAAAGGCCGATCTTGTCTTTTTAAGGTGAGTGGTCACTTGTATACTATTTATACTAGTAACTATACGATTTGCTTTAACCTGAGGTTATGTTTATCAACGTGATAACGTATCAAACACGGGTTCAAATTACAGTTTGCAGACATGTGTGGCAACCATTGCAATAAATGTCTTGTGCCTTTTAGATATCTTCCTGTAAACGCTTAGCAACCTTATGAAGGTGAGCTATAACTGACACATCGACTGAAAACCGTGCAAAATGTATACTGTTTATCTATGGGCTACACTATGAATGTGTTGTGTCACTTTATATCACATACGTCAGCAAGAAAACCATTTTCAGCTTTCATCGCAGGGGAATGTTGGGGGTGAGTAACAACGTTACTGAGGAACGTTGTTGTTGTTAGCCGCGTTAGCTTATTTGCAAATCAAATGTCGGATCCCGTTTCCGTGACGACAGTCTTTGATGTATTTTTGCGAATGTAGCTAACGTTAGTGCTGTTACATGCTGTGCCGAGACTTCGGAGCGTGGTTCGAGAAATCAATTTTCGTTTTTGGTGAAGCAAGTATCGAGGCTTGTATCGTTTAGGCCAGTGACGCCGTCGATGACAAACGAAGCCTCGCTGCCCGTTTATACCACGTGACTGCTTGGTAGTGCTTCAGATCGTTTGAAACCGAAACACTGACACTAAACAGTTTGATAACACTCTTATTGCCCCTCCTGTACCCGAGCCCGGTGCCACAGTCGGATTAAGAGGACTCAGACCCCCTCTCATTTCATTTCATTTCAAACCTTTATTTATACAGATAAAATCCCATTGAGATCATTGATCTCTTTTCCAAGGGAGACCTGTTCAAGTAGTTCCACATGAAACATAAAAGCATAAACAGAACAACAAAAGGACATCATACAGCATCATTTACAAAATTATCCACATAAACGGGTACCAATAGCTTCCGATTGAGTAGCATCCAACCGAGCTTTAAAAACATTACTGGCACCAGATTGTTCAGTTTCCATTTAATTTGCAGACTATTCCAAGACAGAGGAGCTGCGCATCTAAAAGCTGTCTTCCCTAAGACAGTCCTAGCAGTTGGCACATTTAATAAAACCACAGCATTCGATCTCAGGCAGTAGCCACTTACAATTCTCCGTGAGATCAGGGAGCAGATATAAGATGGAAGTTTCCCTAGCATGGCTTTGTATATAAAAATGTACCAGTGACTGAGCCTCCATACAGTTAGTGAAAGCAAACCAGCCCTTGCATACAGGGTACAGTGATGATGGGTTAATGCTTTACAGTTTGTCACAAATCTCAGTGCACTGTGATACGCAGCATCTAACTTGACCAGGCAATGGGCAGGTGCATTCATATAGACCAGATCCCCATAGTCCAGCACAGGTAAAAAGGTCACAGTGACTAGCCTTTTCCTGGCCTCAAGCGAGAAACAGGACTTGTTTCTGAAAAAGAACCCTAGCCTAACCCTCAGTTTTTTTAGCAGGTTATTGACATGAAGTTTAAAAGAGAGACAATCATCAAGCCAGATACCAAGGTATTTGTAACAGGCAACAACTTCAAGTTTTGTTCCTTGCGTAGTTACAATATCCAAAACAGGCTCTGGTGTCTTTTTTGCTTTTGAAAAGAGCATTACCTTGGTTTTATCCACATTTTAAAAGAAGCTTTAATTCAGAGAACTGAGTCTGAATAATGTTAAAAACGGCCTGTAATTTAACAACAGCCTCCTTAATGGTGGGACCTGCACAGTACATCACGGTATCATCCGCATAAAAATGTAAAGTAGCTTCATCCACGTTATCACCTACGCTGTTAATATATATGGAGAATAAAAGTGGTCCTAAAACAGAACCTTGTGGTACACCATTAGAAATGTTTAACCACTCAGAAGACAGTCCATCAAAATGAACACATTGGGACTTTTCACAAACCACCCCACTGCAAGGCTGGATATGCCAATACTGAGTAGCCTCTGCTTTAAGATGAGATGATCAACGGTGTCAAACGCTTTGGAAAGGTCAATAAACAGAGCTGCACAACTCTGCTTATTATCTAAAATACTAGTAATGTCATTCACCACTTTCATTGTCGCAGTGATGGTGCTGTGTTTCTTTCTGAAGCCTGACTGATGTTTAGACAGGATGTCATTTGTACATAAAAACTCCTTTACTTGTTCACTCACTAGGCGTTCAAGAACCTTAGCCAGAACTGACAATTTAGAGATTGGCCTATAGTTATTTAAAATAGTTGCCTCCCCTCCTTTCAGTAAAGGCAAGACATAAGCAGACGTCCATACTTTTGGAATTGTATTTGTGCTGAGGGAGAGGTTAAAAAGAGAAGTAAGAGGTGGAGCAATAAAGTCTGCAGCTATCTTTAAAAAGAAAGGTTCTAAGTTGTCCGGGCCAGCCGGTTTCCTAGGATCTAGCTTAGATAAGGCTTCATGAACAACATCAACAGTAAAAGGGGTAAAACTGGTTTTCCAGACCACGTTGTTCAGAGTCACAGACTGTGGTGTTCACAGAAGCAGAGTTAGGGACAGAATCAAATAGAGAACCACAGGACACAAAATGCTCATTAAAGCAATTTAGCATAGTGGCCCTGTCCGATATAGAGCCAGATGCTGTGGTAAGGCACGGAGGTAGCTCATTATGGATCTCACCGGTTGATATCGATTTTATTGCTTTCCAACATTTCCTAGGATTATTTAGGTTTTCTGTGGTAACTGACAAATAGTACTTCGACTTTGCACTTTTGACATTTGAAGTGAAGCTATTCCTTAGCTGCCTAAAACGCAGCCATTCTATCTCTGAGCCTGATTTCCTAGCCTTTGCCCAGGCCTTGTTTCTCTCATGAAGGAGACTAGACAGCTCAGCAGAAAACCAAGGATTGTCTCGTCCCTTTACTCTAAATTTACGCAGAGGTGCATGTCTATCAATGATCTCCATAAAACCAAGATAAAAATAAGACCATGTGGTTTCTACATCAGCACACAGATCGATTTTACCCCAATCAAAATCAAACAGATCATGCACAAAACCCTGCTCCACAAAATGTTTTATGTCTCTCTTAATGATAATGCGAGGTTTAACCTTTTGGACCTTAGTGTCCCTAATTGTGGCTACAACACAGTGATCACTCAGATAATTTGCAAATACTCCCACAGATGAATATTTATGGGGAACATTAGTTAAAATGAGATCAATTAGGGAGGATTTATTAGGGGACTTAATATTTGGGCGAGTAGGACTGTCCACAATCTGAGTAACATTCAATGAGATGCAAAGGTTTTTAAAATCCTCTGACAATGCAGTTAACCAGTCCCAGTTAAAATCTCCAAGTAGGACTATTTCCTTGTAGTCTAGTTGTGATAAAAGATTTGCTAGTGAAGACAAGGAGTCTTTGACAGCTGAGGGGGGTCTGTAGCAGCCCACCTCCATGACCTGTTGCCACTTCTATATTTAAGGCTAAAAATTCAAATTGCTTACTGATCGATTTGGAAACTAATGTGGTTACACTGAACTTATTCTTAACATAAATTGCAACGCCACCACCTTTATTAGGCCGGTCGGTACGATACACATTAAAACCATTTAAGGCAATGTCAGAGGCCTCTGAAGATTGTTTGTTTGTATCACTTGTAGTTAGTTTGTATCACTTGTTGATGTTTGTACTGTATCGTGCTGTGGGTGTGTGTATAGTTAGGGAGCCGAAGCGGGGCGGATTAGATAGCCACAACACATCACTTAGTTTGGTTTCCTAACCTGCTTACTTCTCCTAGTTTTAAATAAAACTTTTGCACTAGATGACACATTCCGATTCAAACAATTTACAAACAGTAAGTATTTCAGGTTCCAGAGAGGAGATGGCTGTGGCTCAGCTGGTTGATAGACTCTCATCAGGATGGTGACCGGTTCGCTACCGGTCAATCCTCTATATTACTTTTTTATTCTTAAAAGCGTCAGCAAAATATAATAATGTAGTTAATAAATGTCAACTTGTTGTTTAGTATTTCTTAGGCTATAACATTAAGTTTACGAATATTATTAAGGAATAAGAATCCATCTTTGCAATGTTTACAAGCCTCCTCCTTAGGCTTTTAAATCCCAATAATTCAACTGGAAACTATATAAAATATTGATACAAATTGATTACAGGAAAATATGATTTCAACTCAATGTTTATGAGTTATTGTTAAGGCTTTACCCATTGCAATCTCAGTATAAGAAAGATCCCGCTGTCCGGCAGTGGTTCAGTCATGCTCCCTTCATACCAACATGGTTCCAGGGCCGGTTCGGAGCTTGAGCCCGATAAGCACCGTTTTTCCTGTTCACACCGCAGTGGAGCCGGCTCTAAGCACAAAAAAACGGTGCTTACCAAGCACCAAAAATTGTCGATCTAGAAGCAAGAACCGCATGCGTCACGCTTACATCGGAGGGGGCAAGATTAACCTGAGCTAACAATTTATGGCGAGTACGGCAAATAAAAGTTGTAACAAGCAGTAGCACTGAGCAAAGTGACTAGAACACAACCACACACTTATAAAAAAAACACACTTTATAAAGTCAGGCAAGACTAACCAGGCTTCGTGTGATTCTGTTTATTTGTACCTTCCTTTGACCATCCGTTCGCTGTCAGTAGGGGCTTGGACTGGGAGCCATATGGTCGCCGGTTCAAGTCCCTGACCAGACCTAAATATGGAGTGTGGACTGCTGCTTGAGCAAGGCACCAGACATTCCCCTTCCCCCCCACTCCGATTGCCCCCCGGGCGCTGTACAATAGCTGCCCACTGCTCCTAGTACTAGGATGGGTTAAATGCAGAGGTGTGCTGAGTGCTCTGCATGTGTGACTATTAAGGAGGGTTCCATCCCTCCGATTCTATCTTCTATTTTCTATATCTGCCTGTTTTACACTCTTTGACCAGTCTTAATTTGTGTGCAAATTAAGCCTCGAGTAATGAACCCGTTTGCGAACCAATTGGCTGGAAAGCTTCATGAAGCTTCATCTCACCATCACTAGTTAACACGCAAATGCATGATATGATTGCATTGTCCTAACACTAACATGGCCTTAGTGTTAAGCGGAAGTACATCCTCCACATTAGGTTGGTTTAACAACACATTTCTCACTCTTCCCCCTTTCTCTCTCTCTCAGCTGTCAGCCCCATGACATCGGCCCGCTAAATGTCATACTTTGACACTTCACATCTGATCCAATGAACTCAAGGGAAGGACTACACCAGTTCATACAGTAATTAAAGGTAAACTTACAGGTAATATTCAAATGGAACCGACACAAGACGCCCCGCTGACCTCCACATCAGTCCGCAACTCCTCCAAAGACTTCCTGTCCAACATCTCCAGAACAAAAGAAGTGGAGCCAGAAAGCAGCAAATTCACCAATCAGTTGGAGGTGTTTCATAATTTCTCTTTTGCTGATATTGTTTCTGCATTTTGAGCTAACACATTATTCAGGATCCACAGTTAATTTCAGTAATAATCTTAAACTTATTTTTGATATATTTTTTCTGTTGTAGACATCAGAGGTAGATTCATCATGCTGCCAATCAAAGTCTGTAAGAAAACGTGAGAGTGCTCCCGCTTCCCCGATAAGAAGACTTAGAAATAGGGTGGTGAGAGAGCAAATACAGACGCGCAGTCAAACCAGAAGAACTCCAGCCAAGCGCAGGCGAGGCAGGACGCGGAATGTGCCGATGACTGAGAGAACCACATCTCAGTCATCGGAGCACTCCACGCCTGATGCTGCAGAGAAAGGTATTGTCCAGCAATATACCATTATTGATAACTGTGATATTTAAAAAAGGAAATACATATTGATACTATGTTAGTAATATACATCTTATAATATTGTATTAATAATCCACCTCTTTAATCATTTATGTTTAGTTCCATTTAAGCTTGATTTCTTCCTATAAATGCCAAAAATGCACCTTTTTTTTTTTTTGAAAGAAAATTGTATTTGACTGAAATCCTTATATTATTATTAATTTTATATTTTCGGTACATTTTGCAATTATATCGTTATCATTACTTATGTTGGCTAACATACCTTTTTCTGTGCACCTCATGCATCATCCTCACAATCCGAAATGTGATAAAACATGCTGTGGTCTGTGAGGAGTTTGGTAGGGTAGCTACTGCTGCTTGTAGTTTTGTAGAACAGGTTTAAAATAACTCGGTTAAACTAAATAATCAGATCTAATTCTGTTATTTTGTTTTCCTTTCAACTACCCACCCACTCCCCAAAAGAAGATTCTGTACTGTCTTCAGATCTGTCAATAGAGCTGAGTCACCATGAGGAACAGGTACCATATTTGTTCTGCCAGGATGATAATCCTAGTGAGGAGGACGAGGAGCTACCCAGTTTTTTGATGCAGCAGGAGAAAAGTAAGAGAGACTGCGATGACTGAAAATATCCTCTACAAGGACTGGATGTGGACTGGATAGTATAAACGTACTGTTAACTTTATGTGAATTGTCTTTGTCTTGTAGATCCTCCAGCCATTACAGGAGGAGCCTTTGTGTGGTACAAATATAGAAGTTACCCATTCTGGCCTGCATCGGTGAGTGCAGAAACCTGTGTGGAACTGATGATGGGTTTGTCATAAGCACATGTTTTTGCATCCATACAGAAATTAGCTTTTTCTTTTTTACATTTGAGAACTTTACACTTTGCTTTTACCATTTTTGCTCAAGGAATGACTTGTTCTGTCGTACATTTCAGCTTAATTGAAAGCAATTGGTTGACTAATCACTTTAGCACTGTTAAACTAGTCACTGTGGTATAGTTATTGGTTATAATTCTACATGTTCATTTCAAGTAGATGTGTTCACTGGGGAAAGTCAATTTGCATGGAAATGTTGGTGACTCAAAAAAAGAACAGTTCTCAAATGTTTACAAATTAGAAAAGCCTTAATGTTTCACTTTTATTTTATTCAGTACAATCTTTTTCTTTGCAGGTAAAAAGTGTGAACCGTAAGCAGAAAAAAGCGAGCATCATATTCATTGATGACCCATTGATTCACCAAAAGAAAGGGTAGGACATTTAAAGGAATTTTCGATCACTGCTTTGTTGGATATCTGCTGTATTTTTACAATGTATAGGGTTGTTATTACAGGTTGTAAGGACCATATATTATCTTCCAATTCTGATCTTGGTGAGAACACCTGAAAGGAGCTGTGTTTTAAAATAAGTTAACGTTAATTAAAGTAATGTCGTAGGTCTTAAAAAGCCTCTTTTAGTCTGATGTAATGTTAACAAATAAAAAACTCATGAGTTGGCACACTTTAAAATCATCAGTAGTTGGTATTTTAGTTGAATTTTTTTTGTTTTTTTTAAGGTTGGCTGTGGCTCTGAAAACCCTGAAGCCTTTTGGCAGTGAAGAAGATCATGAGCTGGAGGTAAGATTTGCCCATGAAATATACACTCAGTATTTTTAAAATGCTGTTGTCCTGTAAATCAGTGGCAGACCATAAATGTCTCTCAAATGTATTCTGTTATAGTGTAAAGCCAAAGAAAAGTATAATGCTGCAATGGAGTGGTGCTTGGATCTTATAACGGACTACAGAATAAAGATCGGTAAGTCCATTTAACTGTTATGCAGAAAAAAACAACATTGTTTGGACACTACTGCATTGGTAGCAGTACTAATCATGTTTTGTCTTTGCAGCTTGTGGCTCATTTTCTGGCTCCTTCCTCGAGTACTTTGCTCACGACATGAGTAGGTTTTGTGCCACCACAGAATATTAGGCCACTGCAGAATGTTAAACAATGACAGAATATGAAAATGTATATACACCTGCATCCTTTCTTGGTCCTGACCATGCGCTTCACTTTTCCAGGCTATCCATTGAGGAGAAAGTACCCGAAGGCAGCCTCAGAGAGACTTACCATCCCCAGTGAATCGGCGGATGTGATTGAGGCACCATTTCAGGATTATGGCTTCAGTGACCAGCATGAGGAGGTCAGCACGAGTTTAAAAAGGTTGCTGCCAGACCGGAGTCATGCCACCCACGACCGTGCTAACAAAAAGCTGGTACATTTCATCGTAAAGCAGCGCATGGTGGAAGGACGCCTTCTGGTATGATTCATGGAACCTATTGCATTGCTGTTTAAGTTCTTGCTCTTTGCAAACACTTACTAATTTCTTGTGGCTTTTTTATGTGAAAGTATTTATATATGAAGGAAATATGTGCAGATGCATTCCTCTGTCAGTGCAATTTGTGCAAACATGTTCTATGACATTAATTCATTGAACCCATTCCCTGGTATCCAAATATTCCTGCTTCACTTTTTTCTTACTCATTATAGACTGCATACAGCATTCTCAATGCAATTTCTTCAGGAATTGCGTTCTCTAGTTTCAGTTTAATTTCTTCAATTTTTCTTTAATTTATTTGACAGAGAATGCATGTGCAAACGTTGTCCTTGGTTATGCTTTAAAACTATGTCCCACCAATGTGTTAAAAGCGATACTTTTGCAATAGATGACCTCATATGTTTTTTTTTATTTAACAATGGAGTCTCTGCTGTTGATGAGTGCAAGAGAAACATCCACAATGATATTTGAATGTTTTGAAACATTAATGGATTAAGATCAACACTTGCTAAATGAGCACTGGTCCTTGATGATAATAATAATAATACATTTTATTTTATGCGCCTTTCATGACACCCAAGGACACCGCACAATTTGTTAAAAAGGAATACGCTAATAGGCAACAGAACATGATAAAAACACAAACAGGAAATCATGGAGGAGACAATCAAGTGGACACAAATTAAACATATAATGGGGAGCACTACAGTGAGTAGGCAGATTTGAACAGGTGGGATTTGAATATGGTGATTGTGTCTGACTGTCGGATGGCGGGGGGAGGGAGTTCCAGAGTCTGGGAGCAGTGCAGCTAAAAGCCCGAGCACCCATGGTGACGAGGCGTGGGGTGGGGACGGTTAGCAGAGGAGGAGCGGAGGGAGGGAGACAGGGTGTACTCCTGAAGAAGGTCAGCCAGATAGGGGGGTCAGGTTATGTAGGGATTTGTAAGTGAGCAGTATCAACTCACCCTCCTGTATCGCTCTACTTAGTCTGTGATCAGTGGGCAGCAGCCGTCCAGATGGCTTCGCTCCTTTCTGAGTGATCGGCGTAGGATGGTGAACGTATTCTTGGAAGATGACCAGCAGTTGGACCAGGTCTACAGGTACCTGAATGAACTCTACACAACAGCAGAGGCCATCGCCCCTTGTCTACATGGGATGGACATGCAGCTTGTATCCTTTGTCCTGGATGTGCTTCTTCCTGAGGTGAGCTAAAGCTTCATCAGCGCTCATTTTGTGTTCTTCTATATTGTGTCATTTGGTATATTTTTTTTATATTGCCGTTCACAGTGGTATGTATGTGGTACATGTGTATTAAGATTATTGTTCTCCTGTGAAGGCCATCATCTATGCCATTGCTGGGGTGGACAATGTCCCAGTAAAAAAGGCAGAAGAAAAGTACCTTAAAGGGCGATGCATAAGTAAAAGGTAGAAGCCTAATGAGTTAAACCTTTAAAGAAAGACATTGTCACACCATATATTAAATATGATCAGTGAATGTTGTTTTCTTTCATTTCAGAGAAAGACAGGAGTTTGACCTAATGATTGAGCAACAGATGAGGAACAAATTCAAGTGTCAGAGCACTTCACCTGAATTATTGGATGACCCCATCAGTTAGAAGGCTGATTAATGTGAAATAATTGTATTCTTTTCTTTCAAACATTTTTTTTATACAAGCAATGATGCATTATTTTGTGCCTTTTTTTTAAAAATCTGAAATGATTTAATTAAATTATCCTTTGCCTCTTTTTAAGATGCATCCCTATAAATCATGGGTTATCACTGCAGAAATATAATATAATAATACTTTTGGAATGAGGGCAACTATTGTCTGTGTACAGTGCCAAATCCTTTAAGTTATCGCAATATGCATCAACAACAGCTCAACCACCATGGGGCCAACAATTGTAGCTCTTGTCTAGAAGGCCTAGAAGGTTGTAGCAATATCTATTGTCAATAACCTTGTTTTAGAAAAAATATATATTGAGATCATGCTAATGCACTTGTCTCTCTCCCCCAAAGTCCTACACAAATTATGTTGATTCCTTTGCCAAAAAAGACACAAGAACAAACAAGGAGGAAGATTAATTATACTGATAACCTTATTTATAAATAATATTGTTTTAGTTCATTATCAGCATCTTTGACAATATTGTGGTGAAAGGCTAAAGTGTAAATATTACGCGGTCATCATATTCTGCAGTCTGAAACAGATGTCCTAACAACCACAAGAAGAAGCATTGTGCTAAGAGGAACAATACATCTCAAGCTAAAAACCATTGTGACATCAGCACATCTGTGTATTTTTCTCCATCTTTATTCATTTATACTTATTATTTGGTATTTTTAAGCTTCAATCTTTTCTTCCACCCCGAGAAGTTGATATTTTTTCTGCTGAAACACTTTAGTCAACTTTAAGCCGTTAGAAAAAAATGTCATTCTGTTTTTTATTTATGATCTATTCAATAGTGGCACATTTCCACTTCCAATGGGACGTCAGGCCTGTTGTGGGGGTTCTGCGTTATTTTAATACATCCATGGGTTTCTGGGGTGGGTGTGCAGCAGCAGTTGAAAGAAACGCTCAGCCTCCCTCAAACAACTGGGAAAAACAAAATTAGTATCAGATCCAATAGTATGTACCTGCAATACCGGAGGCTGCAGTTTCAGGACCGCAGTCGTAGGACTGCAATACTAGGACCCTAGTTTTTTTTGCAACATTATCTAGGGAATTGGATGCCCGCAAAAGTACAACCATCGAGTATTGAGTCTACTACACAGCGAGTCTGTTTTAGACATTGTAATGCTTGTTATTAACGATCTATGAATGCATGAAAATACTTGTTTCTTACGGAAATTAAAGAAATATGATGAAAATATGTTCTATGTGTTGTTGTTGTCGAGCAAACACATAATAACATACATTGTATTGAATATATACATGCACACAATGGATATATAAAGTCTTTCAGTGTGGAAGTAGATGGTATGGTTATGGTATTTTGCAGACACTTTTATCCAAAGCGACATACAAAATCTTAAGCCACTAAAACAACCATAATTAACACTAGAATATCAATACAGACTTCAATTTATAGAACAACAATAGTGGTGATAACAACAATAATATGACATTAGCCTACACTAGAACTGGGGTCGTTTGGCAATAATAAAATGCATCACACACGTGTCACAGATTAAAGCACATAATACTTGGGGTTAAAAACAGCAATGCATAGCACGATAGCCGAAACAAGGAATGGATTTATCGGATTAGTTTATATAATTATAGTTCCCTGTAGGCTATGGGCAAACCTTTTTCATTCGTGGTCCTTGTTGGTGGGATGAACTACCTGTGCTGTCCGTTCAGCGACAGCCCTTGTACTTTCAAGAAGCTTTTAAAAACTTTAGAACATCTTTCTAATTAGTTCATATATTTGAGTCTTACTCGTAAATGTAATCATATCCTGGGACCCGAGGAAAAAAAGTGTCTTCCAATTTCCTTTTTTTGTGTGATTTCCTACCTATTTAGGGTTAAAAAACATCTTGCAATTTAGACTTTTTTTTTTTTATTTTAAAATGTTACAGTATGTCCACTGTAGAGGACGTCGGGACCATATTAGTTTGAAAAGACAGCCAAAATTAACAGATGGACTACGTAACGTATTATGGTTATTGAGTGATATTAATACAATAATACATTCACCTTTATTTAAAACATGAATAAGCAATTGATCTTCTGAACATTGCTGTTTATTTGGTCAATACAAATCTAGCTTGTTTTTTGGTGAATCTTTCCAGATCTTCAAAGACTTTGTAGTCAATGTAGTGGGAAAGTACCTCATTGGACTCCAGTCAGCACGGGCTTTAGGGTCATCTTGACTAGTTTTATGGATGTGGTCTCCATTTGACCATGCTCATAGAAACAAAGCTTGCATTCCTGAGGCAATTCTCATTTTTCATGGCTCCACTTAAAATAAAAACAACAATAAGACATACGTGCTACTCTTCGCCCACAGACGGCCATGTCTTTCCAGCTCGTCCCAATCTGTCTATATATATCTGTGCGCTCATGGAGCCTCCTGCATATTTCCCCCCCTTCTTCTTGACCCTCTTCTATCCCAGGTGTGAAATTCTCATCTCTCGCATCATCCCAGCATGCAATTTTAACCAATGACATATCACTGGAAAGACCAGGGTGTCCTCTGTACAGTACATCAGGGATTGATAGAGTAGCTCAAAAGACTAAAAGGAGATGCATGTTAACAAAATGTCCACTACAGAATATTCGAATAAATAAATAGCATATGTGAGCATATAAGCCAAGGCAAAGCAAGTTTATTTATTATAGCACCTTTCAACACAAGACCATTCAAAGTGCTTTACAAAAATGAAAGACATTAAGAAAATGGCATTTAAAAACAGTCATTAGAAGCAAAGATAATCAAATAAACATTAAAAGAAAAATACATGGATAAAAGTTACAGTGCAGTTATATGAATAGTTCAATTAAAAGCAGCGACAGAAAGAAAAGTCTTCAGCCTGGATTTAAAAGTAGTCATATAAAAGAAACTCTGTGTTAGAAGCTTTCTTAGAGATATCAAATCAAATCAAGTTTTATTTATATAGCACATTTATAAACGATTTTTGGTCCAGCCAAAGTGCTGTAACCTACATATAATAAGAATAGCCTACAGTAGAGACACTTTACAACACAGATTGTTCAGAATATCCAACCCAGTCTCATAAAAAAACGTGTAATAACTACGTTGGTCCACAACGTAGGACGTAGTATTTCTACAAAAACGCCTCTGAAATTGTAAGATCCCTACGTTTTTTTTCACCATTAATTCCAATGGCTGGCGTCTATGTCACATGATCTTCAAATGTCTCCCTGCAGAAAAGAAAACATGGCCGAACTTCGTTTTATTCTCGGTGTAAAATGCCTATTTTAAAGTTAGTTTGGCCATTAAAATGCCTTTTGATGTAATTTGATGCGTCAAATATGAGTTGTTATTTCAGATTATGTGTGCAGTGGATGCACATGATCTTTAGTTTGCTAGTTATTACCTATATACAGTCTATGGTTATTACGAAGATTACTTCAGGAAATTGTGTCTACAACGTTTTCATTGTCACCAAGGTGGTTGCTAGGGATGCTGCAATCGATATTATTTCTGTTATGTTGTGTAACTGTTTAATGGTGTTATCTTTATTGCTACGCCCTTCCCCGTCAATGTATAGTGTTGGTCCACAGCGCAAACGTATTAGTTTAACAAAATCCGCATCTAAGATTGTGGCATAGATACGTTATTTTCCCCTGTGCAATTCTCCTTTTACTCAACAATAACACATAATTATCCTTGTGTTTATTTATTTGTTTGATTAATAAACACAAGTTGGAGTCCGTCAGGACCGAGGGTCGGAGCAGCTCATATGCTTTACAGAATATTACACCTGGAAGTAAGTATTCTCTCCGCTTCGCTTGACAAACCCCGTGATAGTCCTCAAGCTCTGTGATTGGAGAGTATGCCGAGCGTCGAACAGCGCTTGAAATGGGATGGAACCACGGCAGACTGTCCAAAACTGGATTTGAACGGGTCCACCCCGTCCCCCACTCCCCCACCCCGTCCCCAGAACTACACATGCTGGCTATTGTGTTTCGCAACATGTGCTATGGCACGTCTCTACTAGGAGTTGTAGTTTTAAAAGACGTTTTCGTATTTCCCATAATAAGAAGTTGCCAGTATTAAACTGTGTACATCCCTGGAGGTTTAAGGGATAGGAAACACTCAAATTTAAAACATATAATTAATAAATGGGTGAAAATGGCTTGTGCCCATAATGGGCAGCATTACCCACATGCCAGCTAAGGTCAGAAGAGCTTTATTTAACAGCTGGTCTTATGTCTGTGACCCCTCCTGTTGTTAATTGATGAGCCTGAAACATGCACTTGTCAAGGTTCAGAGGCACACTTTGCAAATATGGCAGTAGCCATCGATCATCTTAAGATAAGATATACTTTATTGATCCCAAGTTGGAAACATTTGCGTTACATCAGCATGTGTAACAGTTGTAAATATGCAGTGGTGTTTATTTGTAAATTATTTAGTATAATCACACAAATTCTGTTTTATATTTAATAATTCTGTGTTCTTTATTTATTGATTGTTCAATACCTGACAAGGCCGGAGATGAAAAACTTTGGTTGCAGGTTCCTCAACAGTGCATTACAAGACTATCAATATGTGTGTACCTCCAGCCATTAAACTGTCGTATTCTGCACATTTCTTATACTATTTACATACATCTTATAAGAGTATAATACATATGTATAATATCAGTTAAAATAAGTGCTTCAACATAGTTAACATTGCTGGAGGTATACACAAAGTTTTTCATTCATTGCATAACTACACCGTTTGTGAATATGATATGTCAATAAACCTTAGAAAATCTTGAAATCTTGAAAGGGATGTGCAAAATAGTCATTATATACAGTCTTTAATTAACTATTAGTAGACAATAACGAGTAATGAATATACTTTATAGGGATCCTATTAATATCTAATAATAAAAATAATGAAATTCAATAACATGCTTTAACCACTAGGTGTCCCTTTATATCAGCTGTGCACCTTTATGGTGTAAATACAGCCTATCTACCAATTGGATCAAATATAAAAGTGAGCCGAATTAGTGTTGATACTGCAAGGAGACGTATTGTGTGAAAAGAAATGTAAGATGTTGTTTAATGGCTGATATATTTATGATCCATGTCACGTTTTCAGTGTTGGCGGCAGTTCCTCATGTTTGTCTAGAAGTCTTCTCATCAGGGCTCTATAAATAGAGAACTACGGCAGATATGTAATATTTAATGCAGCCGAACCGTGTATTACAATGCCGTTATGTGATGACTTTCAAAGAGAAAAGCAAGCACACTCGGAATAAAGTGTTTTCGGTCTGTTTCCGGTATTTGTTTATGACAATGTGATGTGAGATGTGAGACTGGAATTGCACAGGGGAAAATAACATATCTATGCCACAATTTTAGATGCGGATTTTGTTAAACGAATACGTTTGCGCTGTGGACCAACACTATACATTGACGGGGAAGGGGGTAGCAATAAAGATTACACCATTAAACTGTTACACAACATAACAGAAATAATATCGATAGCAGCACTAGCAACCACCTTGGTAACAATGAAAACGTTGTATCGACACAATTTCCTGAAGTAATCTTCGTAATAACTAGCAAACTAAAGATCATGTACATCCACTGCACACATAATCTGAAATAACAACTCATATTTCTCGCATCAAATGACATCAAAGGGCATTTTAATGGCCAAACTAACTTTAAAATAGGCATTTTACACCGAGAATAAAACGAAGTTCGGCCATGTTTTTTTTTTTCTGCAGGGAGAAATGTGAATATCACGTGACATAGACGCCAGCCATTGGAATGAATGGTGAAAAAAACATAGGGATCTTAACATTTCAGAGGCGTTTTTGTAGAAATACTACGTCCTACGTTGTGGACCAACGTAGTTATTACACGTTTTTTTTATGAGACTGGGTTGGAATATCAGTATGAGACACCCTCTATCCTTAGACCCTCACATCGTACAAGGAAAAACTTCCAGAGAAAACCCACAGTTTAAGGGGAAAAAATGGGAAAAACCTCAGGGAGAGCAACAGAGGAGGGATCCCTCTACCAGGACGGACAGACGTGCAATAGATGCCGTGTGTAAATCGAAGAGATAATACATTTTACAGCATTTCGACCGAATGTTAGGAAATGCATGTGTCTGTAATAAGAAGATGAATCCACGAGGATGTCAGCTACAATCCTGTGGAAGCCATCAGGGAAGCAGCATGACGAGATCCAAGGCAGGACCGCAGAGACAGGTTCAGCCATGACCCGAAGTCCACGACTTAATCCAGAACTCAGGATAGAGGATCCAAGACACAGGACTACAGCAAGAGGATCAGCCTCGACTCCGGTTCCCGGCGTAGATATAGATACAAAACAAGAAAAAAGATTTGGCTGGGTTAATCGGAACAAGAGAATACACAGACACAGACAGAGAGGGAAAAGATCATTGGATAAAAGTTATTCTTGATAAACCTCTAGAAAGATCTCATGAACTTCCCCACTCAATCTATCAAGACCCGAGCCGTTCTATTATATATAGGATAAGAAACAGAGATAGGGAGCACAACAACCTATCTCTTTGTCAGATGCACTCCCCCGCTTATCTAAGCGACCCTGTTACCCTCTACAAGGCCATAGACCAGCAGAGGGAAAATGGGGGGTAGGTAAGGGTAAGGGTTTTTAAGAATAAACCGTAAGGGTCTAAAGGGAAAAAAATATGAAATATAAGGTACTATATTTTAAGTAATCCTATCTACTATTCCTATATTTGAATAATGTATAAACTATTTTAAAAATACTTTGTGAAATCCTATGTTATGTTATAAATATTAAAATAAAGAACTAAATGAATAAATAAATAACTAAATAAATGAATAAATAGATAATTAAACAAAAGCCAAAGAGAAAAGTGAGTTTTAAGTGTTGATTTAAAAAAAAAAAACAGGGTCTGGGCCGACCTCACATGGAGGGGCAAAGTATTCCAGAGCCTAGGGCCAGCCGCTGCGAAAGCTCGATGCCCTCTGGTTTTAAGCCTGGTCTTAGGCACTATCAACAACAGCTGATCAACTGACCTTAAGGATCTGCCTGGGGTGTAGCCATACTTGCCAACCCTCCCGATTTTCGCGGGAGACTCCCGATTTCATTGCCCTCTCCCGGTTTCCTCCCGTGGTCATATTTCTCCCGCATTTGTCCCGATTTTTGACAAAATCAGATTTACTCAGGACTGTTTCCACTCGGACTTTAATACAGCTATACCATTGTTTGGTTTCCATGGTAGCGCGTCTCTTTAGCAGCGCGCGCAACTGAAAGTCTAAAGAGGATGAGGCAGATAGTCACAGAAAACAGAACAAGAATCCACAACTCGAACCTCTGCTCACTCTTTTCCTGTAAAATATAGGTCCAGCCCACACCAACACACTCTCACTCCCTAAGCGTCCAGGAGCGACGTTTGGTCAGTGTCCGTGGCGTCCAGTTGTGACGCTCCTAGGCTCCTTCAGTGTCATAAAGGGACGCAAATAGCTTTCAACTGATTGCAATGTATTCCCATCTGCGGCGGGATTTGTGCTCATGGAAGCACGGCATTCGTTTGTGTCGGCTGCCCTTAAAGGCAATGTGAGCGTCCATTCCCATTGGATCACGGAGAATTGTACACCCGGAAGTAAGTATTCCCCTTACGGTACGTCCACACAGCAGCTTTTCAAAAATCTTGAAAATCTTGGAGCTGGGCGTGTCTGAAAGCTTGGGGATTTTTTGCGAGCAACGCGACCAACAACCAATCACATGAATCTCCCGCCCCCGACATACAAAGCAAACAACCCCGGGGATTTTATGCGAGCAATATATATATAAACTCCCCAAACAGGCGAAAACCTACCAGTTTCACCCACTGTCTCTGCCACCTCCCTCCATGCCTGGTTCCTCCGGTTTGTATCCCGTTAATAGTTCTGGTCATAAAGAACCGGGTGATTTGCTCAATTTCTCGTTTGGAATATGAGGAAATGAACTGCGGTCTGGTTCTCCCTGCTTACACGCGGTTTGATTGGCTAGCGCTTCTACTGTCAGATTTGCATAAACGTGATTTGATTGGGTGATGCTTCCAGCTCAGCTTCAAAAGTTGAACATTGCTCAACTTTGGAATCCTGGAAATCCTGGAAATCTTCGCTTCGCTCCCCCACAATGCAGTTTGGCGAAAAGCAAGGCAAAGTGACGTCATCTCATTCAAAGTCAATGGGCAGAGAAGCGTTGGAAGCGGTGGAAGATTCGTCTAAAGCTGCTGTGTGGACGTACCGTTACTGTCGATTGATTTTACAGTGATATCTGCACTACTCATCGACTAAAAAACACCAGATTATCCTTGTTAATTACACAACATTGATTGGTTTAAATTGTGTGCAATGCTTTTGTATTTTTCCCCTTCGATTCGGAGAAACAAATATTTTTTCAGAGTAAAGGATGGCAGAAGACACTACACTATACCCAGCTATCGTTTGGACTACACCATGTGCTCTGTTTGACAAACCCCGTTTTTTTTCACCATTCATTCCAATGGCTGGCGTCTGTCACGTGATCTTCAAATTTCTCCCTGCAGTGGATCGCCGGATCCACTGCGTCCCTTTATGACGCTGAAGGAGCCTAGGAGCGTCACAACTGGACGCCACGGACACTGACCAAACGTCGCTCCTGGACGCTTAGGGAGTGAGAGTGTGTTGCCCACACATATGCTCCATCAAGGATGGTGCTACAGGCCGCAAGGCAGAGCACTTACAACTACAATAAGTGAATTAATCTCACAGCTCCGGCGATCCCCCCCCCCCCTGGTGGTGGTTTTGAAACCAGTAGTTCGGCTATATAGGCAGGAGCCAGCCCATTTAGGGCTTTAACAAAAAATAAAAGGAGTTTAAAATCTATTCTGAACCGAATTCAGTGCAATGAAGCCAGAATTGGGGTGATATGGTCCCGCTTTTTATGGCCAGTGAGAAGACGTGCAGCTGCATTCTGAACTAGCTGGAGGCGTCTAATTGAGGCCTGATCCATACCCACATATAGAGCATTGCAGTAATCCAGTCTCGAGGTAACAAAGGCGTTAATAACCCTTTCTAGGTCTTTAAAAGATAAAAACGACTTGGTCTATAGTCAATAGTCGTATTTTGAAAAAGCAGGTCTTGACTACAGTACTAAACTGCTTATCAAATTTAAAGGCGCTGTTGAAGGTCACTCCAAGGTTCATAACAGAGGGGAAGATATTTTTATTGAGGGAGCCCAGAATATAAACCGGGGAGACTGTTGGTTGGGGTCCAAAAAAGATGACCTCGGTCTTACTCTCATTAAGGGTGAGGAAGTTTTGGCTCAGCCAGGATTTAATCTCTATTAAGCAGTCCTTCAACTGCTGTAATGAGTTGGCATTTTGATTGAGAGGCAGATAGATCTGTACATCATCAGCGTAACAATGGAAGGGGATATTATATTTTGTAAGAATTGAACCTATGGGCAGTATGTACAATAGAAAAAGGATGGGGCCCAGAATCGAGAATATATTCACTCCAATCCGAATCCAAGTGTTGTTAAGAGGAGAAAAGCTTTTATTTATTCACTATTGTTCAAAGAAAGAAGGCATCATATACCTCATATAGCACTTACATTGAACAATTTAGCTAGGGTCCTAGGAATGCGGTCCTGAAACTGCAGCCTCCGGTATTGCAGGAACATGCTACTCATCAGATTGGGAAATGGGTAAAGGGGTTATTATGTTTTAGTAAATCATTATGTTAGTTATAATCCAGGAGTTTCTGGTAATGCGACATTTTAGGTATCCTTGCCATTAAAACCATGGATGTTTAAGAAGATTAAAACCAGAGAAGGGAGATAGCACGCCCAACCGAGCAATTATTAGTGCTCGTCAAACCACTCCTGGGAAAGATGGTGTTTTTTACAAAATGTTGGAACACATGACAGATACTGTAACACTCTAGTCATTGTGTTAAGGTTGTTTAATAGGGTGTGGGATTCTGGCCAACTTCCTTCAGTGTGGAAACAAGCGATATAGTGCCCATCCTAAAGCCAGGGAAAGACCCTTCAGATCCAGCTACAGACCTATTGCCCTGACATCTCATTTATGCAAAATCATGGAAAGAATGGTTACAGAAAGGTTAACATATATCTTAGAAAGTAAAGATCTGTTGTCCCCAAATCAAAGTGGGTTCCGTAGGGGTCGGTATACAATGGATTCTATATTGTGCTAGAATCAGACATCAGGAAAGCACAGACCAACAAGGAAGTAGTGATTGCAGTCTTCTTTGATATTGAAAAGGCTTATGACATGCTCTGGAAGGAAGGACTAATCAAGTTAAAATCTTTGGGAATTGGTGATAAAGCATATAATTGGGTTATGAATGTTTTACTGGACAGGAAAATACAAGTAAGAGCAGGTGCAGAATATTCAAGTGTTTATGCTGTGGAAAATGGTACTCCGCAAGGCAGTGTATGTAGTCCGTTGCTGTTCAATATAATGATACATGACATTTTTAATCAAGTTCATCCAAGTGTGGGAAAATCTTTGCAGATGATGGGGCTTTGTGGGCAAAAGGCCGCAATGTAGCACATGTTGGAAAGAAAATACAAGCTGCAATAGTTGAAGTGGAGAAATGGATGAATAAATGGGGATTCAAACTGTCAGTGGCTAAGACGCAGGTCATTTGTTTTACAAAACGGCATACAATTGCTCCTATATCGTTATAATTGTATGAGCAACCTCTTGAACAGGTTAATACAATAAGATTTCTTGGTGTTTGGTTTGACGGAAAGCTAACATGGAGCAATCATATAGGGAAAGTTCAAAACAAATGTAAAAAGGACAACAATGTACTTCGGCGGGACAGGAGTGGGGAGCGAGTAGGTCATCACTTCTGAATATATATTGGGCACTCATGAGACCTGTATTAGATTATGGGTGTATAGCATTCATGTCAGCAGCAGAATCAAACCTTAAAAAACTGGATATCCTACAAGCTCAGGCACTGAGAAGTTGTAGTGGAGCTTTTAAAACATCTCCAGTATCAGCAATACAGGTGGAAATGGGAGAAATGCCTTTAAGGATAAGAAGAGTGAAGTTAATGTTGGCATACTGGGTAAACCTTCAGGGGCATTGTGATTGTCATCCTGCAAAAAGTATTTTTGAAAGACTGCTGGGAGCACAATGAGTCACATTTAACAAGTTTTGGATGGATTGGCGATGTTAAAGCAGCAAGTAGGTTTGAATAAAATACAGTATTGCTCCACAGTTCCAATCTCGTCCATTCCACCCTGGTTATTCCCATTGCCAAGGGTAGACCTTAATATACAAAAAGAGTTGAAGGAAAATAAAGAACTGCTACCAGTAGGCGCATAGTCCAGAATTATTTTGCTAGATATCAGTCAGACTCAACAATCATATTTACAGATGGTTCCAAAGATCCAGAGACAGGGCGTGCAGGGGCAGCAGTTTATATCCCAGTGAGTAATACATATATAAAGAAAAGGGTAACAGACCATGTGTCAGTATACACCACAGAGTTGGCATTGGTGTTGTCATTGAAATGGATAGAGAGAAAGAAATACATAATAGTGTAATTGCATCTGACAGCTTTTCAGCATTATCGAGTATACGATCAGGTAGATCTTCATTTAGAATGGACATAATAAATGAAATATTTCTAATTTTATATAAAATTCAAATCAAAGGCATAGCAACTCGTTTCATCTGGGTTCCTGTTCATGTTGGTGTGGAGGGTAATGAACAGGTGGATATTCTGGCCAAACAAACACTCAGAATGATGAACATAGACATAGAAGTTCCACTTGGCAAAGCGGAGGTTAAAACATTTATACAGAAATATGCACAAACAACATGGCAAGAACATTGGAACCTTAGTGATACAGGAAGACATTTTTATAAAATGCAAAGGTATGTGGGGGATGGAAGGAAGGTGGGGTTTAAAAGAAGGGAGGAAAATGTGATTTCTCGGATGAGAATAGGTCATACAGGTCTCAATCATACATTAAGTATAATAGGAAAGCATCCAACCGGAAAGTGTATACACTGTAGCCAGCCAGAAACTGTTGAGCATGTTTTACTGCTTTGCAGGAAATATAGTTGGCTACTCAGAAAAATGTGCTTTTCCAGTCCCTGAAGAAAGCAACATTCCATGACTTATCGCTATCAGGGCTGTTAGGGGAAAAATCAGGCAATAATGTATTGTGAGATTATTAAGTTTCTAAGAGAAATGTATACATTTAAAATAATCTAGAGTTTTGATTCTTTATTTCATTTATTTTGTTTATTGTTTTCTGCATAGTCTCTCGTTCACACTCCAGTCCAGTTGGTCACGGTAATGCACCTACAAGTTGGTTTGCCAACCGCCAATAAACACTAAAGAAGAAGAAGAAGAAGAAGCACGCCCAACCGGAAGAGGGCAGCAGTAGTGTTCGCTGTGCCAGATTCATTCCCGGCGAAGAAGAAGGGCATGCAGCGCTTTCCAATCGTGGAAATGGCGCTTTGAGTGGAAACCAGAAGTCAGAGGGAGCATCTCGTGCTTGGCAGTCTATTGAAAGCCCCAAAGGGCTGTACGTATGTGTTGCAGTTTGAAAAAAGGAGCGCAGTATGATACGGGAGAAAGGGAATCAGGAGATTCTTCAAGGAAATCTGAACATCCGTGGCAGACAGGTAACCTAAACGTGGGTAGCAGCTAGCGGGGCACATTGCATCACGTTTTAGCTAGCAGTACTACCTCCATAAAGTCGTTAGGCTGCTTAAATTCCCCAAAACAAGAATTGCAGTTAGAGCTCAACTTGTGACTGAAGAAGTCTGGCTCTAACGCGATGTTGCCATTAGCTACACACTTACGTTGATCTAGTTTTGTATTGCTATTACGTTTGCAATGCTAAAGCTAAAGGAAGACCACTACTACTATTACCTGTAAGTGTAACGTTACCTACCTTACTTTACTGGTTTAAGGAAAGACACTTACATTAGTCTGCTACAAGGAAGTTACGGTATGTAATGGTTCTAGTGAAATAATAACGGCGTTTCTGGATGTCAGCCCTAAAATAGGTCACGGAATCTTTGCCATCATTAACGCGAACGGATCGCGTTAGCGAAAGCAGCAACGGACCTCCAGCTGGACTGGCTAGCCGCCTTGACTAAACTACCCTAGAGTTACATGTTTATCGGCGTTAGTAAAGATGATTTGTTGGAGCACATGTCCAATAACTCATCAGCCGATGCAATGTGCACATAGCTCGTCAGTAAGACTAACTTGAGACGGTGAATTTAGATAAACTGTGATCCTGCGTGACCTTGCAAGCTAACTGGGTAGCCTGCTAATGTGCTGGATACGTATTGTTATTACCTTCTTCAGTCCTACATTACATCCACACACATATATAGTGTATGTATTTTGTACTTAACATCCATGTGTATTTTATTGTACAAAGAATGGGATAATGGGTTTGTTTACATTATGTCAAGCTAGTTTAAGGCTAACTGCAGTAGACCAAGCTAATCTGTATTTTGCAGATGCTAACGACAGAGCTAACTCTAGATAGTTAACTGACGTTCACACATCTTTATCGTCCATATATTGTCTGATACGTTTGCCGGTTGGATGAATACATTGATCTGGGTTGTAACACATTGCGAGAGTAACACATTTGATGGATTGTCAAACGCGATAAATGACACAAGTGAGATGTTTTATTTGCTTATATTTGGTTGTGAACACTCTATCCTCTGTAATAATGTAGTGACCCTTTTAAGTTCTTACATTGTGCTTGTTTACATTTAATTCTTACATTAAGTCTACATGTTTTATCACTTCATGGCATGTGGCTGCGTAGTGACAGGCATGTTGCGCGGGAGTTCCGTTGAATCAGATGTGTTTTGAATTCTGGTCACAGAGGGCAGTATTGTGTCCAATTTTGGACGCTGAAACTTAAGGGCAAATTCAGGTGAAGAATGCTTTGAAAACACCACTGCATATACCAAACTGCTGGGGATAATATTATCATGGTGGATGACAAGATAAATAACAAGGCAGAGGGATGGTATACACACACACACACACACACACACACACACACACACACACACACACACACACACACACACACACACACACACACACACACACACACACACACACACACACACACACACACACACACACACACACACACACACACACACAGAGTTGAGTGAAAAATGGTTATAACATAAGAATAAATAGATATACATCTTGGCTAAAAATGATAATACAAATATCAGTGTTAAAAACATCACACATAAGCTATTAAAAAAACAACATGCTTCACAATAACACCGTTTTTTGCCAGATGTAGAGCAGCAGTGTGTCATCAATTTGTTTTTGTTGATCTGAGAACAGATCCAGTGGCACCAGTTGTTAACACATTTGCTGACAACTGGGGGTGCAACAGTTGTTCGGAAGAAAGACTCCTTTGTGCTGTAAAACCCAGTTGAGCAGATAAAGCCTGAAGTGAATTTAGGGGGTATAAAGGGCTCAGTGTTTTTATTTATATTTAGGCTTATACATGAAAATATCTAGGTTAGTGTGTTGTTGCGTAATTATGTTTTGACCATCTAACTCTAGCAACAAGATTGCAATATTTGTAAGGTGAAGGTACATTTACAAACGGCTGTTTCTAATATGCCATATATTGTGTTGTTTTTGTTTATGAAGTGAACCATGCATGACCTGAAGGCCCAAGTCACCAGCAGCCTGCTGCCGTTTCCTGGAGTGACTATAGATGCTCTGGGAGAGGATGAGATCACCCTAGACTCTGTGTTACATGGGAAGTTTACTGTTGGTAAGCCTATTTTTGCTGATCAGTAATCTCTGTAAATGTTAATTGTATCTCCCGCTGATATTAATTAAACACTGTTTCCATCCTTCCATTAAACAAAGCTTTACATTTACATTTTTGGATGCTTACATTTGAGGTTTTATCCCCAAATACAGCTTGTAGAACTAGGAGCAGGTCAATTGTTAATTCAATCATGAGCTGTTTATTCTTGAACATGGAAGCTAACTTAGTGGTAATTCTGGATCAGATCGCACTAACATTGCACTTTTCATGTCTGTGTGTGTGAAGGCCGGAGCGGGCTTGCCTGGCTGGCCTGCGGCCCCCACCTGGAGGTGGTCCATTCAGTGACAGGAGAGCGACTGTCTGCGTACTGCTTCAGTGGTGGAGGAGAGCACCCCCCCACTGTCCTCGCTGCCAGGGACTTTAGCTGGCTAAAAAGGTCTGAGCTTTCTTCCACTACCTTTCTCTTTCTATCTCTTTGATGTGGATTGTAGTCCAAACAAACTATTTTATAGTTTGTTTGGACTACAATCCAAACAAACTATAAAATAGTATTTAAACTTGTAATTTGTGATCGTCAATAAGTGTCAGAATTATGTGCTTCCACATTTTGTTACAAAAAAGATGTGTTCTTTTATATTTATATGCTAACTTTGCTAATGCTTTTTATTATTGTAATTTACTAGGTCTGGATTACTTGTCGGCTTGGAGGAAGCAGAGGGAAGTGTGCTGTGTCTTTATGATTTGGGACTATCAAGGGTGGTCAAAGCTGTTGTTATACCAGGCAGGGTGAGTGGGCAGTGCACCAGGGTCACCTCGACTCTGATCTGGTCGAGGTGGACTAAATCTTCTCAAACAATGATTTCAATATACCGGTTTAGGGCAACATATATTCTTGCTACTGGTATTTAAGAGAAGGACATCCTATCCTATCTTATCCTAGCCATCAGAACTTCAACACTTTCTTTCTGTTTTCTTTCCATCCTCTCTGCTGTAGATTACAGCTATTGAGCCGTTAGTGAGTTATGGTGGAGCAAGTGCTTCGACCCAGCATCTTCACCAAAGTCTGCGCTGGTTCTTTGGCATTGCCGCCGTAGTAACAGATCTCGGGCATGTTCTGCTGGTCGACCTCTGCCTGGACGACCTGTCCTGCAGCCAAAGTGAACTGGAGGCTTCAGGTGAGGAGCTTGTGTGATTGAACTCTTCTATTCTAAAAATAAAATGGATATATAATGATGCGAGCCTATAGGCCTCTTGAGGAAGTAAAATAATTATTGTTGTGCTTTCTGGATTTCCTGCTACAAACTTGTTTCTCCACCTGAAACCATCTCTCTTTTTATATATTTACTCTGTTCACAGACCTGCAGGTAGTGACCAAATCTCCAGCCGAGATCCCCCGGCTGAGAGAAGTCGGCACCAGTCAGGGCAGACATCTTTGTCTCCAGCTGAATGGGCCCAGCGGTGTTGGAGCGACAGCTCTGCAGTACATCTCCAGGACCAACCAGCTGGCGGTGGGATTTTCAGATGGAAACTTGCAGCTGTGGAACATGAAGACTCTAAAGAAGGAGTGAGTTTTTGTATTTCTGTTGACTTCCGTATTCTGTGAAAGTGTGAAAAATGCCTGGGTGTCAGTTTATAGACAATCCTTTGTGAGACCACATTGGATTATTACCATATGTTCTGTAAAGTATCCTGTAAAGACACAGCAGGTAAAAGGTATGATGAAACACAATAAAATAATTAGTGATCCCTCTCTGTAAAATAAAGGAAGGAAAAACGAATGAATACAATAAAATATAAAAACCTATTAAATAAATAAAACAAAAAAAATTCTGTACAACAAACTAGGTTTTTCATTACAAACATATTTCATATCCCAAGAGCCATATGTAATGTAATTGCATGTCTGTGGTTGCTTTTTTATTCATAAGCAGCTATGATTTACTTTCCATTTTAGGCTCAACGCTATGCATTTTTAATTTGAAAAATCACCATGTGTTAATAAAAGTTTGCTTCTATGTGTAGATACCACTCCCAGTTAGAAGGTGGCAGGGTGCCTGTGCATGCCTTCACCTTCCAGGAGCCAGAAAATGACCCCAGGAACTGTTGCTACCTCTGGGCTGTCCAGTCTTCTCAGGACCTGTAAGTCCTGCATTAAACACATGTTTTCTATGTTATTTGTGTGAATTTAAAGAGGTGAACTCGTGGCATATTTTCTTTGAGATTCTGTAGGTTCTTATTTTCCCCTTGCCTATTTTTCACTCACTCCCACACAGCGAGGGAGATATGGTCAGCCTCCGCCTACTTCAGCTGGCTTTCAGTGAAAGGAAGTGTCTATCATCTGGGAAGATCCTCTATGAGGTTTGTAGTGCACACAGAATCACACCACTATTCTCTCTATTGACCTCAAATAGTGAAACCCTCACTCTACTCGTGATGTTTAAGTCCCAGCTGATTTACTATATATATTTACTTTTCTTGATTTACATTCGTCCCTTTTTAACTTGCTGTCTCTCAGGGTCTGGAGTACTGTGAGGAACGTTACAGTCAGGAGTTAAATGGCCCAGCATTCCCTCTCAGGGCCCAGGCCCCCAACACCCGCCTGCTGAGCTGCCAGACCATCGAGAAGTTCCGACACCATCCTGACAGAGACGACAGCATGAACGAAGGTTAGCCCGCTTCCCCTGAAACTATCTGTGGAAGATATTAATTTCTATGGAGCAGCTTTTAAGTATTTCCAATCATATTTGAATATGCTGTGGTAGTAGAGAAATATAATCTTTGAAGAGAAAAAAAAAATCATCCTTTTTGTCTATCAAAATGAGATAGTCTAGGCCTGGGGTGCCCACACTTTTTCAGCGTGGGAGCTACTTTTAACGACTAAATAAAAAACAAAACAATTCCTTAAATAACATGGGCAGGTGTTGAAAGCTGCTTATAATATCAATGACAGTAATTCTATTTGGCCTTCCTAAAATTGATACAAGTGGGAATGAAATTGTTTTAGCTTGAAGCCGCTGTGAAGGCCATAACAAAAAAAAGAAACATGACGATAAAGGTCCAGGAGTTGAGTTTGAATGGTGCCCGTCATTTTAGTTGCATGTTCTGTGCCTGCTTAATGTGTTAAAACTGCTTCTACTGTTACTATCTACTTGTGGAGAACAGTCTTTGTCCTTTTTTGCATACAGTGTCTACTTCCTTTCTGTTGTACCTCCCTTTTCATGTTCTTAATAACCCTCCCCTTTCTCCTTCCTCTCTCTCCACATGTACAGTTGCATCTCCAGACACCAGTGTTTCCATCTTCTGCTGGCAAGTCAAGGCCTACGGTCAGGGAACCCCATCCACCTACATCGGGGTTTTTGACATCAACCGTTGGTACCACGCACAGATGCCAGACTCTTTGAGGTATCATTGAGACTGATTTTGTATTTTTGAGTTCTTAATTTAAATACATTTAAAAGAAATTACCAACTTTCATCACATCCTTTTTTTACAGAATATTTTCAACAGTTGCATACATTGAACAGTTATTTGAAGATTTTGTTGAAGCCATTTTTGTGTTGTAATAATCTCATATAAACCCATTAAAAACGTAACTCCGTCATTTGGATAAATCATCTTTCACTCAATTTAACTTTCGCTTGTGTGTTGCTTTCAGAACGGGTCAGTCTCTGCAAAATTGTCCCTACCTGGCAGTTTGGTCTCTGGACCCCGTGGTGCAGATGGTGTCTAAACATGTTCTCCTGGATGTGCTGGTGCACGAGCGCAGCCTGAGCAGGGGCCTTCCCTTCACCTGCCCCCCACCAGAACAGTACTTTAACCCCACCACATATAACTTTGGTACGTGTAGACACTATATGTGTGATATATTTTTGTATTATCTCCCCTTATCCTTCTGTATTGATGTGGTCTGTTTGTGTTGCTCAGTATTTGCTTGTGCAGCCTTGTCTCTGAAGCATTGTTCTACCGTGAAGGTTGAGTAAACAGTTTTTCTTGCTTTCATGTTCCAGATGTTACCTGTTTGATCACCTCTGGAATTGTGCACTCAACCTGCTCTGGGTATCAGAAAGAGGTGAGATTCTTGTGTTCAATTTTCAATCATGCATACTTTCACCTCGTCATTAATTGTATGACATTGCATTCAATTTGTTGGAAGCATTTTTGACCGTACATACATTTAAAGGCATGCTTCTCAACGTTTGCTTTTTAGTTTACACAGCCTTTTCCTGTGTGTTTTCTCAACAAACTTAGGATGTGAATTTTTGTTGTGCTAATGATACACAATAATTTCCCTTCACAAAGAATTTGGATATGTCAAGTTGAATGGAAATCACGGTGTATATAGTTAAAGTATCCCTAGTTTGAAAAACTCCAAGCTGATGTCTTTAAATGTCTTGTTTTTTTCATTTGAATACTCAAAGTCATCAGTTCAATGTGATTGTAATAGAGAGAAGCAAAACAGCATTTTCGATTGTCTAAATAGTTGAATATTATCTATCTATTAATGTATTGATTAGTCAACTTACCATTGCAGCTTTAATGCAAAATAAGATTATTTTAAACCTTAGCTCACCTTTGTTTTCACCAGACCCTGAGCTTTTTGAAGAAAGCAGCTCCTTGTTCCAGTGAAGTCATCTCCAACAGCTACTCTCGCTGCCTCATGTCCGGCCTCCTCTCCTCTCGCCTGGCTGACACCCAGCCCTCCAGCCTCACTCAGGTACACATACACACACACACACACACACACACACACGCTAAAGTGACTCCCTTTTTTCATTTTCCATTACAAAACAATGTCATTCAGAAGACCTGGCAATAATTTGTACACGTAACATATTGTTGGCCTGTAGGAGGAGCAGCTGGATGCCATACTGTCCACAGCGGTGGAGACCAGCTCCTTGGGAATGATCACTGGCTGTATCAAGCAGTGGACTGCAGAAGGTGAGGAGTCATTGGGATTTAAAAAAACTGTCAAATTGTTTTCAAAAATGTTCACTGCATTATTATGCAGCCATATATGCAACTATGCTGGCAAAAAACGCATGCTCTTGTTTCTCTCTATGGCTTCATCTCACACATAGAAACGTGTCGTTACTCAGACCCTTTACATAAATGCATTCAACTCTAAAGCTTTTCATTTTGTCCCTTCTTAACAGAACAACCCGGCTCTGCACTGAACCTGCGCTACATCCTGGATTGGGCCTGGAACAAAGTGGTCCAGACCAAGAAGGACCTGGATGGCATCTGTAAGTTGTAATATTATTTTTATTTTGAATGAAAAGACATTCTGAATTATACATATACAAGAACTTTGAAATCCACCAAGCAGTCTCAGTAATACTTAAATGTGCTTTTTTTTTTAATAACATTGATAATCTTTGAATTAGTGAAGTGATCTTATGAAGTCTTAAGAAATGTTCTCAGTTTTAAAGAAATGGACATCTGACAAACCTTATTTTGGTGACCACTCACTCAGGCTATTTAGCAATACCTTTTTAAATAGATTAGATCTGACGTGTTTGCAAGGTAAAGTAACCCTTCAGGTTGATTATCCATCCTGTTTCCATTTACATTTGAATGTGTGTGTTTGCTCCCTAGGTGCACCGCTGTTTGACAGCTCCTCCAACTTCACAGACCCTCAGACCATGCAGCTGCTGCAGCACAGCCAGAGACTGCTCAGTAACCTCAGCACCATCTTCCACTGTCTGCTCAGTGAAGCTCAGGAACTCACACAAAAAGGTGCAACATACTCAGACACACACGGTGCCCCCACAAATAGAATCGCATTCTGTGGGAAACACTGAACTCTCATTCATGCTAAACTGTTTGAATGTGTATTGAGTGTTGAAGTCAATAAAATAGTGTCATTATGGTTTATTACCCTGAGCTATAATGCAGTGTCCTTTGATCGGCCATATGTAGTGACTGAGAAGCTCTTGTGGTGTTGTTTTGAGTCATTCAGGTTTATTGAGAGGTTTTGCTTATATTCTTTCCTTGTGTAGGCCTGGTGGGTCTGATAAACAAGAACTTGGTGTCCAGTCTGATTTCAAAGTACGCTCAGGTGGTGCTCTGGTTCTGTCGCACCGGTCTGCTGCCAGAGGGATCAGGTAAGGTGTTGCTGGCATAAACATTAAGCCTTTTGAGCAATTTCACACCACACTTTCCTCTGAGTCAGTGAAAACATTGTTTGCTAACAGGACAATGATCCCATTGACCCACACATATCTTAAGCATAAAGGAACTGTGGAATGTGCAGTTAGGGTTTTGTCTGGATGCTGTTAACAACATTCAATTGAAAATGTTTCTGGTTTTTGAGTTGGTAATGTTATTTACTTTTTGACAGAATATTATCTGCATGTTTTTTTGGGTTGCCAAACTTTTGAATATTACTGAATTCTCACTGTATGATTGTAACTGCCCTCCCCACCAGAAGATGACGCTCTCCAGATCTCCAGGCCTTTCTACACTCACTCTGTCATCAGCAACTATTATACTATACGCAGAGAGGAGCTCACCAGGCTGTCTAAGTGAGTAATCTTTGCTTGAAATCAATTCAGTCTTGCATATATTTTAAAATCTATGAATGCAGCTACCAATATTTCTCTGAATTATATCTTTTTTATGACAGTGTTATTCTAAGTTGATATGATTAACCCTCTGCTGGGTGTTCTCAGGGGCAAGTGGTGTGCCGACTGCCTGATGATTGACGGTTTGGTCGGCCAGTGTGGTGAGCGCTTGATCAACCTGTGGAAGAGGGATGAGAATGGCACTGGGCAATACCCACCACCTACATTGCATGTAAGCGTGAAACAAATATATTCTTTATTTCATTTTTTTTCTAATTTAAGTTTTATCTGCTGCTTTTACAGTGTGTGATTGTTTGATGTTATACCTGATTTTTGTATTGTTCCACAGGCGTTGTTGGACATCTATCTCCTAGACAACATCGATGAAGCTACCAAACATGCAATTGTATCCTTTCTATTGATAATGCTAAGTTATGTATGAAATTACTTCAATGGGTTAAATGGCTCTTTAATTGACGATCTAACTGATCTTAGTTGTAAATCTCAAACTCGTATCATGTATGATCCTTGACCTGTTGTCCCAGGTGATTTACCTGCTGCTGGATGTTCTGTACTCCTTCCCCAATAAGGAGGGAGCCTCAGTGGAGTCTTTCCCCCCAGCCTTTGCCATCCCTATCGGACTGGTGAAACTAGTTCAAGGCCTCTGGCTGCTGGACCATCACGACCACCAGGTACACACCCTCTGACACATTTGACTGATTTTGTTTAGATGTAGATATGGATATAAAGACGTGCAAGTCCAGAGAGCTTCAAAAGTGTTAACAAACCACATTATTGTCAACATGATGGATACACTTCATTAATTCACTCTCTTCTGACACTGATGTTCTCTTTTTCCTGCTCAGAGTTCCTTCGAGTTGCTCCTGCATCCAGCGGCCTCTCAGTGTCAGTTTGAGTGGCAGCACGAGCGTGTCCTGAATGCTCTGATGTGCCAGAGCCAACACGCAGTGGCACTCCGATACTTCCACGTTACGAAGCCCCCAGTTTCCTCCACCTCCCAGGCCAAACTCTACCTGTCTGTACTTATACACAACAAGTAAGAACAAAGGGAAAGGACCGTGTGCAAACCACTAGCAGAAACAACTTTAATATAAATGTACTATAAAACACAAGAATTCATGTAATTTTGTTTTAGGAAATGAGCATGATAAAACTCCTGTCAGCTCTTGATGTCTTATTTTACCTTTGTTAATCCAGGTGTCTCATAGAGGCGTGGTCCTTACTTCGGCAGCACTCTAATCGCCTCAACATGGAAGAGCTGCTGGCCTTCCTGTATGAGAGCTGCCAGGAGCTGGGCCTCATCCCCGAGCTGTTCAAACTTCCTCTGAGCGTCACTGAGCAGGTGGGAGGGACACAAGTTCATTATCTGATTTTTTTATTTTTTTATAAATCCCTGACCCTCCATTACTCTTCTTGTAGATTATTCCTTTCTTTTGTTTTTGGATTATAAAGTCAATGCCTCAAATTCACGGACCTTGGGTTTGTGTTTCAGGAAGGTTTGGAGAAGTTCCTCCAGGGGACAGGGGGTCTCCTGAACAGAGAACTGCTGATGGTTCATTACCTCCAGCAGGCCAACTACATTCCTGCGCTGCAGCTCAACCAGAGGCTCAAAGTGAACTTCGCGGTAGGTTTGACGCTCTGGTATATTTTACTAGGGTTATTATCCCAGCATTAACTTGAGATATAGTTTGTCACATTTATAGTGCTCATGTTTTGTTAAAATATGACTCGTATTCAACAGTAGAAATTCCTTCTTTTTAATCAATTTAGTCATTTCCCCAAACATGTAAATCCTATCAGTGTGCAAGAAAGAAGATACTCAAATCCCATAATATTTATAACCACATTCTCTCTCTTTGTTTGTAGAATGAGCGAGACCCAAAGCTTAAAGAACGGTCCATCACCAGGAACTCGATATTGGATCAGTACGGCAAAGTTTTGCCCAGAGTCCAGAGGAAAATGGCAATGGAGAAAGGGAAGCCGTACCAGCATCCCAACGCCATCCACCGAGAAAGTGAGCAGATGCCCAACTTAAACTTTTGTCTATTTCTATTTGCTCCAAGAAACATATATGTTGCGTGCAACCACAGCATTAGTGTCTGTTATTTTAGTTTAAATGTAATCTCTGCTAAAGTTACTATATTTATCCAATATAAATAATACACTCACTTCCTGTGTTACAGTTTCTCGGCCACAGCCACTGTCAACCATCACCAGACGCTCCGTCAGTGAGAAGGTGATGTCGAGGGCCGGCTTCATCAACAATGTTCTGTCCAAGATTGAGGAGGTGTGGTTGGGCAAAGGAGCTTCACCACAGTCCTCCCCAGGCAGGAGGTGAGCAGAAAATACAAACATGGCAACTCAAGTTATTCATTTGTATTGGTTTTAAAAGAATAACCTTGGTTATTTTCTAATCTTAAAAAAAAAAATGTCTGCCAGTCCAAGGGCAGCTGATGCTCACAGCCCCAAGCCCTCCTGCTCCATGGCCCGTCCTGAGCCATTCCTGGGGACTCCCATCACCATGACCTCCAGACGAAAGTCAAGGTACTCTCATGAGAGCATGTTAGGAAAACCAAGCAAAGCCAACCATACACATTAAAGAAAACACTTGATAGCTTTATTCCTCTGACACAATTTAATCAAAAGCAAGTTGTTTGATCATTTGTCATAAAGAACAAATAATAATGTGATGTTAATATTTATCTAACCAGGCTGAAGGACTTGGTGGTTCACCCCTCCTGTACGACCCCCCGCCCTCTGCTCAGTCCTCCCGGACCTCTCAGCTCTTGGGTTTCTCCGAAGAGCATCTGCAAGGCCCCTGAACTCAGTCTGCTGCAAACACCACAGGTTGTCAAGGTAAGAAATCAACATCTAAATGCTTACTCATCACGATATCTTAAGAAGTGAAATTGATTTGAAAAAACGCTGTTTATATACATCTTTTTGTCCTTCTCATTAATTGACTAAGTAACCCTGGATAATTTAGAATATTTGTTGCTTACACTTCATGTTTTTGTTTTCTCAGCGAGCGCGGGCCTTGGCTGCTTCTGGCCCCGTGTTCTCTGCCTTCACTCCCCAGTCCATCCTGCGCAGCAGCCTGAGGCCCACACCCGTCGCCACCCCGTCTGCTTCTCCAGGACGCTCCATCACCCCCCCACTCCGCAACAAAGAGAGCCGGATCACCTTCATTGATGAGGAAGAAACTCCTGTATCGGTGAAGGGCATCCGATGGACCAATGGGGTAAGACCAAGCACTATATGGCAGTGGTGGATCAACTCTCAGAAGCCACCTCACACGCCAACAAACACCAACTCTCCAGACTCAACCATTATCCTCATTTAGCTGTTTAACTTTTTAGTTTCATTTTGTCTTAAAGTGGACCTATCATGCTATATTTGAATAATATATTGTAGGGCCATACCTATATAAGACATGTCTGTGAAGTTTTTTTTTCAAAATACCAAACGGATCATGCATTTTAGCCATGCCTCATTTCGCTCTATTTGCTCTATTCCAGCCCTGTCTTCACAAGGGCTGATTCTGTGGCAAATGAGCTGCAGGGGGGGTGAGGCACGAGCGTCATGTTACCATGCTGTTACCATGCCACGCAACCTCTCATTCTCAAAGGTGGAGAGTTGGCCATATAGGCGGAGCTCCTTGTTTCTGACGTCAGAACAATTTCAAATCTGTATCCGATCCGTTGCAGCCCCGTTTTTAGAGATTTGGGTATGGAGGAAAAGAGAGAGGGTTGTGTTTTCTGACACTTGGTGAGTTCCCTGACACACCGGGGACACATATTCATGTATAAAAGACGTACAAAAGTGCATTTTGCATGATAGGTCCCCTTTAATTAGAATTGTGACAGTTTGGGAAAATAATAAATACTGCAGTATAAACATACGTTACGAGGCAATGTGTGAACTAGTCCTCTTAAATTTGGTTAATTTATGTGATAGAATTTATGTCATTTATAAAGTTGGTCTTGCTCAATGTCCCCCCTATCTATCTTATTTGTTCGGCAACATCTAACTGACAAAACAAAAAAATCAAGGGCCAAACCAAAATGTATTTTTTTGTAAAGTGTTCCCTGCCTCCTGGTCTTTAGTCAATAAAATGGGTTTGCTATCTTCTTTGGATTTCTTCTCTAGGTGGCAGCAGACAGTGAGATTAGCTTGTTGACCAGAGACCCCATTCTATCCAAGGCAACACGTAAGACCTGGCCTGCACAGCCTGCGGAGGAGGACGAGGATGATGAAGAGGAGGAAAGGGAAGAACCTCATGTGAAGTTCCTGCCTCCAGAAGGTGGTCTTCCCTCCCCAGAGCTGAGATGCTTTGATAGCGAGTCAATCTCCATCCATGAGAGTGCTGCAGAAACCAGACCATCAGATGCAACACACACAAAACTCAACCTGAGCTTTGACACCAGCCAGAAGTCCGACACCACTCTGGAGTTTTATGATGCACTGCTTCTTCCAGAGGACCAAGAAAGAGAGGAGGGGCAAACGGCGGAAGAAGACAAGGTAGTGACAGTGAACATCAAAAACCCAACTGAAAATGAAGAAGCAGAGGAACAGCTCTCACAAACCATTGAGCAAACCCCTGTCCTGACATCAGAGGACACAGCGAGGGAGGAAGAGGAGGAGGAGGAGGAGGAGGAGAATGAGGATGAAACATTTGAGGACGTGATGGAAATTGGTCTTGAAGAGGAGGCTAAACATGTGGAAGAAGTTCTGTCTAAAGAGGAGGATGAACAAGAAGTTCAGACCATTAGCAAACATGAAGATGCTGCAACTGCTCCCCAAGAAGAGACGTCCACTCAAGGTAATTCAGAATCAGAATACCTTTATTAATCCCACGGAGGGACATGTGCGTAGTTACAGCAGGAAAAAGAGCCACAGACCGCTTAATGTTACATAATGTTAAATATGTGACATGCATTAAAAAAAAAGTGCTAAGTTATGATATAATAAAAAGTTACATCATTTAAAAAAATACACATCCTGTAACAGTTCTTAGGATTTAACAGACAGGTATATATTACAGTTATTAACGGCATTTATATATTGCACATATTGCACATAGTTTGTAGGTATTTAGCAGCAAAGTGATATAGTATGTGGTGTGTGTGTGTGGGGGGGGGCAACTAGGGGCTGTGCTGGTTGTGACCGCTGCAGGAATGTAATCATTTGGTCATCAGGAAGGTAATCATTTGCGTAATTAGGTTTATTTATTTCTCAATTACTTTTTTAGAAGTCTCACACCAAGTCACCCCACCAAGATACCTAGATCTGCTCTGAGATTTACAATTCCAAAATAAAAATTGTTTTCCCCACACCTCCCTAAAACATGGCTTGACAAACGTGTTGTATTCTACTAGTTTGTCACCAGGTTACTGAGGGCACAGACTCTGGTGCTGAAGTCGAATCCCCGGATCTTCCAGTGGAGCAGGACGTCCAGACTGAGGCCTCTGAATCCACAGAGTTCACTGAGGCTCTGAAACCATCTGCAGCCCCTGAACCCACAATCACGCCAGAAGAGGAACTGGAGTCATCAGGTCCGTCTTTAAATTATGCATTTAAACTTTTAAATGTGAAGATATTACCACATAGGCAACGATAGTGGTTCTTAGACCAAAAATCTACGAGGAAATTGTGTAACGCCTGGCTTTTCTATGGTGGAAAATGTACCCATAACCATACCAAGAACATAAGGACTTCATACTTACGAGTTCTCCTGTTTTATCTGACAGATCTGACAGCGTTTGTGCAGAGACATCTGTTTGGCGGCGAGCCGTCTCCTCCGCTCTCCCGCTCAGGAATCCACGACGCATCCCAGATGCAGGCCTCCTTCAACAGGTCTGTAAATGTTCTGTTTACAAATAGAAGAACAAAATCTCTTACCTATAAGACCAATTGTTAAAGCTGTGGCCAGAAGCATATGTTTTCAGGTTGTATGTATATTCATATATTAACACATCATATTTTAGAAGTTAGGTGGTCGGTCAAGTCTTTATTTTAATCCATATCTCTGAAGTGTATTATTGAATAAGAGAAACACTTGAAATAACACTACATCTTTGTAGTTGGGGACCCAAGTTCCCATCAGCAAAAACACATCGGTTTGCTATCCTGGCTCCAAAATGGTGGAATGAGCTCCCCATTAGGCGCTTTCTCACCAAGTACTTTGCCGTACTTAGTTCATCAGAACTCTTTAGTTATGATGAACTAAAGGGCAGATCGCGTTCACACCGGAATAAGTCCCTGAGGGAGGATTAGTCAAATGAAGCTGCTGACCTCACTTCTTCCGCTTTGGGTTTACTGGCAGGCCGCAAACAACTTCACAGTGTATACTGCTACCCGAAGTCCCCAGAGTTGGAGACTGGCTTCTACTGAAGCCTTGAGAGTAAATCGCCAGAAACGCAGACACCTCCTCATCTCCACCGCTCCCACGTTCCCACATTTTATTTTGTGTTGCCATAAGTTTGTCTCTCTCTGTTGGTGTGCTGGGCTAATGCTAATGCGAGCAAATAAAATGGCGGCTTCACAAAACTTTTTGGGAGTTTTACAGGGCGTGGTTTGCAATCCGCCCAGCCAATCAGAAATGTGAACCTTTTTCTCCCATGAAAGTCCCTGCTCTCTAGCAGGGACTGAACAGAGAGTGGAAAGGTTCTCATGAACTAAGTTCTAGTTCCGTTTTTTTTTTGTGTGAACGCAAGTTTTCAGAACTATATCGGAACTATACTGGGAAAAGTACTCCGGTGTGAAAGCGCCTATTGACATCAGGACAGCAGAAAGCTTACACATCTTCCGGCACAGACTAAAAACTCTTTCGACTCCACTTCGAGCAATACAATTACTAACAAAGCACTTGTATACTAACAAAGCACTAATAAAGGACTTATTATCTCAAGCCAGTTGAGTAGCACTTGAAATGTTTTGGCTCTATGAATGGATTGTCCACAGTACTGAATGTATGTAAGTTGCTTTGGATAAAAGCGTCTAACAAATGACGTGTAATGATGTATTTAGGTTTTTAATAAAAAATGTATTCTCCCTTCTCCCAGTGAGTCAGCGGGTGAGGCTGATGAGGAGGTGCAGGATACTGCTGAAGCTCCTCCAGTGTTCACCAGCCAAAAATCTTCTGCTTCTGTGACGTCGACGGAGCCAACAGGCACAGACTCCCAATGTGAGGGCGACACATGCAAATGAACACTGACCGGGCTCAATGCTAACTTTTAAAAGTGGTTGCTAAGTTGGCAACCAGGCATTAGCTTTTGGTTGCCAAAACTGAAAATATGGTTGCCATTTTTAGTCACCTTAGATTTTAAATAATTAAGATACTATACAGTTATACATCAACTTAATAATGAAAATGTGACACAAAATAATTTTCAAATGCTTTACAATAAGTAATTAACACAATTAGTTGAAACTAATTGGTAGTAAACTTATCCACCCTCAATTGCTGGTATACAAAATACCAGTAGTGCAGCTGTTGTCATGTTCTTCACAGATCCACAAATGAATTGAGCAAGTCACTAGTTTCTTGGTCATCCGTTGTCTCCCTTTCAAATGTGGGTTTCCTTTAACTTTGTGCTGACCCCCACCATAGATCCACTGGCCCTTCAGCATTGAAGTCTTGGATTGGCCACACTAATACATTTCTAATGTTAAATAAATGAAAACCATTCACAGTTAAGAATTAGATATTAATTATTAATGCTACATGTACATATATATTTCGCCTCCCAAGACTTTACACATTTCCTCTTTGCTTTTCGTTCGGGTTCATCTTGCGTGTTATCAGTTGAATCACTTTGATCATTCGTTTGAGAAGTTGACGGGTTGGCTGAAATGTTTACAGTTGTTCACAGTCAAACAACTTCATTTGCTTCGCCATTTTTTGTTAAACAAACACATGGCGCACTGCACATGCGACTAATTGACTAAATAATAATAAATAATTGACTAAACGTGCATCGCTTCGCTTTCTGGCTCCGTAATCACACCAATGCACGTGCAACTTAAGTATCAGGTTCCGACTGGTCACAACAATAATTCTCATTAATCACTCTTTATACAACAAATATTTAACATTTATCTATTTTGGGGTGCACATTTAGCTGTTTTCTGTCCTTATTTCTTTATGTTAAAAACTGGTTGCCACTGGCAACCAAAGGCCAAGAAGTGGTTGACATTTTTTCTGAATGGTTGCCAATGGCAACCTGGCAACCGTTACTGTCGAGCCCTGACTGACTATTGCTGTACTGCTTTACACATTTCCTCACACACCTGCACTTCTCTGCTCTCTCCTTTTCTACTAGCTGTTGTGAGTTTGAATGATAGTGAAGAGTTTTCTAGCGCCTTGTCAGAGGAAGAAGAAGAAGAGGAGGAGGAGGAGTCTGATCAGGAGGAGGAGGAAGACCAGGAAGAGGAAGAGGACTCTGGTAGTGAGGTGGAGATCATTGAGGAGGTCCAGGGTAATGGGAGGCTGCCACCTCTCCAATCCACTTCAGTCTTTGTACAACAAGAACACACGCACTTCCTGCCAAGTCTGTCGGAACAGGAGGCTGTGCAGTTCTCTCTGATCGAGCCTGGTGCAGAGATAAAGGTAACACTTTATTAGGCATTTACTTAATTAGTCGTGATAAAATATGTAATTGATCACTGTGCAGACCTCCGCTAAGGCCAAAGTGTTTATTTTGTTGTTGTTTTACCTCTTTGGCAGAGGTTAGAAATCAAGAAATAACTCTTCCTGTGTGTTTATTCCGCTACAGATGTTAGAGGAGGACATGGAGGGTGAGGTGGTGATGGTGAGACTTGGTGCAGATGAAGAATTAGATGCTGTTGAGGACGAAGAGCAAGGAACATCATACATGGAGCTCAAACCCTCGACCACTCTCCTCGTACCACTGGAGCTTGTGGAGGGGCAAGGCCTGGTCGATGGCTCTCAGCTGTGTCTTCCTGGGCTTCAGCAGACCCTTGTGCCAGATGAGCAGAGGACCGAAGCTAACGGCAGCTTCTCTCTGATGCTGGATATGGACGATGATGCAGACACGCTGCCAATGGAGAATGATCTGCAGTGCTCTGACCCTCCCTCCCTGTCTCCAGCAGTAGAGGCTCTTGACAAACCTGAGGTCATTATTTTGGACACAGATGATCAGGATCCTCCTGGGTCTGGAGAAATCTCTGAAAAGGACCAGGGCAAAGAGATGGATACTTTAGATGGAATTGAGCTAGATGGGACGACAGAGTTAGAACTTGCTGGCCTACAAACTGAAAACACTGCGGAAAACCTTGAGACAGAAGATGCTAAAGTACAGAGCGATGAAGAGGTAGTAATGTTGGTTGAAGATCATGAAACTGCAGCCCTTTCAATGTCAGAACCAGATCCAGTGGAAGAATCTTCAGCAGAAATGCTAGTTGAAGATCAGGAACAGGAAGGACGCTCAGTCTCTAGGCCAAGTCCAGTGGGAGAACTTCCAGCACAAATGCTGGCTGAAGATAATGAACCTGAAAGTCTTTCCGACTCTGGACCAATTCCAGTGGAAGAGCCTACAGCAGGAATACTGGCTGCTGAAGATCAAGAACCTGAAGTCATTTCGTTGTCTGAACCAAGTCCAGTGGAAGAGCCCACAGCAGACATGCCTGCTGAAGAAGATCAAGGACCTGAAGTGCTTTCATTGTCTGAACCAAGTCCAGTAGAGGAACCCACGGCAGAAATGCCTGCTGAAGAAGATCAAGGACCTGAAGTCATTTCATTGTCTGAACCAAGTCCAGTGGAGGAGCCCACAGCAGACATGCCTGCTGAAGAAGATCAAGGACCTGAAGTCATTTCGTTGTCTGAACCAAGTCCAGTGGAAGAACCCACAGCAGACATGCCCGCTGAAGAAGATCAAGGACCTGAAGTCATTTCGTTGTCTGAACCAAGTCCAGTAGAGGAACCCACAGCAGACATGCCTGCTGAAGAAGATCAAGGATCTGAAGTCATTTCGTTGTCTGAACCAAGTCCAGTGGAGGAGCCCACAGCAGAAATGCCTGCTGAAGAAGATCAAGGACCTGAAGTCATTTCGTTGTCTGAACCAAGTCCAGTGGAGGAGCCCACAGCAGAAATGCCTGCTGAAGAAGATCAAGGATCTGAAGTCATTTCGTTGTCTGAACCAAGTCCAGTGGAGGAGCCCACAGCAGAAATGCCTGCTGAAGAAGATCAAGGACCTGAAGTCATTTCATTGTCTGAACCAAGTCCAGTGGAGGAGCCCACAGCAGACGTGCCCGCTGAAGAAGATCAAGGACCTGAAGTCATTTCGTTGTCTGAACCAAGTCCAGTGGAGGAGCCCACAGCAGACATGCCTGCTGAAGAAGATCAAGGACCTGAAGTCATTTCGTTGTCTGAACCAAGTCCAGTGGAGGAGCCTTTAGCAGAAATGCCTGCTAAAGAAGATCAAGAACCTGAAAGTCTTTCCGACTCGGAACCCAATGCACTGGAAGTCATCCCATCAGTTGTGGATGACAAAGACTCAATGGCAGAGCAAGATGCTAATCGGGAGATGGGAGAGGATAAGGAAGAACCAGCACCTGCAGGAGTTGTGATCTCAAATAGCCAGCCAGAGGAACAGCCGGTGCTCGAGGCCCCATCTTCCCAGAGGAAAAAGAAGGCTCCTTTCACGCCAACACGGAGGACAACAAGAGGGAGGACGATTGCCTTTACCGTTCCCCTCCAAGAGGAAGCAGAGGAGGAACTAACCAGCACTCTGTTTCCTGCGTCTCCTAGTCGTAAAAGTAACCAGAGCAAAGTCCAATTTACCACACCTCGAAGAAGTTCTCGTAACGCTAAGCCAGAGCCTCCAAAAGAAGATGTTAAAGAGGAGATCGCCATGGATACTGACAACACAACGACTTCACCAGCCAGACGTCGGGTTTCCCAGAAGGCCACCTCAATAAGGAACAGCAAAAAGACCGAAAGTGGTGGTGGTGATGATGATGAGGAGGAGGAGGAGGAAATAGAAGGCGTCACAGATACTAAAGTTTATCGGCGAACAAGCTCCAAGACTCAGACACCGGCCAAACGCAGGACCACTCGGGTAAACACTCCGACGAGGTCCAGCAGAAGGATATTGAGTAGCAGTGAGGTGGAGTCGGCAACATTGGAGATCTTGGAAGAACAGAAGGAACCGGTGGAGGTCTTTGCAACTCCGGCCAAACGCAACTCCAGGAAAAGCAAGACGACATCATCAGAAACGCAGACGGCACTATTGGAGGAGGAGGAAGATGTAAAAAGATCTTCCAGTCTTGGCAGGGCGACCCGACTGTCCAACCGCATTACCCTGAGCGTTTATCCACAAGTAAGTTATTCAAACCGGTTCTTTCTTGTGTATGCCAGTTGTTGATGTAAAATAAGCTGAAAGCTGTTTGAATGCTTTGAATGTTTCATCTTCACCATGATGTTTATAGACGTTAAGATTTTTCTTTATGTTGAACCATCAGCTGAATTTTCACTTAAAGGTCACCTATTATGTAAAATCCACTTTTTCATGTCTTTTATACATAAACATGTGTCCCCTCTGTGTAAAGAGATTCGCTCACTTGTTGTCCTGATCCATTTATATAAAAACCTGTGAAAATGAGCTGATCAGATTTTGGCCACTTTATGAAGTCATAACGATGTGTTGGCTTGTGTAACCATTAGCCAATCACCAACCAGGGTAACCCCCCCCCCCCCCCACCTACACACCTGAATCTCCTCCTAGAGCAGCATTGTGTTATTTTTAACCAAATCTCTCTCAGAGGGGCGTGGGGAGGGGCTCCTTATTTTCATCTAAAGTAACAGACAGAGAATCAGCACTTTTTAAACGTTGGGCTGAAACAGAGGGGATTATGGGTAATGCTGCAATGATCTGTTGCGTGTTTGGAGCCAAACACTTCAGAGACATGTTTTGTTTACTTCTGAGGCCTATAATATATTGATGAAAACGGTAGGGGACCTTTTTAAGATGCATCTTTCCATAAAATAGGTGTTACCTCATTTCAGTTTCAAGTCACCTTTTTTTTGTTCATTATTCCATGTTGCATGTTTATTAACCCAAGCCATCCACATTTCACTCTCAGGTGAAACTTGTTCCTCTATCAATTCCTCAGAGTTCAAGGAAGACGATAAGAGAGACGATTACTGATAATATCAAAGAAAGTGGAGATCGACTGGAGCCTGAAGTAAACAGCAAAACTAGTCACTCCAACGCTCGTCGATCTACAAGAACCAAGCTCTGGGATTACCCCGAGGAAGACCATCCCTTACTGGATTCCCCTCTGGAGGTGCATTCAGAGACGCCTGTGGCAGACGCCCTCATCAAGAGACTGCAGGAAGAGAAGGAGAAGCAGGAAGGTATGTGTGAGGATACAGTGCATCTCAGTGTCTGTAAGATAGCCATCGTAACATACAACAAGCTTTGAGGTAGTGACACAACAATTTCAAATATTTTCTATCCAATTACAGTCGTCACAAAGATGGTAAGAACTAGCAAGAGGAGTACCAAGTCTTCAGTGGAGGAGGTTCACTTCATACTTCCTGTAAACCCAAGCCTCATCCCTGAACCCGAAGACGAAGAGTCTAATCCAGGCGAGAATTCCTACATCTACTCCCCCTCACGGAGAAGAACAAGAGGTGAGCTGTTTATACATTTACCTGTATGTCCATCTGTTCATCCATGATGGTTTTAACCCTTTGTTGTGTGTGTGTGTCTCTCTCTCTGTGTCTCTCTCTCTCTGTGTCTCTGGGTGTGTGTGTGTCAGCTAAGAGAGGACAGTCTCCCAGCCCCAGTGAAGAGTCTGCGGCCCGTGTCACTCGCAGCAGGAGGAAAGTTGTCAAAGAAGCTCCTCAGGTAAATACTTCTGCTAATAAGGTCTAAACATTTGCCTGGATTTGTGTTTTATTCTGAAAAGTTATTGCTCTGTCACACTTACACAAAATACTTTCACTGTATGCAAGCTTACTTGGGCAGTGAAGCAAATTAGCATCCTTGAAGTTCAACTAGTACACTTTCATGTGAATATTGCCGATATGGCGACAATACTTGCACATTATACTTGGATTCATTAAATATATCTGCAGTTTAATTATATATTTGATTTTATACTGCCCATTTTCATATGATTTTGGAAAATTGAAAAACATATTTTCTTCAGAGCTATATAATGATGGTAGCCATATGTCAAGGGTTGTATTTTAATTCAGAAAATCAGTCATTCTGTTGTACATTGAACAAAATGTCTTTAAAAAGCAATTTTATTGTCCAATTTTTTTGTTTGCAGGATGAAATTGCTTCAGAAGAAGACCTTGGCGAGATGGAAAAAGCAGCAAGTGTTTCTAAAACCCGAAAATCAGGCAAAAGAACAGCCAAGTAAGACCCTCTTACCTTTTTGAACCCTTAGACATAGGATAGAAATGTCTTGCGTACAAACGTTTGACGAATGCTAGTCACAGTATTTGTCTCTTTGTCTTCAGATCCAAATCCGTGTTGGAGCGTCCTCCCATTATAGAGGTGGAACTGCTCTCTCCTCTGCCCAGCCCCGCTGATCCCCTCCCCCGAGCACAGAAGAGGACGAAGGAGGGAGAGCCCCCAGCCCCCGGCAGGAACCTTCGACGCAAACGAATAATGGAAACCGTTTTCTCAAAACCTGTAACACGGAGGAAGAAACTTTAAGGAGGTCGGTGGTGGTTTTAACCGGGGAACCTCAGGCAGCCGCGAGAAGATCTGAACCAACTCGGTCAAGAGCTGTCAAATACAAGTGTATGCCTAAACTCAATATGGTTCTATTTCCTCGAATGCCTCTGAGTGCTGTGGTTGTCTTCGTATATTTACTTCCCTGTAGGACAAGTGAATGAAAAAAAACAAACAATTTAGGCACGAAAATATATTTTTGGGAGAAAACACACTGGACAGCAGTGTGAGAGAGGCATATATTTTTGGAGTTTACATATCCCGTTCATGTGGACTGGATTTCACTTGATATTGCATCCGTGGGACATTTTAAAACGCTCCTCGTAATCCGCCTAAATCTCTGAACACAGAACGGCACAAGGGAAATAAATCAAGGTGGGCTTTTAGAAGCGCCCAGTAATAATACCAGAGGGACTGAAGTGAGCCTTGCTCTAAGAAATTGGTTTTATTCACACTCTTTTAACTTTTTTGTTTCTTTTTTTTTTTTTTTTTCTCATCGTTTACTTTTTAGATCTTGAGGCCTGCTACCTTTTTCTATTTAAGAAGAAAAGCAACCAACCCAGTGGAGACAAACGATTTCTACTGATAAATGTGTATATAGTCTTTTGCTATGTTCCAAATAAAGTTCATAAATAAATCGTAAAAAATGTCTTTCATTTTGAGGTTTTAAGTGTCATGAATGCGTTTGATCATCTAATCAGCCTGCCTATGCCATAGTCTTAAAATGTGTCAATTTGAGGGATTACCTGTGAAAGACTTGTAAACTAATGCCATCAGATTGGAGTGTTTCTGTGTGTAATACGGATGATGTAAAGTGTGAAATCAACAAAAAGACTTACACAGCTGTTTAGGGTTTTAAAAATGTAAAATAGATGTTTTGCGACATGTTCATAGACTTGTTAAACTAAATTTATGGCAACCAACATGAGAAATAGGCTATTTTCTGATGAATGTATGTAGAATGTCTTATTTTTGACGACTGCTCTTTGATAAATATGGCTACGCTTGAATACTTCAAATCCTGTCTCACTTCAATTTATTGTCTTTTTAAGAGCGTGTGTTTTCCTGTCAGTCTGTGGTGTGCAGTGAAAGCCTGGAAGGAGCTACCAGGGTCTTATTGTCCTCCACAATAGCTGCGACCCTATCCTGTGCCTCAGATAATATCGGATGTCCATCAAACTCAATCAACCCTTCAAATGCCAGCTTAGGTTATATTTAATGTCAGAAATGTAGCTGCTAGGGTGAAAAGTAATTTCAGAGAGTCATAAAATGTTGACATTAATGTAGCTGTAACATGTGAATCCACCCTGGAGGAATTACACTATTTCCCAGAGCTCTGTCTCTTTTATAATTTATGGGTGTAGAGGAGGGGAAAGTGAAACCGGCCCCATCTTCACGGCAACACTTCAATAATAAAACGGCAGGGCAGGGAGAAATAATATAGCAAACTAAAAGCATAGATTGCTTCATTTTAAATGTTGGTTATTGTTTGTTATAGTCAATCAAGTTAACTAGTTAATGTTAAGCCTGTAGCAGTATCTGCTAAATACCGTCTGTTTTAGTTTAGTGTCCAGTGTTTTTTGTATATAAGAAAAAGAAAACATTGAGGGAACAGCAATATTTTTTGTTACTGCAGATTTTTATTCCATAATGTATTCCTTCTATTGCACTGTAAATACTGTTATGTTTTTAATTATTTTAAATATTTTTCTAGTTCTCTACCTGTGTTTTTAATTCTTCTTCTTCACGACACCTAGTCAAATTCCTCGTACGTGTAAACCTACCTGGTAATAAACCTGTTTCTGATTCTGACTACAGATTTAGGCATCATAAGTCTCACACAGTATAGACAATGTGTAAACTTTCAATGTTTTCTTCTTGATGGTTTCCGTAAATTGTCTTAATGCATTAGCTAAACATATATGGACGCCTCTGTCCCTGTCACACTGACCTGATAGTGTCCATGTTGACGTGTAACTGGATACAGTCCCAGTGTGAGGGGCCGATCACTCTGCTGCTGCACCATGAGGGCTAAAGCTGCAGGCATGCACAGCAAGGACTGTGTCAAAGTGGCCGTCAGAGTCCGGCCCTTCAACAAGGTCAGTGTGTAGAATATGTAGCCTACATGTAATATGTTTCACTTTTTGAATTTGTATGCAATTTCTCCGTTATTTATTTTCCTGACGATGTTCTAATGTGTATGTTTTGCATGTCACATTAACTGATATTAGCATCGGTACCCTTCAAGAACGTGCCTGTTTGCTATCGTGGCTCCACAATGATATCGGGATGAAACTCAATACATCTTCTGTCGCAGACTGAAACCCCCCCTGTTTCTACTGCACCTTGACCATTAAACCTAAAACAAACAAAAATAAAGTGACTAAGGAGTTCCTTAAACGTTGATGCTACTAAAAAAAAAATGCTTATGCACCACCATTCACAATGGTGTAGTTTATTCGAAGAAAATGCAGCTGCAGGTTTATTGATGTTCAGAGTTTGTGTCTTCAGGGTTTATTGTACTTAGTGTGAGTCAGTTAAAAAAAACGTCAGCTTAATGTAATATATTAATGTTATTGGACTGTTATACAGTAGGCCTACACACTGATGGAACCTACCAGATCAAAATAAAGACAATGCATTGACACATAAGCTTGTTGTTATAATCAAGAGTTGTATTATTGTTCATATCATGTACATTAAAGTTAGTATTCACAACTGTGTAATGGCAAACAGGTTGATTTGACATCATACAGATGTATTACTTTTCTACAAAAAAGCCCATGTAAAATAACAAATATACAATTAAATGAAATACAGTGAAATGTGTATAGGAAGAAGTCCCACTTGCAGTTGATTTGTTAAATAAACCAAAATAAACCAAAGCTGTTGCCAATAAAACACAATTCTATCAAAAGTGCTAAAGAGTATATTTATTTTTTTGAGCATTAAAGCATGCAAACATGTTCCGGTTAACACCTGAAATATCAAGAATGAACATGGAAATGAGCTATTTCCCTTTAAATCTTACCTTAACCCCCCCATAGTCTGGTTTTGTCCTTCTCTCACCCTGCTTCCTCCCCCTCAGAGAGAGAGGGACGCAGGGAGCCGATGTATTGTCTCCATGGTGACGAGCTCCATCACCATCCAGGACCCTCGTGAGTCCCAGAGCCGCCGCTCGTTCTGTTTCGACTACGCCTACTGGTCCCACAGCGGCTTCACACGGGACCGCGGGGGCCTCTACGTCCCCGAGGAGCCGGGGGGGCGATACTCCGACCAGGTCAGCGGCTCCTGGTAGAACAGAGCTGGAAGTAAACATTGTACAACAAGCAGAATGCAGATATCTAGATTTTACAAAAATACTGTAATGTAAGATCATTATTTTGTAAAGCTTCCATGTGACCCATTGATTCCCAATCCATGGCAGATATTATTACTATATTAGTGTGTGTGTGTGTGTGTGTGTGTGTGTGTGTGTGTGTGTGTGTGTGTGTGTGTGTGTGTGTGCGCGCGCGCGTGCGTGTGTAATAGCGTGTAATAGCTTCTATGTGTCAAAGCAATGCTGCATTTCATTACTACACCGGATGAGTAGGACACACCTCTTTTATTTAGATTGTATTGAAAAATGTCAGTCCTTTCATTTGCTTCCATGCCATTTGACCCATTGATCCACAAATCACCCTGGATCTTTTACTGCACATGACGAATAGGACATATCTTGTTTAAAACCGATTTTCGTCCACTTTCTATTTTATAGGAATATTTGTATGAAAATCAAGCAGTTTCTTAATTGAAAAGTCTTATATTTTTCAATAGCGCCCATGTCTTGTGACTCCAAATCAAAGCAGCATTATAGAACTAAACTGGACAAGAACGACGCTCCTCTTTTGAGAGAATTTGTATCCAATTCTGAGTTACAAGCTGTTCAAATATCATCCATCCACAGGACAGTGTGTTCCAGGACCTGGGAGAGGGCGTACTGGAGAATGCACTGCAGGTAATAATCATTACATTATAACAGGAGTTTTGTTCACATTCAACGTTTATTTGCCCCAAAGCAGGTCTATGCCAGTTGGCTAAAACAAATACCCAGGTTCTACCGTCTGTCCTTTTTAGTCCTGTTCTGATGTTGTTAAATGCTGTCTGCAGGGCTACAATGCCACTCTGTTGGCCTACGGGCAGACCGGCTCAGGGAAGAGTTACTCCATGGTGGGCTACGGGCCCAACAAAGGCCTGGTTCCTAAACTCTGTGACCGGCTGTTTCAGGCCATCAGGGAGAACCAGGACACCAGGCAGTGCCAGGTACAGAGTTTATGTCTGTTTCCCAGAGATGGCAAAAGTACACACATCCTTTACTCAAGTAGAAGTACAGATACTTGTGTTAAAAAAAATACTAGGGTAAAAGTAGAAGTACTGACTAAACTTCTTTACTCAAGTAAAAGTAAAGAAGTATTGCCTTCGAAATGTACTTAAGTAAAAAGTACCCATAACTATTAACAGTTTTAAAGAGTAACTGACTTTACTCTATATTAATAGAACAATAATGTCATTGTTAACTAAGGAATGTTTCGATGCTGAACAACGGCAACATGATAACGTTTTCATTGGTCCCTCTTCTTTAGAGAAGACCAACAAATGATGGATACACTGATCGTGTTCAAATCAATAGGCACGCAATGACTCTAAATAATAATGATCACGCCACCAAACACAGATTAAAACTAAAGTAACAAACCTGTTTTGAAAATGTAAGAAGTAGAAAGTACAGGTATTTGTGTTCAAAATGTAAGAAGTAAAAGTAAAAAGTCGTCAGAAAAATAAGTAGTGGAGTAAAGTACTGATACCAGAAAAATGTACTTAAGTACAGTAACGAAGTATTTGTACTCCACTAATTCACACCTCTGCTGTTTCCCAGCGCAGTGTCATGTATGGTTAATTTTCTAAGTGTATTTTTGTATGTCTATACAGGTCTTTTTCAGCATGTTGGAGATCTATAATGAGCAGGTAACAGAAGGGAAAGCAGCCACTGTCATCTTTCTTCTTCTGATTCGCTTTCGTGTTTCAACTCAACTTTCCCTGGATATAACATTCATTCAAAGGTCAATGTGTTGGTAGATGACCAGCGTCCTCTCCTTCATTAATCTCTGATTCGACCATTCTGTCCAGGTGGTTGACCTGCTGTCTCGGGGGTCTCGTACTCCGGGGGGGCTCAGAGTCAGAGAGGAGCAGCAGAGAGGTTTCTATGTGGAGGGTCTCCGGACCGTCCCCTGTGACAGCGCACCGCAGGTAGAGGGAGGAAGATTAAACACCTCTACATTCAGTAACACACTCTGTGAGACAGGGAAGGGGAACTGAGAAGATACACTGTCCAGGTTTAAAGTTTACTCAATGAGCTGAGTCCAGAGTGTCCTGTCAGTTTTGTGTCCTGGTCAACATCTATCAGGGGTACGTAGGGATGCTGGAAATAATTAAAAAAAAACTAGAGTTTTATTGTGGTGTTTTCAAGGTTTGAGCGGTGAATGATGTTGTGGTTAATGATTTAATATAACAAAGAAGTGAAATTATGAGTAAATGCATAAACTGTATGTATAGTATATATCATTTAAAGCTAGGTAAAGGGCTGGAAGATAAATGAACCTTGAACATGCTAAAAAGTGTTTGGATTTTACTTTGAAAAAAGTGTAGGAACCCTGATTATCATGTGAAAGTTGTAAGGACTATTTAAGGATATTTTGGAAGTCCTAGTGTGTGCTTGGTTAGTATTTTGTATTTGGGTTCATGTGTATTCATCTTTTATTGCAGGTGGAGCAGCTGATGGAGCAGGGGACCAGGACCCGGACCACGGCGGCCACTCACATGAACGCCAATAGCAGTCGCTCACACATGCTCATTATCCTCCAGCTCAAACAGGTTAGTGGATCTGTTTTTCCTAAGAACATTATACACAATAAGATTGATATTGGTCTGTCCCAGTATCTAAGAAGTTTGTATTTACTAAAGCTATTAGTCAGTTACACGTACACAGTATGTTACTTACCTGCACATTTGCTTGAATCTATTCATTATATGTGTCACAACATAATCCTCAGGTGTATTAAAACATGTATTTGACATCACTTCCTGTCAGATCTTTTCCAAAGAGAGCATCACAAAGCAGTCGAACATCAACCTGGTGGACCTGGCTGGCAGTGAGCGCCAGAGGTCGTCGGGGTCGGAGGCGGACCGACTGAAGGAGGGCACAGCCATCAACCTGAGCCTCACCACCCTGGGAAACGTTATCAGGTTGGCCTGGTGTTTGTCTTAATTTAAGTTCCATTCAGCACTTGTCTTACTTCATCTCCCACCTCCTCTTCTCCTCCAGCTCCCTCGCTGACGTGGCGGTGGGGAAGAAGGTGGTCCACATACCGTACAGAGACTCAGTCCTCACCAAACTGCTGCAGTCCGCCCTGGGAGGCAACAGTCGCACTGTCATGGTAGCAGACACAGATAATAGTGCCAACACACAAAGATGAATTGTTGTGGCTTCATCTTTTTATAGTATTACATGCCATATTTTCAATGTTGGCTTTTTGAGAATTTTAACAGTATTCAGATCAGATTACATTGTTTTGTAATCCTAATTAACTAACACAAAATGGCATGCAATTTGTATTCAGTTACTGACTCAATTGTTAAGTATTCAGACCCACGAGCACTGATGATGCTTATTTACAATCTAATTATGGATATCTATCATTTCTCAAGATTGCCACGCTGAGCCCTGCTGATATCTGCTATGAGGAGTCGCTCTCAACCCTGCGCTATGCTGAGAGGTACAAGAACCAGAGTAAACCATCACAAATTCAACAGGTTGCAACCATAATATAAGGGTTCGCTACCTAACCCCTGTCCTTTTTGTGGCCCCTCCTCCCTCTCCTGTTTAGAGCAAAGCGTATCCAGAACCGAGCCGTGGTGAACGAGAGCCCGACTGAGCGTCTGGTGAAAGAGCTGAAGGCCGAGAACGCCCGGCTGCTGCAGAGACTGAGCCGGCTGGGCCAGGAGGGCCGCAGGGCCAACGACGAGACCAGTGAGGACACAAACATATTCATTGTATTTAAGTTGTGAAATTGTATTTCATTTAATTGTTAACAGATTAATTTAGTTCCTATGTGTTCAGAGGAGCTTCGCCAGCTGCTGACCCACAATGAGCTCCAGATCAGAGCCATTCAGACTCTGTGGGAACAACATCTGCAGGAGGCGCTGAAGGACTGGGAGCAACAGTATGCTAACATCACACAGGTACGCACACAATATCCAAATACACAATCGGAGAACACCAGAGTTTCAGATGCGCGTTAGAAACCATGTCATCATAGAACATAAATGCACTTGCTGAAGGGTATAAATATATTTCAGTCAGACAACTCACGTGTTCTTAATATGTTTATTATAAGCAGCATATAGTTTGAGTTTGGCGTCTAGACTCGGGCCTCATCACTCCACAGATTTACAAAGAACATTGAGTGATGATTATATAACTATCCCCCGAGCCTACAGGTGGAAGCTGGGGTGGAGCTGGGGTGGTGGGGCAGGCGAGCAGCAGCAACATGAAACACGCAGCAGGAACATGAACGTAGCAATAGCAAGGGAACACAGCAGCAGCAGCAGCAGCAGCAGCAGCAGCAGCAGCAGCAGCAGCAGCAGCAGCAGCAGCAGCAGCAGCATAGCGAGGCAGAGGCAGGAAGACCTGGCAGCTTAAATAGAGCGGCATGTTTAGGAGAATGTGATTGGTTGGTGGTAAGAGGGACGAGGTGCGTCACGTGTTAATGTATCATTGGTGCTCGAGTTGACTGCCTGAACTAGCTCACAGGCTTCGCCCCATTTTTGTACATGTACTCTGTAAATATTTTTTTAACGTGTCTGTCTGTCCCTCTCCTTCACTGTCAGGAGCGCAGGATGATGCAGATGCATCCCTACATCCTGAACATCAACGAGGACACTCAGCTGTCGGGGGTGGTGAAGCTTTTCATTCAGGAGGGTAACTGTCTATCTCTTTATGTCTTTATGTTGTGATGAATATCTCTCTCTCTAGTCCAGTACACATGTAGAGAGGGAGGTTTTGGGAATGAACAATACTACAGAAGTAAGCAGGCTCGAGAGTTGAATGTAAACATGACGGCTTTAGCATGTTCATTCCTCTCATTCATACTGTTTTGCATTTCAGGTGAATGGGACATCGGCCTGTGTGACTCCACCCCGAGATACATCTCCATCAAGGGCTTAGGGTGAGTTTAGCAACACAACACCACAAACCCAGTCCAAGTAAAGTGAGATTAAAGACACTTAACAGTCTACTTCTAAAGGTGTTTGTTTGCGGACTAAACACAATTCAAAGTTTGGACACAGATTGCTTCATACGGGATTTCAAAACTCTTCTATTCTTTTTTTTTGCGTGTTTCTCCTTAAAAATTACTAAGATATGAATAGACAGAAAACCCACCCAGTACATGCTAGATAAGATGCAGGACCTGTGACCCTTTTAAAAATAAGCATCTGAATAAAATGATATTTTAAGTGTTGGCTTGTCTGGAAGCACAGCCATTTTTAAGAGGACCTTTTTTGGTCTTTTTATGCATGAGTTTATACACGCATATGTATGTCTGCTCACGTGTGTGTTTTTCTGTGGCAGGATCCAGGAGCGTCATGCTGTGTTCAGGAATGAGCAGCGCCGGGTAACACTGACCCCGCTGGCAGGGTCAAAGGTCATTGTCAACGGCAACTCTGTCTCCCAGACAACTGAGCTGCAGCACCTGGTGGGTGTCAACACACACACACACACACACACACACACACACACACACACACACACACACACACACACACACACACACACACACACACACACACACGCACGCACGCACGCACGCACGCACGCACACACACACACACACACACACACACTTTATGATGCGACCGTGTGACATACATACACAAAACCTTCTCCTCCTTTCTGTCTCCTCTAGGACCGTCTGATCCTCGGCTCTAACTGCACCTACCTGTTCATTGGTTTTCCCTCGGAGAGAGGCGGTGACGACTGGAGTCGCTATGACTACGACTACTTCCAGTCCGAGCTGGCTGCGGCTGAGGGAATCCACCTGGGTGAGCAGCGTCTACAGCGGGAAGTTAAGAGGTTTAACTTTGGTCTAAATATGATCAAATATCATTTCTGTGTGTTTCTGTGTTAGGTGAGTCCAGCGCTGGCTCCAGTCAGACGGACCCCAGCCTGCTGGCCGTCTTCTACGACTTCATCAAACTGATGCCCATGGTGGCCGAGGCCAACCAGATGAGCCAGGAACTGAACAAGGTAACACACAAACAGCAGCACGAGTTAGGAAGAGTGGCTTTCCTGATGCAGTTTAATGATTAAATACATTCAACTAATTGTACTTACTTAACTGAACATTGCCTCCACATTTGACATTTGGCTATGTAAAATAAGTTAAAAGTACATTGATTTAAAAGTATTTTAAGTAAAAAAATACATTTAAATAAATCAATAATAGTCAAAAAGATTAAAAAGAATTACAGCACAGTATATTACTTTTGTCAGATGTCGTAAATCTCACAAGCATTCTTCTCAACTTCATGTGTTTGTAACTTAAATTACACAGATATATTTTAGTTTGTGTCATGTGGTCGTTTTCAATTAACAACAAATAAACCCCTACATCTTATTGTCTCATGTTTTTTAGGATGTTGAGTTTAAGTTGGAGATCAAGAATCTGGCGCTGTCAGATTCAAAAGGCCACGATCTGAAGAAGGAGATTGTTATCATAGTCACCGCTGTGGGAAGAAAACAGGTTATTATATCACTCTTCTGTCACATACACTAACTCAAAAGCTTTTTAATAATTCCACTTTCGATTTATGATTGAGTTCAGGTGTTTCATTTTTTTTAAATTGCTAAATACACTCTCTCCCAGGTATGGATGTGGTCCAAGACCAAGTTTGTGAACCGTAAATTCCTGATGGAAGACGCCTACCAGCTGCATCAGGCTGAGAAGAGCAGAGACAATGTAATTCTGTGCTTGTGTCTTTCAAAATGTGATGAGAGACAATCTACAAGTTGATTTTGTTCGCAGACTACATGCAAAACAAACTTATTTAAGAAAATGTAAAAAACCCAACTTACTGAAAAGTGCACAAAAAAGACTTTAACCAAATAACTGTATATGGGATGTGTGTTATGTATTTATTTTACTGCTTTAAAAAGAGAAAACATCAACATTTGTGAAAGGGGCATGAGAGGAAACAAAAATAATAACAAAATAACTCGAAAAACCAAATGCTAATTTTAAAGCTAAATGCTAGGCTAACAGCTAACTAGGAACACATGCGACGTCATAACAATGTTAAAACTAACAAAAATATCTCTAATCTCAGTCAACCTTTTTACTCTACCATTAATAGTTTTACATTTCAGAACAATGACTCGTTTGTTTTTTGTTCCTGATTATATTCTTGCTGTCAGATAGCAGAGGGTCTGTCTACAGCTGTGTTACCCAGAGATAAAGACCCTTTCTGGGACCCTGTGGAGCCGCTGCTCCTGGGCTCCGCTCACCTCTGGCTTCAGTCCCTGGCCTTCCGCATCCCTCTGGAGGAGCAGCTGGAGGTGGGTGTCTTCATCTAAAGGGGCCTCACCATGTTCTCACTTAGTCTTTAAGTCTTAATCATTGGTTTTAGTAGTCATTCTATTGTGCTAAATACTTATTTTAACATATTGTTAATTATTGTAATCTAATGTATTGCAAATTAGTTTTATTGTTGTGTATTTTTTCTTTTAATCTTGCTCTGTAAAGCACTGTTGGCCTGCTTGATTACTGTAGGTTGGCACAGAGTGATATTTAGTTGATAATCCCTGTCTGCAGGTGCTGGGGTCAGAGGGCACGGAGGAGGCTATACTGCAAGCTCAGCTGGTCCCCTGCACTTCCACAGGACTGTATGACACACACACACACACACACACACACACACACACACACACACACACACACACACACACACACACACACACACACACACACACACACACACACACACACACACACACACACACACACACACACACACACACACACACACACACACACACACACACACACACACACACATTGTGACTTACCTTAAACACTAATAGATTTAGTATTAAATAAATGTTCTCGCCTTCCAGCGCTCAGGGTGAGGACGACATCCTGATCGACCCGTCTGAGTTACTGGGTCGACGTCTGGACTTCCAGCTGGTCCTGGAGCAGTGTTGTGGCCTCCGCTGGATCCGAGAGGCCCGGGACAGAGGGGTCCAGATTGGGTGAGAGATATGGGCTACCTGTAGAGATGTTAAAGTACAGGCAGGACACACATCCAGAAGCGAGATATTTGTCATCCTTCTTTCTTCGCTCTCTCAGTTTCAGGTTATTTGACTGCAGCCATCCGTTCTACTCTCCGGCCGTGTGGCACAACGTCAACCCTCTATTGGACCACAGAGTTCACTTCGCCTCGCTCCACACCTCCCAGCGTCTCTTAGACTACCTGCAGAGCAGCGCAGTGGTGCTGGAGCTCTGGGGCCTTCAAGGTGAGGATGAAGAGAAACATGGAGGGTTGGGGAAGATGCTGTGTGATGAGTTCAGCTCACGCATTTCACTAAATACTTACTACAAAAGGTGCATGTAAAACAAATATATTTTACAGCAATATGAAGTTATGAAAGCTTTGCTTTACTATCTAATTTCACAGCAGCAGCCCAAAATAAATATCAGATATCAACGATGTTCATTTCACACCACGTTTAATGATTTCTATGTTAGTGAGTAATACATTAATACTGGAGGCACTGCAGATGAATACACTGGTTTTCTGTTGCAGAGGGTTGTACTGACCTGGTATCATCTCTGGAGGGAGTGAGGATGACTGCAGAGGGCATCTTCATCATCGAGGAGGCAGGTCCAGCTAACCCTGCAGTGAGTGTGTTTGATGTTGAGTCTGTCAATCTTCCAAAGAAACAACACGTTGTAGGAGATATATGTGCAGCCTTATCTATTATACATGTACCTAACTGTAAGATAAGTTGTTGATAGTGGAATTGTAAAATAATTGATCAGAGGATGGGACCTAAAAATATTAGCATAGAGCATAGGCATGATGTGATTTAGCATGAAGCAAACATTCAAATCACTGTGCTTACATAATCTCTGTGTGTGTGTGTGTGTGTGTGTGTGTGTGTGTGTGTGTGTGTGTATGTGTGTTGCAGCCTGTAGACTGTTCAGTGAGAGCTCAGCAGGATATGGAGGAACTGAAGAGTGTTAACTCGTCACTGAGAAAAGAAAATCATATTCTGAGAGAGCAACTCAACGCTGCCAGGAATGGTAACTGACACACATCACAACCAGCCTAATTTAACCGTCCAACCTCTTTTTGGTGTTATTAACAAAACTGGTTAAGTTGTTACATGGCAAAATATTCCTGTTTATAACATGTAGAATTCAGACTCTAAGACAGCTTCCTCTCCCTGTGTCAGGTGGAGAGGGGGTGCGGGGGCGCTCGGTACGTCCCAGCTGTGATGCAGAGTTTGCTCGCTCTCTCAAGGTTTTCTACCACAGCATGACCTCAGTCAGGGGTCAGCTGCAGCGGCTGCGCAGACACAGGCCCAGTGTACGTATCCAACTGCATGCTGCCTCAGTATTAGTGAGCTTTACTACAATAAGGCTTAAACCTTTGTTTAATACCAGTCTATAGAGAACAATACACAATCGGGCACACACATTAACTGGCATAGGAAAAGTGTTAGTAAGATTACACTGGTGATAATACCTTGATCATGGTATGTTTGGAATGTGATAAAACAGTCCAAGAAAAAAGACAAATGTTGTGAGTTAATTGATAACATTTTATTATTTAAAGTTGTTGTTTTTGCAGCAAAACCAGTTGTACAATAAACCTCTGTAGCCAGGCAGGAAAGGCATGTTTTAATCATTTACAATCAGGTCTGCACTGAGACAACTCTTGTTTTTATAAATCTATTTTAAGTTAGCTATCTGTAAAAGTACCTAATTATAGTTGCTCATGTTAAGCCCTAGAGTATGTGTGTTCCTGTGGTTGTGTGTTCCTGAGGTGGTGTGTTCCTGAGGTTGTGTGTTCCTGTGGTTGTGTGTTCCTGAGGTGGTGTGTTCCTGTGTGTTCCTGAGGTTGTGTGTTCCTGTGGTTGTGTGTTCCTGAGGTTGTGTGTTCCTGTGGTGGTGTGTTCCTGAGGTGGTGTGTTCCTGAGGTTGTGTGTTCCTGAGGTTGTGTGTTCCTGGTCTCCAGGAGGACTCCGACCTGCTGGGCTTCAGGCTGTTTGTGGACGAGCAGAGTCGTCTGCTGCGGGATTTCTCCGAGCAGCTGGAGCAGAGCGTCTCTACTCTCAAACAGGATGTAGCCGCCATCGTCCGCCGGAAACGAGAACGCTCGGGAATCTGGTCTTGACTGATGCACCGTTTACAGATTTTAACAAAGTGTTAAGAAGGTGAATGCATCTGGACTTTCTTTATTTTACAACACTGTAGTTTTTAAATGTGTGGGTTAAGGTTTTTTATCATCGCTTTAAAGAACTCAATCTAAAACCACAACATTATGCTATTAGTAAAACCAGCTTAAGAACTGTGGTTACAAAAGGCATGCACTTAAAGACGTTTACATGTAATGATACACCTGCAACAGTGTTACCAAGCATGTTATGTTATGTGTGTAAGACGGGTCACATCATTTGATGTTTTACTGACGGAGCAGCGGTCTCTGCTAAAGTGAAGGCATTCAAGATTAGTCGGCAGGAATCAATCAACAAGTGAGTTCAGTATTCAAATAATAACAAAAGCATTTAAGTCTATAAAAGGTTTATTAGACTGCATTTCAAATAGGTCAGTACAGTCCAAACTGCAAATAAATTAAAAGGCAAATACAACTCAAGTTTCAGAATTCACAATATTATTATATTTCTTTCAACCGTCTTTGATAACAAGTCAAGAGACTGCTGTTCACTCTGAAGCGGTATAAAAGCATGACAAGAAGCAAGGAAAGCTCTTCTTCCTTATGTCTCATTACGGGAGGTTATTATTACTTTTTAGCTCAATTAAGATGAAGTGTTTTACACAGATTCACTTGTTCTAACGTCCAATTCAGAGGTTAAAGTAAATGGTGTTAAGCAGTCACAAATCGCAACAGTACAGACTGTTGCTGTAGGTCCAAATAAAGATGAGTGTGGGCACATTTACAAGAGGAGAGGCAGAAGGCAGATGTGAGGCAGGCTAGTCATCAGATGACGGAGAGTCTATGTACAGCAGATACAGGCAGGAGGTTGGTAATCCGAAAATATAAAGATGTCGACATTTACAGACGGGAGGAGAGAGGCAGCAGTTAAGGTCCAAAAAATGATCCAAGCCTGTTTGAACGGAGGAGGTAGCACAGCCGGATATCCTGCTGAAGGGTGTGTGTAGAGAATGTGTGTGTGAGAAGGCAGAACCCACGAGTCAATTGTAAAATTACATTTTACTGAAGTTAAGGTTGTTCAGAAATATGCAAAACGATTTCTTCTGAACTGGTTTTTTGTGTTGACATTTTGACTATTTATTTTACAGAAACGTGTGTGTGTGTGTGTGTGTGTGTGTGTGTGTGTGTGTGTGTACAGAGAAGGCAGGGGATACAGGTGAGGTAGGTTAATTGGGTCTTTAGGGATGAGGGATGTGGAACACAAACCGTAGAAAAAGACTTACAATAGTCAGTACACTTCCTGTTACATTTACTTAAACGTAAAATATTGTCAGAGAAAATGTTGCAACCCGAAATTAAAGAACATTTCTTTTTTGAAACATGTCTGCACCTCTGAGTTTTGAGTTCTATGTCTGAACAGCAAAACAAACAAACAGAAGCCAAGAGCACAGCACAGAGTTAAGCTGCATATCAGAAGAATGACTTTGCAGAGCACCAGAAACAAGCTTTCAGCCATGAGTGTGAGAGAATTAAGAATCAAAGCACTGTGTTAGTTTTGTTCAGTTTTCTCTCCAGTTTCTGCAGCAATGAGGCTTGAATGGTGAGATGGATGGATTTGAGTCACATTACTCTACATATTGGCTTTCATCAGAACTCTGAATCTGTTTAGGGTTTGGATTCTATGACACAAATTAGCTTACTGAAAACTGACCAATCGCTTAATCGACTGATATAACTGTCATTTCTTTTTTTTCAAGCTGCCTTTTTTAACTGTCTGTAGAAAAGTACACACGAGCTGGACCAAATATAATTCCAGCTCGTTTCACCCGACCATGTCGGTGTTATATCTCCATCTTTCTGACTCTGAAACAACCTCTTTACATTCTGGATGGCACGGTTTTCAGCCCCCTCCCTTGTGCTTTTATTGTTACCATTGTAGGGAGGATTTCAGTTTAAAACATCAAGACCACTTTTTCTCACTCACTCACTCTCACACACACACAAACATACAAATTCACTAAACGAAGCTTTCAGCAGCAGACAGACAATTCACAGTATAAAAATATTCACTAAACCACAGAAAGGTCCACGATTTCACATTAAGCCCACATGTAGAGGACTCTGAAGCCACACACTGAGAAACATCGTTCACTAAGCGCTCCAGAGCAAACAAGGATCGGGAATAATTAAGTCTTGGTCAAGACTGAGACCCAAATAAGTCAAAAATAGGCAAACCATTTAAGATTGTTACAAAAGCTATTCACATAGGTCCAGCAGGATGGTGACACCTTCAAAAGGCTGGTCCTCCATCTTCCTCTCTTCCATTGTTTCCTATCCAGTGCCAGCTCTGGTTTACCCGGGCAACCAAATGATCCCTGAATAAAGTCAGCATGTCACCGGGCGTCTGGAGAGATGGACGTATTGTTGTTAGTCTGAGTCAGGCATTCAGGAGTCATCCGCTGTCAATTTAAATAATTATGTAAACAAACTTCAGCTTTACAGTGAAACCGACTCATGATCAGTCGAGTACTGACTGAACTGCTGTGGCCACACTGCTGATCAGCGAGGAACACCCAAAATATCGCTGGAACACTCTCCACCGTCAGAGAGGAAACACTTAACACAGACGGGTGTGTCTCAGCGGAGGGTAAATCTTCAAAGGCGTCCACAGCCTCCTCAATAATCCTCTCAGGCGCTGGTGGCGTCGTTCGGAGCAGCCTGGCTGTCACTTCCTGTTGTCCCGTGTGTGATGAGGGTCGCTGCGGCCTCAGAGACGTCTCGCTGGCTGCCGTGCCTCGAGTGGCCGTCTATCTGATGCACGCTGCCATGAGCGGAGAGCGGGTGGTCCAGACGCGGCATGCTGCCATGGAAACTGCGTGCCTCTGTGCCTCGGTAAACCACAGAATCACTCCTGAGAGAAGAGAGCGAGAGAGAGAGAGAGAGAGAGAGAGAGAGAGAGCGAGAGAGAGAGAGAGAGAGAGAGAGAGAGAGAGAGAGAGAGAGAGAGAGAGAGAGAGAGAGAGAGAGAGAGAGAGAGAGAGACTTAGTGTCTTCCGAATCACAACTTCTGACGGACAGATGCTCATGGACTTCCTGCTCTACCTGTCGTCACGAGTGCGCCGCAGGCTGCCATGGTAACTGGTCTTGCTGTGGGCGCTGCTGGCTTTACTCCTGGTGGAGGTGGGGGGGCCGTGGTGAGTTCTGATTGGTTCGTCAAGGTCATCTAGGACAGCCAAGTGGGTGGAGGAGGCGTGGGTAGATGTGCCCTGCAGGAGGAGGGAAGGTCAGATAGATGTAAAAACGACGGGCATTAAACTGAGGGTATGTTCTGTTAAATCATTTAAAGTTAGGCAACATACTGTTTTTAACGCTCTGCTTTTCCTCATTCCATCTTTTAGATGAAAATACTACAACTAGTTCCAATGCAAGTTATGAACTGTACTACTACTACCAACACTATACTATGCATATCCCCCTGTGTGTGTAATGTGTGTAAACACCACAGAGTGGAGAAAGACATTTCCCTGTGAGGGATTAATAAAGTATGTCTTCTTCTTTTACATATGGTATGACCTTCTATCATAATTCTTTTGACATACTATGACTTATTTTTTTCCAAGCTGCGGGAACGACTCGCCATCTCTAACGCTGGCGGATGTCGGACTGTGAGTTTAGGAAGCGCTTGATATGATACGTAGCAGTTTTTTCTATAAACGGAGCACACATTTTAAATGCTTTTTCGTAAAGATATACAGTGGAGAAGTTGTGTGAGGTGGATGATAGGGTCTGAGCCCGGACAGTCCTACCTGAGTGGAGGTCCCTCTGGACTTCCTCACGACGGGGGGGTGTGGTTCTCGCAGCAGAGACTGGGCAAAGTCTGGCTGCTCCTGCAGAACCTGACGGGACTCGTTCACCCCACTGCTGCAGAGAGAAGAGAGGGAGAGGTTTACAAATATATAAAACGGGGGGCATGTGAAAGGGTATTACTACTGGTTGTTACAACTGCTGGTTATCAAAGACAATAAAATGGAAGAAGTTTTTTTGGTATCCGATAGCATATTCAGCAGTCCATATACAGAGCACGTGCTCTGTATATGGACTGCTGAATATGCTATCGGATACCAAAAAAACTTCTTCCATTTTATTGTCTTTGATAACCAGCAGTTGTAACAACCAGTAGTAATCTTTGTATCCTTAGAAAGAAGTACCCTAATAAGAATAAGATTGACTTCATACAGACGTATACAACAAAGCAAACAAAGAAAATCATAGGATCTCTCTTCTTACTCTTTGCGCCGGCGTCCGTGCAGAAAGTTGGCCCATTCAAAACAGGTTTTCTTGCTTCCCACCCAGAAAGCGGAGGGGATCCCAACGACCAACATCATCAGATATTTAATCAGGAACAAAACCATGGCTGGCCGTTTGGCTTTCTCCACCTGAACAGAAATATTCAATATTAACGCCACATGTATCCAATAAAGAGGATCGAGAGAGTTATAAATACAGCCTGACATGTAAAAGAGGAAGAGGAAATATTTTATGATTGCATTTTAGTTTTGATGTGAAGGACAGTTTTCCTATAATATAGTAAAGATATATGAAATGCTTAGGATGCCACTGAGAATAGTTGCACATTAACAGAAAGTATTCAGCAGTGTTTTAAGCCTGGCCATGAATGATGGAAGAGGGGAGGTAATCCTAGAATAACCCAGCTGTTCAGCAGCTGAACTGCTGGACCCTCTATCTCCCACCAGAGGGCAGGAGAGCAGTGTCGACTGAGAGGTAAGAACTTACCTCTCTTGGCTCTGGTTAACATAAAGCACATACATAACAGTGACATGATAACTAGTTGCAAACATTTATGATAGAGATATCAGATCTAAAATCTTTCTTTATAACAATTCAGTTTAAACTTGAGGTAGTAGAGTAACGTACAGTATATTTTAATGTTTAAAAAGGAGCTGAAATATAAGAGAGTTGCAGACATGCTGTAGTACTTTTAGAAAAACAAACTTAAGTCTACAAAACATGTTTTTTTACACTCAAAAAGATAACTCTTAGTAGAGGAGGACTTTTGACAAATAATAGCAGTGTTTTGCTTTTCAGAACCAGGGGCCAGAAGAATTGCTCTGTAATAATTAGCTTCAGTCTGTCTCGCCCGTCTCAGATTTAATGTCTCGAGTTTAAATGACAAACAGACAAAAATGAAGTCACTTGAACAATGACCCCAAAATCTTCAATTATCCAGAAACATGCAATTGTACCCTTTACACATACACTCAAATCCCCCCAGGGTAAAGCTCAAATAACGCATAGCAATATTGAAATTCCTGAGCCACAATAGGGCATATAGGGGCTCTCTCTTCATGAGCGCTCACACACACAGCTCTGGACACATACACTAACAAGTAACATAAGCACTTGCACCTGCCTCCACCCCCTCTCATAAATTCTGTCAGTCACAAATTAGCTGACACTTCTCTATTATGAAACCACTGTTACAGCACTCGGCAGAATGATAGAAACATAAACAAACCCTTGAAGTTAGTTTTGATATCTTAAGATGAATGTGTCTGCATTGAGCACATTTATTCAGTTATTAATATAGCACCAGACTGCATAAAAGACCACACTCCCACTACTCTTTATAATTGCTACAAAGACGTTATAGAGTACAGGCAGCAGAGCATGACTGAGCAGGCCCTGAGAGAGACACACAGACACAGAGAGCGAGACAGAGAGAGTGGAGGGGGAGACAGGCTCAGAGAAAGGGGTAAGTGTGTGAGAACCACCAGAAGGAGTGAGAGACAAAGAGACAGAGAAACAGAGATGGTCGTTTTGTGTGGAATCTGTCCTGAGAGCTGTATTAGCCGAGCTAATGATGCATACTGCGCTCTGCCCCCTCCTCAAATACCTCCTCAGACACACACATGTTACACTGTCAGGTATCACACACACACACACACACACACACACACACACACACACACACACACACACACACACACACACACACACACACACACACACACACACACACACACACACACACACACAGTAATAGTCCTCACGGGAAAAGAACATAAACAAGTCAGAACAGCTTGGTCGCACTTACAGAACCACTGCCGGGTTGAATGGGATCTATATTAGCTGTGTTTTCCAGTTTTAGAACCCAATAAAGTGCTTTTTGTTTGTTTCTAGATCTCAGATTTTACTTGAATTCAATGACATGGTTAAAAAAAGAAGGAAATAAAAAAAGATTACCCTTTAAAGAAAGGTCATTGGTCCATTATGTGTCAGTGTATCCAAAGCTTATTTAACTGGAGAAACATACTGTACATTTGTTGATTTCAATTCCATATGCGTATTTGCTGTAAAGTGTCTCTACTGTAGGCTATTTTTATTATATGTACCGCACTTTGGCTCGACCAACAATCGTTTATAAATGTGCTATATAAATAAAACTTGATTTGCTTTGATTGTGTGTGAGATAAAGAGACGCAGAATGAGAAGCATCACCACACACACTCTCTCCCCTCCCTCTCTCTACCTTGTATGGGCAGGGGATGTGATAGCTCTTGCAGTTTTCCTCCATCCATGTTTTCTCCCAAGTGCTCCGGTAGGTGTGTTCGTACAGGTAGCAGCCAATCACAGTCAACAAGGGGACCAGGTAGAGCACAGAGAACACTCCCATTCGGATCATGAACTTGACCAGTTTGGTCTGGTTCTCCTTCTCCAGAGGGATCTCCATACGCACCCGGTTCAGAGCCACAATGCCCACCAACAGGAGAGAGACTCCCACCTGAAGACAGAAAGATGGATGAGAAGTTAGACTCAGAAAGATTACAATTCATTATTTTTTTTAAACGCATGGATGACTGACAAGCTAAGAGACTGTCAACCATCCAAACGGCCATTAACTAATCTCTCCATCTCTTCATAACTCCAGCCAACAATACACTCATTTCATCCACCCACTCCTCTGGTAACCCATCCATCCAACCTCCTCATCAGCTCTTTCATCCATCCACCCACCCACTCCTCTATCTTCTGATTGTACTCACCGCCACGTTGAGGCAGAGCGGAGCCAGAACAAACCACCTCAGGGCGTCCATGTCGTACAGCCCTATGAAACACACTCCACTGATCCCATCTCCTTCAATTTTGTTCAGGGCCAGCAGGGTGACAGTCAGGGCCCCTGGGAGGCCCCAGGCCACAGCATGGAAGATGAGGGCTTTCTTCTCAATGGCCTCACTGCCCCATTTAGGCACAGCAGCCAAGAACCAAGTGATGGTCAGTATGACCCACCACACGCTGCCCGCCATGGTGAAGAAATATAGGACCATGAAGAACAGGGTGCAGACCTGAGACATGGAGATACAACCTTTGATCAATAATGTGGGAGAGACAGCAAATCATTAGCTAAAGAATGTAATGTTTAACTCTGAAATTAATCATCGAAAAGGCTTGTTACTTACTGGGGTTTATGAGACATACATTTTGAGCTGCCACATGATAAAATTGGTTTTATTCAACATTGCGGATGGCTTAAAATGTGAATAAATGATCAGTACCATCACCCAACAGGCTTTTTGCTGTGGAGGCAAAAACAATACCATGACATGTGTGATGTTATTGTGGTGATACTGGAAGGACCTGAAGTCAAACTCCCACCTTGTTGTGCGAGCCCTGGGTAATGGTTGAAGCTTTGAACTGGGACGGGCTGGCTGCGTTGCACGATACTCTGTCCTCCAACAGGAAGCCCAGAAAGAAAACCAGGGACACCATGACATAACACACAGCGTAGAAGATGATTGGCCGCTCAGGGTACCGAAACCTAATGAGGAAAAAAACGGGAAGAAAAGAAGAATAGAATCAAAGTAAACAAAAGTTTCTCTCTATTTAAGTTAAGTGATATTTCAGTTGAGTATTCTCAAATGTTGGAAGGGCCATCATACAATAATCAGCCATTCCCACCTGGTAACATCGATGAGAAACGTCAGGAAGGTGAAGAGCGTTGCGGCGAGACAGACAACAGACACGACTCCTATGAAGTAGCGCATGAAGTTCAGCTCTTTCTGGTTGAAGAACATGGAGGGGCACGGGCCAGAGCAGTCCTTCTTGCCCATGAAGGAATAACCGAGGTCCGGTTCCATCTTGAGCTCCCGCGGGCACCAGAAGCCGTACTCTCTGGACACCGTCAGGGACGACTCGTCTGTGGGGTCAGAGTCTGTCTGCAGGTCCTCGACACGGGGATAGGGCTCGTCACAATCTGGGAACCTGGAAAATCACAATTTGGTCAAATGATGAAACTATAAAACCTCTCCTAAATACGACTAAATACAAATCCACAGTAGAAGAAACTACCTTATCCAGTGTGAAAAAGGACCTGTGCAGTTCAAATACAACAAACAGACTAATATTACAAGCTGTATTATCAACAGGGTTGTAAATATATTGTTATGGCACATACACATTCTCAGAAAATGTAGTAATGTTATCTTCAGCTAAAACGACCATTAAAAAGGAATGGGAACAGATTTGATAAATAATAACAGGTAACTGTAACATGGTATACAGCTAAAACATACATGTGTACATGTCGTCAGCCCTTAAACATGTTCAATTAACTAGTAAATAATAACCATCTGTGGACTTTTAAATGCTGTCCTTTCATTAACAATGTCCATTGAGTGTAGGTGTGCGACAGCACAGCCAGCCAGCTCCTTCATGCACCTTCACACACTCACTCATGTCACATTTCTATTCTGTAGATAAGCACATGTACATGGTCTGATCACCTTACACTTCCATGCAGTGGTATACCTTTAAACTGGTATACCACTGCAAGCATTCATGCAGATGCTTCAACACCTTGTTTGTGATGACACTGTTTATGAGTTCATGTGGTGAGTTATTTTAAAATGTAATACACACCTGTTACACTCCATGTCATCTGGCCAGGCCACTCCGAATACCTCCATGAGTTTGTGGCACTCATCCTTGGCGCGCTGGCAGAGGGATCGACACGGCATGGACACCTGGCCGTACACGGTGCACACCGGAGCGTACAGCGCGCACAGGAACATCCGCAGGTCAGCACTACACACCAGGTTCACCATGGGATGGAACGGCTGTGGAAGAGACGGACACATTTCGTTTTGATTTAAGTGTACCTGCTGAATGTGTACACAAAATCATCATTTCTCTCTGTCAATCCAATGTTTTATCCCAACATCAGCAGGAATCGGCCTGACAGCGTTGTTATTAAATCTGTCCTGCGTGGGGGAATGAAGGTTAAAGTGCTATCAGTGGCAAATATGAGAAGGCTCATGTGTAACCTGAAATAGCCGTCAAAGAGGATGGAGGGAGTGCCAGAAGGCGGGTACATGTGTTCTAACTGCACTGCTGCAACTTATACTACTCAGTATACCATCAATATTAAGAGGCTCATGAAATATGTATACTATAGCAGCCAGCTATCATATTAGCAAACATCCTTTGAAGTAGGGGACAGCAAAGGCAGACCTGTGAAGGTTGAGCCACAGTCAATACACTGACCAAACAAACAGCAGATTACGGATCCTGGGCTCTGTGGTGGCTCGCTGACCTTCAGGCTGACGACTCAAAGCCACCAGAATAATTGACAAATTGTGAGTGAGGGAAAGGACACAAAGCACAATTAGGGTTTCCCCTTTAACTGCTGACATACTGCTGGATTCAGTGTGAGCATACTTTGTTCTACAGAAAAACACAAAGGCAATGGATCTCTTGCCAAAGTGAGGCTAGTATTGCAACACCTATTTTCTGTTGATGAAGCTTTGCTGGTGGCTACTTCTGTTCATGCTGAGAGGTGAATTATTCATCAATTTGATACCAGAAAACAGCCATTCCATAGAAATCAAATTAGGACTTTAAATTGAAAATGCACAGTCCAGCACTTTAAAAAATGTACCGCCTTTTGTGAATGTGTTCACAGATTTAAACCCGTGTGAGTAGCTCTCTTTCCCTCAAGTCGCAACCTTGTTGTTGTTGTTGAGCTTCATATGAAAAGAGAACGACTATGTTTAAATGAAGACACCAATTACCGAGAGACAGAATTTGTAGATATTTGCGAACTGCTTTGAACTTATTTTAAAAGGGACATTTATTCCATTAAGTCTTACTGAACTGCTCAGATTCACATATCAAACAAACATTTGAGCTTTCATCCAAACCCAATATATTCAGCATATCTCCCTGATGTGCTCATAAATCAGAGACTGACAGCGACATTATGCACCCGGCACTGTTGGGAATGTGTGCAAAGTGACCTGCATCTATTCAGCTATTTAACAGTTCACATCATGGGGCTGCATTGAAGCGGAGTTTATCAATGCAGCTTCTACAAGAGAAATCAGAGCAGAACCATGACCGTGAGCGATGAATAGATCTGGAACAATGAGCAATGTGTGTTTCTGTGTGTGTGTGTATACAATATGTGTACATGGGACACACAACACTGCACTTACATTGATTGCTTGCCACAAAAGCTACTGTATGAGTGCATTTGTGCAAATACCCATGCATCAGTGAATGTGTGTGTGTGTGTGTGTGTGTGTGTGTGTGTGTGTGTGTGTGTGTGTGTTAAGCATGTTTCTGTGTAGAGCCTGGCATTCTTGAGTGTGTTTTGATCGTTTTCAATCGCCGTGTTCTAGATCTGCTCATTGGAGAGATGGTGCAGCGCTGCATGAGCTGTGTGACATCGTTTTGAGTTCTGCACAGAAACACAGGGAAGCATGAACACACACGCTCTGCTCTATTCAATAATCGATGCATGTATTACTCGTGTGTTTCTCCTACTGTGGGAACACGGAAGCCTCACTACGTAGGGCGGGAAGCACACGACATTAGTTTTGTCATCTAAACCTCATCCAGGTCCGTCATTCGAACTACAATGTTATATTACACATTCATACATAAATAGATAATTGTGTTTCTCTGTTAAATATTTTCTGTTGACTGAGCATGCTCATTAGGATTATGTTTTGAGAATTATCCTGGTTTTGACCTATTTTGGGATGTGGTGTTTAAATGGAAAGCAGTTTATTCATATGGCTTCAAACATTGTATCAGTGTCCAGGCTTCTGTCTGGTTCTCGTCTCATGCCCCTCAGTCAACTAAGGATATTCAGAAACCTGGATAACATCATTACTGTTAGGGAATCATCTGCTTAGGTATCCAACCTTCGACACAGTTCATCGGTTTCTCCTCTCACCGTCTCCTTTCCCATGGCATAGGTCTACGGCCTTGGGTATTGCTGCTATCTCTCTTAAGGAGGGGCAGCTTGGGCGCGTTGTTGTTGCCAGTCTATGACGGAGCACAAGCCGCCATGAGGTGGTTTACTGTTCAGGGACGAAGGTTCCCTGGCGCACGTTCTTTCCTCTGGACGAGAGCTCTAGTTAGATTCAGGGTCCTTAATTGTTTAGTCTCGCTGATGAAGAATGTTGATGTTTTGAGTGAATGTTATTGCACTCTGAACTAGTTAAAACCTTGAGCTGCAGAAGAGTTCTTCAGAATTGGTTTGGCAACCGCTGTGTCAACTCGTGACACAGCGCCTGTCTTGTGAATTCTCCGGCCGTAACTCCAAATAAACCGTCAGTGTTTGCCATCAAAGCTCCAGCTCTCCTCGTGCCTCTCCGAGTTCCAATTGCTTCGGAAGTTTCTCCCACAATGACATGCCAAAGTATGTACAGTATCTATCTGAGTATTCTAGGAAGCATACCTGGTTTTTGTAACCAGGATATTATATTTTCAGAATCAGAATACGTTTATTCATCCCACAGAGGGGAAATGTACGTATTTTCTTACACATACACAACAAGTAACAGGAATATTCCATACATCCAATCAGATGCAGGATATTAGTGCACGTGTAAACACTCACTGACTCACATGCACAGTCTTAAATTACAGTAAATAATAGTGGGAGATACTGTATACTGTATCTATGTGTGCAAGACTCTTATACTTGATCTTTGAGCATACGCACAAAAAAGGACCACTCCATTATGAAATATGTTGTGTGTCCCATGCAAAGAGTTTTTAACATCAATTAGGAAGTCAAGGTCTTCAATTGTCCTCTCCAAAAACAATATGGGCATCATCACTCTGAGGAACTGTCCGCCTCTCTCACTCATACTTCTGCTCTGAGCCTGAGGCTACACTTAACAGAGTGCTAGTTGCTTTCTGCATGAGTGTGTCCCACGTCACAGCAGAACGAAGCCTTTCTTTACGTCTCCTCATACTACAGCGGAGATGTGTGAGTCCCACTTTGTGTGTCCCCATTCTGCCTATTTCTCATGTGCGTGTGGTGTTACATGCTTGTGCGTGTGTGTGTGTGTCACTGTTCTTGAATTCTCGGCATGTCCTAGTTATCATGTTTTCCGGTGTGTGAGTGTGTAAAGCTTGTGTGCGTGCACAAGTCAATGCATGTGTGCAGATATCTGTGTGCAATTATTCTTACGGTCAGAGCAATTGCACCCCATCTCCCACTACAAAGAGAATATTGATATGAAGTGGCCTAACTATGCCACCCAGCAGCAGAGGAGGGGGAGGTAATCAGATTTCCATGGAGTAAGACGAGAGTGAATTGTCAGGCATTTTGTGGTCAGTTGTGATGGAAGAGGAGGGAAAGCAGTAAAGCCCTGAGGTTGCAGACTGTTCCTAAAGGATGGGAAGATGTAGATGAAAGAAAAAGGGATAGGGACAGCGTTTCCGCCAGGGGGGCGTGTTCCTGTGACGGAAAGTGTACTGCCGGCGAGCCTTGACGGGGGTGCTAGTGGAGCACGCGCATGAACTGCGAGCACCGGAGCCCCGTGGTAAACTGTGGTAAAATGAAGAGCCGTTTAGGAGCCGAAAGAGCCGGCTCTTCTTAGTGAGCCGAGCCAAATGATCCGGCTCACTAAAAAGAACCGGAATCCCCATCACTAATACGTAAAGAGATAGTATCTATAAAGGGACAGCTCAATTCAAAATTCAAGTCACGTGACACAACGTGACGTCACACCCCCCGCTCTCCGGGTGGACGCCCTCTCAGCCCTGGTCTGGCGGAAACAGTGGCTAGGGAGAATCCTCTTCCTGCAATAGATCTCTCTCTCGGTTTGTCTTTGGTTCCTTCCTTCAAAGTGGAGTAGACTGACTCCACATAAGATTAGACAAATTGCTTCCAGTCATTCCAGACAAAAGGTAAACACAAACATATTTTTCTGGTAGGCACAATTTGATCTCAACTAATATAAAACCAACTAGATCCAGAGTACACGTACACGGTGGAGCCGCCGCAGTACACCAGCACATAGCTATGACGTTGGCCCAATGGAACCTCTGTGTTTGTTTGTTGTGTGTTTTACTGAAATACAAGTGATTCATGAGATAGCTGCAATATTTGAATGTGGCATGTTTAAACCATACATAATAACTGAGCAGATTAATTTCCTGGGAAACATGTAATTTACCACAAGCAAAACATCGTTCCACTCGGCAACTGTGAGCACCATTTCAGAAAACATTTTATCCTTCACAAATGCATCCTTCATTAGAGCCCTTATTGAAGCATGAGTGCTATTGATTCCACTGCTGCTGCGGAGGAGGAGGAGGAGGAGGAGGAGGAGGAGGAAAACATGCATCATGAATTAGGCCATCCCAAAGGGTATAATGGGGGATGTTGTCTTCAATTATATCAAGTCATACTCCCAGTATCCACCATATTTAATAAAAGCCTATTATTTGCAGCTATTCTTCTTTACAATATAATTTTTTTTCAATACATTTAAAAGAAAGAAAGGGGGGCACAGAGTAAATAAAACACCAGCTACAGTCCTTTCCGTTGGCCACTTGTTAATACGATATCAGATTGCTCAGACCACAGACGTATGTCACGAATAGAACAAAGGACAGCTGGGAAACAGACGATCCAAGATGAAAATGAAATCCTAAATTGAATGTAAGATGCATTTGTGCTGCATGTGAGTTTGTGATTCGGACAGGCTATTGTGAGCACTCGGAATAAGAAGCAGGGTGGGTTTTTTGACACAGAGGAAAATGAAAAAAAAGCCCCTGACTGGCCCACCTCTTGTTCAATAGAGGGATTACGTTTCTTTCTCTTTACTCCCTCTCTCCAAAGAAACCCAGAGGAGGGAGAGAAAAAGAAATAGGAGGAGAAAAAGAAATGCAAAGTAAAATACGAACAAAGAAAAACGGAAAGAAAGAGACGGAAAGAAAGGGTCCTCTGATTAACAGTCACTTAAAGCAAGCAATCATGCTTTTGACAAACTGCTGTAAAATGAATAGCAGCAAAAAAGCAGCGCATAGCACATTACAAAGTATACAGATGTTGCAGCTGTTTCTGGTTGAATAAAGTGTCTTTTTAAGTTGGTGTGTTTGGGATTAAAAAGCTAGTTATGGTGACAATGCCACAGATCAGTAAATAACAGCTTTAATGTTGGAAGATACTGACCGGAAACAGCTGTGGCTGCTTTTCCTACTCAAGACTTAAATAATCAGTCGGCAGTTCTGCCATGAATCTTAACTAAATTGGCCAAAGAACAAAATACATTCATGTCAAAGCCAAAATAATAGTTTTTACTGCTCCAGTTATTTTGTTTGCTTTCCTTCTTTCGCTCACTCCTCAAAAAAGCTTATAAAAACTTTCATTACAAAACAGTCAAATGTACATCTTGTTTGAAGCATATTACGTTTCTGTGATCCGTGCGTTTAGCCAGTGGGTCGTTTAGCCGGTGCGTGCGTGTGTGGGTTTGGGCTTAGAACGGTTGTGGAAAATCCAGTTAGCCAACTATGCTGAAACTCATACACCGACATTTCCAAATGTATGAGGAGGAGGAGGAGGAGGAGGAGGAGGAGGAGGAGGAGGAGGAGGAGGAGGAGGAGGAGGAGGAGGAGGAGGAGGAGGAGGAGGAGGAGGGAGGGAGGGAGGGAGGAGAAAAGGAGAAAAGCTGGAGTGGCATGGAGAAAAGAGCGGTGGTTTCTCGGTGGATTAGGGAGTCAAATGGATTGGAAGAAGTGTTTAGAGTGTGAGAACTTGAGACGGACACACACATACTTCCTGAAACTGTCACCGGCTTTGTGTTGTGGTCAGATCAAGGTGACAGGCTGCTGGGTCTAAGCCTCCAAAGAAACAGCTCCTGAACTGGCAGCAATGCCTGCTTTCAAAAATCTGTTCTGCTCAGTCTTCTGGTATTCAAAACTGAGAATATCATCGACGTATATCAGGTTCTGGGTTTCCACATATAATAATGTTTATGTCTCCTTATCAGTGATTTGAATAGACCTTATGTTGTTGCGTTTATATTGTTGAGGGCTCCTTAGAGGATTCTTAAAACCACTCAAAATCTGATCATCTAAACTGCCCCAAACTAAAAATATGAAGAGAATGTACAGACTGGTAAAAACCTTATAGCGTGCATTTGTATGAAACATTGAAATGCCCTGAATCTTGTCTTTCAAGAAACAAATCAGCAACCTTAATCCCTCGAACCTAAAATGTTGATCTTGTAATGCACTGGTCGATGCCATGGAACATTTCTTGCAGATCTTTCTGACAGACGATGAGAAAATCTGTCTTTTTGCCGCTAAACCTATTCCGTCTGGACACATCACCCTCTCGCTCTCTAGCTCTGTGTCTTCCTCTCGTGCAATCTGTGTCTCACACCGTAACTCACTCTCAGATCAGTCCGCCGGGCCCTGCAGCACAAATACTGTCAGACCACATTAGATCTAACTCCATTAGCTACGATATAACATCCCTGCCGAGCCCTCTACTAGCTCTCACAACTACATCGTACATTTCTCTGTGTCTTTCTGCAGAAACTGTGCAACTCGATCCCTATTCTGCATTCAAACATTACGAGACAATTATATTCTTTCTCTCTACAGCGTCAGAAAAGTGCATCGCTTCAATTCACAATCATAAAGCAATTACATGATTGCTCCATCAGCACCAGCCCACCTCCTATACCTATAGTATTTATTATAAGTGCAGCACTGTCTTCTTGCTGCTGCCTCTCTTTGGCACATCGACTGGTTTGATTTATTCTCCAGTAACATGTTCTACTGTGTCGCTCAGTAATACACACATAAGTGTTTTCATAGACGATTCGCACCAGAAGACCCACACACTCTCTGGCTCTGTGCCTGCCTCTTCACTCCTCTCAGAGGCTCGTGAGAGAGACAGGCGTTGACCATGAATAGATGAACTGAACGGACCGCGATGCTCTCCTCCCTAATCTCTGAAAGGACAGTCAAAAAAGGGGCACCCTTCTCTCACACTCTCTCTCTCTTTCATTCATTTGTTCGTTTGTCCGTGTCCATCCATCGTTCAGTGGGGAGGAGCGAACAAAGCCGTTAATGGCATTCCCCTTCACGTTCACTTCCCCTCCTCCTCCTCTCTTCTTTCTCCTGTATTCACCTCTTATTTTCCTTGCTTCCCATTTACTCTGGCAATTACGCTGACATGCACTTGTCCTACTCCTCCTCCACTTTCTCTACCATCATCAGCATTCATAGACTTCCCCTACGTTTTTATCCTGTCATTTCAGGTTTGAGAGGAATTATTTAGCGACACAAAATGCTTTGTTCTGTTATTCATGTCCTAAACCCACCTGCACCTTTTCTTAAGTGTCCTCATCCCTTGGGTTCAGTTCAGTCACCTAGGTTATATTTGACCTCATCATGCTCCTAGATATTTTTATTTGATTACCCTTTCTTTACAAACAACATGCATTTATATTTGCTATATAAGTTGCTTGCTTGAACTTTCAATCCTGTCTTGAGACTTGTTGCTTTAGCTTTCATCTCTTATGTCATAAAAAAACAGTTCCCTTTCTTTTGATGGCCTTCGCGTCAATTGGAACCTTTTATCTCTGTAGCATAATCGTCTGTCTTTTGGGGACTATTTTTAAACAACCATACTGTATTTCTAAGCTAAAGAAGCCATACTTTATTGCATAAGCTAAGTTTTCCCCTTTGATACAATGAAATGCATAGTAAGACATTTACCATCCCAATCAGAACATACGTGGATGATAACATGGCTGAATCTTAGCTTTATTGGTACCACTTTACAATAAGACTACCCTTATAAAGGAGTCATAAAGGGCTTATAATTAGTTTATTAAATAGGTTGTAAACACTTTATTAATCATTGAGAAGCATTTATAAACCAGTTCTAAAATAGTTTTCATACATCAACACAGGCTCACTATTTAGCCTTATATTGGCTACGTAGCTTACTTTGTCTTCTTCATCAGCCAACATCCTTGGTATCTGTTCTTCACAGAATTGATTCCCCCCCTTCCATCTTGATGTTTCTTGGCATCTCTTTATGACCATTTATTTACGAGTTACTAACATTTATAGTTGCCAAAAGGGAGCCTTGTTGTAAAGTATAAAACACATTCCCATTTATTAATGAGTTACTACCTTTTCTAATAAGGCTTAGCCATACAGATACATGGGCTCACTATTTGGCAAGCAACTGGTCACAGTTGCCCTGTTTATCTCATGTCTTATAAAAGCTTATTAAGGATTTATAAAGTGTTCACAGCCTAATTAATAAATTACTTACAAATTATTCGTAAACCCTTTATAAGGGTAGTCTTATTGTAAAGTGGTACCGCTTTATTTGATATAAAATAAGGTATGACCCAAGTTAATAATATACAAATTCCTTCAATCTATCCACTGATTTTTGGGAATAGATTTGGCAAAAAAATTGAATTTGGAAAACGTCAAATGACCTGCTTCTGTTTTTATTAAGATAATAACATTGGCGTCTTCACTTGTTGACTGCGTAGAGCAAAACAGAACAAACCTAACTATAAAACATCTCAAATAAACACAATGTCTGGTTAAAAGATTGAGGACAAAGAAAACTGTAAACCCTAGGCTTGAATACTCCAGAAGAAAGAGCAGTGTGTTCATCCAATCAGGTGCAGAAATGATAATGTCATTAATAAGAGGACTATCAATCTTCTTTGATACAGTTTGAAATAACTTCAAATGATATCTTTCTCTGGTTACATCATGTCTGCGTTCTCCAGACCACAATGAACAAAGCACAAATTATAGGTTGACTTTTCATGGCTGCTGTACGTCACCGCTCGATATTAATAACAATGAAGCCTTCTTCTCATTGGTGTGGGTGGACATATTATATTCTCGACCATGCCTAACCACGATTACAAGGCTTGTACTGTAGCCCTAATTACCACGCATTTGGCAGAGTTTCCATTCCTCGTCTTATTTTCCAAGATGAAACACACTTGAGAGCAACATGAATTTCTCCAAACAATGACTTAGTATGAGTCTCTTATTTCCTTTTAACGTCTTTTCCCTCCTCCCACTCCTCTCCTTGGTTTTGTCCAGACCATGCACTCATCATCCAATTTCCCTCTCCTCCCCTGCTGTCTGTCACTCTCCCTCCATTCCTCCCCTTCCTTCTCTGCCTATTTAACTACCATGGCAACAGGTGATGTGGTGGCTCTCACAGGACCATGTCTCATTGAGGATAACAGGGCAAAGCACATGCGTGTGCGCAGACACACTCACACGCACCCACAAACACATTGTGGTAGGACTCCTTTAATGGGTGAAACCATCCAAAAGTATAGCAAACAAGCTCGCACAATGAGCGACACAGAGGGAGTGTGAAAGTGAGAGAAAAAGAAACTGAGAGGCGTAGGAGAGAGGGTCAAATGAAATGATAGAGATGTATATAGATGGGAGCCAAGAGTGACAATGGAGCTGAATCAGATAGCACCCGCACACGTCCTCACACCATCCAAGACGCCTGTGCATATCCATCTGCTTACCACTTACATCTATGCTCCATTATATTCAGGGAAAAAAAAGCTTTTTCCAGCTTTTGAGGAATCGAGACGTATTTTGCAAACTGATAGATTTGTAAAAACCATTACATTTTGAAAGTCAAAATATATAACTTTATCAATACCTTTTTGTGTTTAGCTTGCAAAACACCTTCATTTGCAAAGTCATTTGTACGATGAAGTAACACGTTCACTAGTAAATATTCTCCCTCCATTTTATATCAAAACGGCTTTGTAATTCTATATCTTATAATATTTTTGGCAAACTCCTACAATAATATACACTTTGTTTGCTGCCTACACAATGCATTTTGGTCCAATGGGTTTTGTAATTGATATTCACAAAAACACAATACTAATAGTGGTATAAAAAGGTTCAGCCATGTTATTTACAAAGCAATGATCAAGAGATGTTCCATGAACAGTGTAGAGATATAATCTGCATCTCTAATAGATTATGGAAATTGGACAGGGAGAGGAGGGGGTGACTCAGATTAATTGGGTGAGCCACAGTGAGTGGGATGCTGGGTTTGGCCCAGTGTCGGGAGGACTACATAGGAAATGGATGTTTAGAGCAACACTGACTGGTTACAAGTATTCATCAAAGCTATGCACACACAGCTAGAGCCCGCACATGATGCAAAATAACTAACTTGCTGACCATGCAGGATAGCAACATCATACTGAAGTCAAACAAATAAATACAAATCTCTGTCTTTGCACAGATTTGAGCTGCCTAAAAATCCATGTAACTATACACATTTCTATGCATTACATTACATTGCATTTAGCTGACGCTTTTATCCAAAGCGACTTACAATAAGTACATTCGACCAGGAAGACACAACCTTGAAGAAAACAGAATCATATAAGTACATCAGGTTTCATAGAGCCAAACATTTCAAGTGCTACTCAACTGGCTGTAGATAAGCCAGTCCTTTATTAGTATATAAGTGCTCCGTTAGCAGTTATTTGTTAGTAATTCTTTCGCTCAAGGTGGAGTCGAAAGAGATGAGTTTTCAGTCTGCGCCGGAAGGTGTGTAAGCTTTCTGCCGTCCTGATTTAATGGGGAGCTCATTCCACCATTTTGGAGCCAGGATAGCAAACCCACGTGTTTTTGCTGATGGGAACTTGGGTCCCCCTCGCAGCGAGGGTGCAGCGAGTCGTTTGGCTGATGCAGAGCGTAGTGCACGCGCTGGGGTGTACGGTTTAACCATGTCCTGGATGTAGGAAGGGCCAGATCCATTCGCAGCATGGTACGCAAGTACCAGTGTCTTGAAGTGAATTCTAGCAGTTACCGGAAGCCAGTGAAGTGAGCGGAGGAGCGGCGTGGTGTGGGAGAATTTAGGAAGGTTGAAGACCAGACGAGCCGCTGCATTCTGGATGAGCTGCAGAGGTCGGATGGCACATGCAGGTAGACCAGCCAGAAGGGAGTTGCAGGAGTCTAGGCGTGAGGTGACGAAAGCCTGGGCCAGAACCTGCGTGGCTTTCTGGGTCAGCTGGGGACGTATCTTCCTGATGTTGTAAAGCGTGTATCTGCAGCAACGGGTTGTAGCAGCGATGTTTGCAGTGAAGGACAGGTTGTTATCTTGGATCGATCAGACCCAGATTCCTTGCAGTCTGGGTCGGGGAAACAACAGAGGTGCCGATGTTGATAGTCAGGTCAAGAGTGGGACAATCCTTTCCCGGAAGGAAAAGCACTTCAGTTTTGTCAAGGTTGAGCTTGAGATGATGAGCAGACATCCACTGAGAGATGTCAGCTAAACAAGCAGAGATGCATGCGACGACCTGGGTCTCTGAGCAGGGAAAGGACAGAATTAATTGGGTGTCGTCAGCGTAGCAGTGGTATGAAAAACCATGCGGGCTAATGACAGATCCGAGCGAGTTTGTGTACAGGGAGAAGAGGAGGGGACCAAGAACAGAGCCCTGAGGGACCCCTGTAGTTAATTGACAAGGGTCGGACTCGGACCCTCTCCAGGTTACCCTGTAGGTGCGGTCTTTGAGGTATGAGGTGAGGAGGGAAAGTGCAGAGCCTGAAACTCCAAGTTCTTGGAGAGTGCGAAGGAGGATCTGATGGTTCACCGTGTCGAATGCAGCAGACAGGTCCAACAGGATGAGGACAGAGGAGAGGGAGGCTGCTTTAGCAGTGTGCAGTTCCTCAGTGACAGCAATGAGGGCAGTTTCTGTGGAGTGACCTGCCTTGAAACCAGACTGGTGCGGATCCAGAAGGTTGTTCTGATGGAGATAACAGGAGAGTTGTTTAAAGACAGCGCGTTCAAGTGTTTTAGACAGGAACGGGAGGAGAGAGACAGGCCTGTAGTTTATAACATCAGACGGGTTGAGAGTGGGTTTCTTTAGGAGAGGGTTTACTCTTGCCTCCTTGAGACTGTTTGGAAAGTGACCAGAAGTTAGAGAAGTGTTGATGAAATGGGTGAGAAACGGTAGAATATCAGGAGCGATAGTCTGAAGGAGGTTTGAAGCTATTTTTGGAAAGTTGAGACTTGTATGCATTTCAATAAGTGCACAATTAGTAGCCCTACAGCTTCTAAGGGTGACGCTGGTCTGGACCTGCAGTATGCTGAACATGTTAGAGCCGCCTTGTGTTGAGTGGCTTTGCGTGAGAAGGGGATCAATGATGTGTGTGTGTATGTTGTGTTAAGTTGTGCTTACAGTGAGGGTTAAACATCTCTCACCAGGCTTACATGCACACACAGACACAGTTCCCAGGCCGGGTCATGGGCTAAGATTAAGACCGTAAGACATGGATAACCTATATTTATGTGTTTTATCAGAGGTCAACACTGCAGGGCTCCACACCAATAGAACACACGTTTAGCTTGAACAATATGTCACACACACGCGGCAAGGGATGCATGATGGAACAGCACAAAATGATCAAGTTAGATGTGACAGAAACATCTGAAAGGCCTGTCAGGAGATTACAACAGATGAACTACATATGAATATCAAGATGGGGTTGGAGGTTTGAAGGAGGCACATCACTTGTTGAAAAGGTAATAATAATGGAAAGCTAATGTAGTTCAACGTACTTGATGAACTCTACTGTAGTGTCAAATGTGTAATTTTGTTGATCAGACATTTCAATTTACATAAAATATTAATTAATAATTGTTACACATCTTTTTATGTCCATATTTCAAATCATCATATAGTGAAAAATCAAAAAGCCAAAAGAAAATGAATGAAAACATTAACATATGTTTATCACCCAAAAAGGTAAAACACTAAGGTCAGCTTTTCAAATGTCAGCATCTGCTGCCATTTTACTTCCGAATATCGTTGTTGTTCAGATATAGCTTTGGTTTTGCACTTCTGAAGTCAAACACAAAAAGGAAGTAAAATAATCCACTCGCTATTTAACTGGGGAAATAGTTTGGAAGAACAAATAAACAATTGTTAGTTGCAGTTTTAAAAGACGACAGAGCAAGCTGATATTGAAGGAAAGGGTATAGGATGGGTGTAATTGTAACTCATGGCGATCTGTGGTGTTATATTTACAGAGGGCCACAGAGCAGTAATTTGAGCAATGCAAAATCTCTCAAATCTTTCTTAAAAGCTCTCTTTACGTGGCACGGGGAGGCTGGATAAGTAGTAGTGGCCATTATGCTGATGGGAACGTTCTGCCAACAAACAGCACCAGGCAGTGCCTTTGTTCTGTGCATAAATAAATGATTGCTTCATTTGGGCTGGCAGCTTCAATAGACACTGTAGGAATGAGCAGGATAATGAAGGGTTCAAATCTCAAATGAAATAAACAGGAACTATTAAACTGAATGAGGACCTGTCTGAATAGGGTAATCAGCCTCTTCAGATGCACAGAAAACACACACACACACTCGCAAAACACAGCTCTAAAAAACCCTATTCAATCTTTAGTTTTACACACACAATAAGAAAAACTAAAAAACAGACCATGCTCAAGTTTCGAACTCTCCCTATTAAGCACACAACAGCTCTCTCTGCTGTGGCGACCTGGTGGCCCCGGGGTGGTCCTACTCAAACAGAGCAGGGCCCCATACTGAGAGACACACAAACACCGGAGACAGTAAGGTCTAAAGACTTTACAGAACCTGTCAGTCAGTATTTCCCAGTCCTAAGTCTCCGATATGCTGTTTCTGCTCAACTGCCCCATTTTCTTTATCGTCACCTACTCTTCTGTTCTTTTTGTGACTCCCTGAGATGAATCTATCTACTTCTCCAACTCATAAATGCAAGCAATTTAATTCAGTAATTATTTCCCTCAGTATGATGAAAATCATTGAATCTCAAATGTTTTACTGCCATTGGCAAGCACATTATTGCAGTAAAAACGATATATTACTGCAGTAAAAACTATTTCAATCAGTTCTCCATTCTTGAGGTGAAGTAATAAAACAAGGGTGGTCTTGTGGGATTAGGAAAGCTCTTAAGAGTCTTTCCACAGTGATTAAGTATGCAACTGGCAGCCTGTCAGTTCATCATATCCCATTGTAGTTTTCTTGAGTGTGACTTGGGGACCACATAGGCAACATGACAATGCTCTAACCAAATATGAGAAATGTTACCTTAGGAGGCAGTTGTAAGAGGCCCAAATGCGTCAACCACAAGCGTCAAATTACACGCAATCTTTATTTGAATAGGACATTTTTAAACCTTTTAAACTATTAGTGTGAATCATGAAGCGTTAAACGCCATCTCAGTTTTAATCATCTCTGCTTTCAGCCTTCAATCATTTCGGAGCATCCTATTTTTCCAATGTAACATTTTAGAATCAAATTACTGACAAACATCAACGTGTGCATGTAACCAGAACCCAGCTAGATGAAGGGGAAATGCCTGATTGTGTTTAAGTATTGAGGCTCCTGCCAGCTCCCTGCAGTAAGTTGATTTTGTATGAAAGAACAAACCTGGCTTCATTACTAAAGGGAAGAGATTAAGAGAATAATAGTGAATATAGCTTCCGTTTGATACGCCTTGCTTCTTGCCCATGTATGTATTATTCTCCGACAGCGTGACAGCAGTGCAGTACAATGAAAGGAAACCTAATTACATGAAGCGGTGATTCCCGTTTGACTCAAAAAGAGACACGGATACTATAATAAATGACTCCAAGTAAGATGGTTTCCATAGCTAAACATTACATGCATGGATACACCAAGACAAGCGACCTGTTATCTATAAAGCCCATTCTCTTACTACGCTTAGTGTGAATGCTGCATTAGCTAAATAAAGAAATAAAACGTAGGCCTCATATCAATTATACACCGTCAGCGTTGCTTTAAACACATGGGATTCAGTATGAAAGTCATTGTGATTTCAAATCATCTGCATGCAAAGGTGGGGTTCGTGGTAATCATGTTATTCCAATGCGTGCTTACATATCCCTTGCTTAAATTGATTAGAAAAATGTAACCCTGGTCTTGGTAGTTGGCGTGGAGACATATTGACAGACAGATCTAGATACCTTCATTCAGGACTAGGCTTCCTGTCTATTTGCTTTATACACAGTGTGTCCTATTGTAGCCCAAAGGAGCCTTTCTCCGACTGACCGTTAGAGCGGGGGCTCTGTAATCTCCTTCACTCACAGGAGCCAAAGGACAAAAGATTGTGCTGGAATTGTCCGGACAAACTCAATGAGCTATTGTCAGCACAGATTAGGCTACCATTCTGTTGACGAGTTTTATTGACCATTACAAACCAGAGTCTCAATAATTGCCGAAGAGTTGAGATTGAATAACAATTAATTAACCGTCTTTCAGTCAGGAAGGATTATTCGAATAAAGCATGACGTTGAGAATGCCTTCTATCCCACCAAAATGAAACTCCAGTGCAGTAGCCACATATGTTCCCATGAACTCGAGGGGAAAGTCCCCGGGCAAGCAGACATCTGGGTTCCTCAGGCCCGCATCTCTTGCACGATCCGGGCCTATTTAAATATCTCACAACGGACTATAATGGGCATGATAAAATGTTCTCTATCTTATAACTCTCTTGAGTTTTGGCACACTGCACCCATAAATACATCCCCTCTTTTCTGCTATCTTTGTCTGTAACTGCACCAGGACTTCTATGCACAAAAAAGCTGCCATTTTTTTTAATGAATGTGAACCTTTAACATATATGTTAAGTTTGGTTCTATAAAAACGGATGACTTAGCCTAACGTGTCGAATATGTAGTGAATATATTCTTCAGTTTTGAAAGGACCTCAACATAAGGTTCTTGCAATGTGATCAGTTGTTGTCTCATAGCACCGACACAAAACGCCAATGATGTAATCTCTAAATCTCTGTGTCTAACATGCACAGCTCAAATAATGTCACAACCTGCAGCACATCCTCTGGGAACCATAACATGCAGTGGCAGATGGAAAGTATATATTCCTACGTGACATGAAGACGAACAAGCACACACACGGGGAGGAACACACAAACATATTGCTGAAGAAATCACTTCACTACACAATCTCCCATTCTAATTTCATCTCCCTTTTCTTCCACTTTCCCCTCTTATGTTTCAGTCTCTCTCACCCTTTTCCCTCGGGTTTAATTCACTATTGTGGCAGATGGGATGGCGGTTGGTCTGTGAGAATCAATGACTTCATTGTAGGACTAAGAGAGAGATTAGCAGCTAGTTAGCACTAGTGAGAGATGACAGCTGGCACCGATAACCTCCCCCGTCACTCATATTCTCACACACACATGAAGTAGTACAGTTAACCCTCAGCTCCGCAATTACACATAGGAAAAATACTTCTCTGTGGCTTGAGCCTGTCACTCAAACACTGAATAAATGAGGCCTAGTATGTTAATCGTGCACACACATTCTGGGATAATCCATTTTTGGCTTGGTACTTCTAAAAGGAAAAAAGAGAAAAGGCAGTGTTTTAAATGTCAGCCAAAACTGGGGACTCACTGAGAGCAAATCTCCACACTATTCAAAATAGAGTGCCTTGTGAAAATGTTAAATCCAGGGCTTGGATATATCTCAGCCAATGACTTGAAGGCATCTCACAACAAATATAAAAGTAGCAAGACAGCTTACTAGTATTTGCCAGGGTGAAGACACGAACACTTTGCATCTGAGGCAGAGAAGACAATTCTCCATGCGATACATGACCCCAAAAAGAGACTACAACAGCTGCTGACAATGGATCCAGTTTCCTTAAGGCATCTGAAATACGCCAGGCTGATTTGGCAGCAGTTGTTTATTGTCATAGTCCAAAGTGGTTAAGAATGAATGGTCAGACACAATCTCTTCACATTTATTTGTATTTCACCAAACCTTAATCCGGTTCAACACATCAGAGAAAACCAAAAAATGAGGTTTCATCTGCTGATAAAGAACATCCAGATGTTAGACCAGCTGTGCTGATGTGCAGCTGCTCTGGACCTCAGCTACTGCTTTATGAAAGTTCAACTGATATAACAATATAACAATAAAAGGTGCAAACATTTCACCTGCTCAGTTAGGGTTTCTTAAAAACATGTGACATGGCTGTTATATATACGATTTGTAAGACATATTTCCTGTTGATTGATTATAATTTCAAAATGACAATTCCTCTTAATCTGAAAGTAAAAGAATAATATCATTACTTTGTAGTGGTTGTCTATTCGCTAAAGTAATTAAAGATTTGTTTTAAATGTGGTATCTTTGCTTTAAAACGTTTTCATGCAGTTACATTTTCACAATCTCATACCTGCACACTAACGTACCGATCTGTCAACACATCTCAGCCAATGACTTGAAGGCATCTCACAACAAATATAAAAGTAGCAAGACAGCTTACTAGTATTTGCCAGGGTGAAGACACGAACACTTTGCATCTGAGGCAGAGAAGACAATTCTCCATGCGATACATGACCCCAAAAAGAGACTACAACAGCTGCTGACAATGGATCCAGTTTCCTTAAGGCATCTGAAATACGCCAGGCTGATTTGGCAGCAGTTGTTTATTGTCATAGTCCAAAGTGGTTAAGAATGAATGGTCAGACACAATCTCTTCACATTTATTTGTATTTCACCAAACCTTAATCCGGTTCAACACATCAGAGAAAACCAAAAAATGAGGTTTCATCTGCTGATAAAGAACATCCAGATGTTAGACCAGCTGTGCTGATGTGCAGCTGCTCTGGACCTCAGCTACTGCTTTATGAAAGTTCAACTGATATAACAATATAACAATAAAAGGTGCAAACATTTCACCTGCTCAGTTAGGGTTTCTTAAAAACATGTGACATGGCTGTTATATATACGATTTGTAAGACATATTTCCTGTTGATTGATTATAATTTCAAAATGACAATTCCTCTTAATCTGAAAGTAAAAGAATAATATCATTACTTTGTAGTGGTTGTCTATTCGCTAAAGTAATTAAAGATTTGTTTTAAATGTGGTATCTTTGCTTTAAAACGTTTTCATGCAGTTACATTTTCACAATCTCATACCTGCACACTAACGTACCGATCTGTCAACACACACACACACACACACACACACACACACACACACACACACACACACACACACACACACACACACACACACACACACACACACACACACACACACACACACACACACACACACACACACACACACACACACACACACACACACACACACACACACACACACACACACACACATTATTCATCCCGTGTCCCATGAGAGATATTATTACATTTCCTCCAAGAATCCCACCAGGACTACCAACTAACGGGCTCGTGTTGCTACTCCACCATCTTCAGAAAGCTGTCTCTTCCATGACTGCTGGGACTGACGGTGTCAGTTACTTGGCTCCTTCATTTGGGTCAAATCAAGTTCAACAACAGATGCTTCTTACAATCCCTGACACAGCGTGTTTTGACATGACACTGAGGAATTGCCACAATTTGAACATTTGCACGCCCCTAATCTACCAAGTGAATCCTACGACTTAAGACGTGTCATCATCAATTCAAACGAAAATGCATAGCCGTCAGTGCATTTCGTTTTTTTCAATTCTTCTTAGCATTTTTGAAGGGACAAAAGCAGCGTGAGACAGCAGTGATCCTGTGAGTCGCCTGAACCTCATTTTTTGACACGAGGAGAGGTTATAAAAACCCTTCTGTGATTAAAGATTTATAGAGCAGCATTGAGTATGTTGTACACTGTCAGCGTGCGGTGGACACAAATGGCTGACATTTATCTGGTTTTGACATGACCAAATATTAACTACACATCAACGAAACATAAAAATAAGCCCCGTGTATAAACACACATCATGCTCAGCCAACATTAGTCATGTCCGAATTCATCTGCTTTTCAACAGGGGGTAATTTAATATGCCAACAGCTGGAGGCAGATTTCCTTCAACTCACTGTATCTGCTATCCTTTCCTGTTCTTCAAAGCACAAACCACAGTCTTTACATGGCAGTCATAACATGGGTGGAAATATGCCACTGAGCATGTGTAGTGAGACTTACACAAATAATTGATAAACAAGAGATTAAAACAACTCAATCCGACTCTCCCACTAATCCCTATCGACATAGATTTAATCTTTTTTTTTTAAAAGAAATTATCTTTATTTTATCGTTAGGAAATAACTACGTAGTTTTACAGTCCAATGCCAAATACAGTGGCATAAACATTTGTTAGGAACAAATACTTGCTGCAGACATGTAATTATGGTTTAGTTATTGAGCAACACCTTGCTCTGCGCTCCAACTGCCTCCCTGGGGTGTAACAAAGGAGAAGGAGAAAGAGGTAACATGATATAGATGCATGGTGTGTGCCTACTATTGCACTCAGACATGGAGTAACATAGCACCTTCTTCCCTTTTTTGCTTAAAACTAATTATGCCCTAACCGAAAAATATTTCTTTAGAAGTATCAATCACAAAATCACCTAATGGCTTTCTGTTCAAATGTCTCCCACTGTTGCTGCTCATATTTCCTTCTGTCAGCTACTGTTAACTTTCAAGTAAGATCACGAGTGCCTGAGTGAGTATACACATCACCTAAGTTGACCAGGAACAGTAACATGTCGAGAGGATGGAGCTGTAATAGGAGGAGCGCAGATCGACTATCACCTTTGCTCAATGCTTCCACTCTTTGATATTCCATGCCTGTGTGAAAGACGCTTTATTCCACGTGCAGCTCTGTGTATCCAATTTGTTCCACTATAGCCTGCAGATTATATTGGGCAAGGAACCTGTTTTTCTCGCAGTGTCAAACAAGGCCTCTCCATTGTTTCTGTGCAAACCATCAGTGTGTACCCTGAGGATAAAGGATATTGATGATTTTCTGGTTGATTGAAGCAAATCTTTAAATTGAGTATAATTATTAGTACATGGGTAAACTTACAATATTGCCTTGATTAAGCAGAGGATTGCCAAACAAATGTAGGCTATGTTAATAAGTATGTCATGTATTTTGACCTCACAAATATAAGCATATCTGTGCGCCTTTTCTCTTGCACGGTTTCTTTGCACTGTATGCAACGTCCTTTTGTCCTCAGCAGGTGCCTGCCACCACAATGTGAAACTGCAGACTGTCGCTTTGTAGTTGTGTACATTTTCTGCACCATGTCACCAAGACAAAGACGTGTGCACTTTTTGTAGGTGGGGACTTACTGTTTGATTCCTTGATGATGTTACACAATACAGTACAGTGTTTTAAAATGCACAATTTTTACCACAAATAATCCCTCTCTCATTCACGGCCGCAATGATCACATTTCCCCATGGGCAGAGGCACCCGGACACAAAGCACGCACCCACTGAATGACGAGTAAAACAACCTACCTCCATGGCCAGTGCAGCCGTTTGCTGGTCGTAGTGGTTCAGTAGGTTGGGCATGAAGGTGGTGTTGTAAGGCAGATCCTGGCACATTCTCAGTCTGATGGGCTCACAGCTAAACTCGCTGTGGCTCTCCATGGACTCCAGATGAATGGACACAGCGGGTGTAACCAGGGAGAAGAGGATTAGGAGGATAGGGATGAGGAGGACAGAAAAACAGACTCTTTGTCTGCAGTACATTGTTGTAGTCTTTGAAAACCAGTCTTTCGTACATCGTCTTCCAACAAGTGATTGCATCTTAGCGTTAGACATTTCTCCACAGTGGCTTAGTTTGATGAATTCATCATCACCCAAACAGCATTGAGATAGCCAAGAAGACGTGAATAATTGTTTTTAAAGCTTCTTAACATTAGAAGCAATTGAATCCACTTTGAGTGTTAGTGGTGGAGGTAAGCATGAAATCCTCAAGGCATGTACACGCTGTATATGGAGTCCCAATTCATCTGTTTGCCATGATTAGAGCGGCTCTTTGTGTCAATCATTGCATTTACCATTCATTGCAATATTTGCTTTTCATCTAACATCCCCCATCTGAATTGTTCCTCATTTTAAAAAGTCATGTTATGGATTTGCCTGTCCTCCTGGTAATCCCCTGTTCCATCCTTAAACTGAAAGCATGTCGCCGAAATAATAAATCCACCATCAGCCGTCTGCTGGGGTCTCCTCTGGGCTACTGGGCGTCTCCTCACTCTGTTCCCAGTGACGTTTCAAAGGAACATCTGAAGGTGAGGCCACAACGTGTAATCATCCTCCAAATGATCTCATCCGACTACCTGGAAGTCTCCAAATCTCATCTTTCACATTCACTGAAGTGGATACATCAAGCAGGTCCTGCAGGTTTAAACATACAAAGAAGAAAGGGTCAAACAAACAGAGTGGGCTTAGAGTAAAGTTGTTCTGTATCTGGTATTGTTTCTGATCAGCCACACCCTTAATACAAATTAGGAATAAAAAACAAGATCTACAGGGTAGTAAGCAGGTGGCCATTTCTTATAAACAGTGTTGTTGCAATGTTAAATTGTTATTATGTGTTGAGTCAGCGGGGTCATACGCAGTTCATGTTGCAGACTGCAGTGCAGAAACACGTTCAAAGCAGGAAAAGTGTTAACGTTACACCTGCGGACGATCACACACTCTCATGCCTGTGTGAGGTTGGCCGGGCAACAGTAGCGTTTCCCTGCGATGTTTCACACTCTGAGAACCGGTGTCTTTATGGTTGACTACCCAGAACACTTTGAGATAATAAGCTTCAGTTGTATGCCTTTGAAATTAAACAGCAAATAAACGTATCCATTAATTGAGTTTTAATTCATAACTGCGAGAAACTGTTCTGAGTCGGCCGTTAAACGAGCTAATTTGCGTAAACCCAAGCACTGATAGCTAGCGTTAAATAGATCATGTTAAATTGCACTAAACACCTCTGGAAGGTGCGGTAACGTTACAGGTCACAGCCCTAAACGGTATCTGTATTTTTGGGAGAGCATAGCTAGTTCCAGAAAGCACACACCTTTAAAAATGTCATACAGGCATCTTCGCTGTGTTGAGGCACACACGGTGACGGCTTATCAATCTTAGGTTAGTGTGTGTTTGTCACCGCAGTGTCTTCAGCCGCCGCGCGCTGCTCTGCGCACATTATTCCTTGAGAACATTATAGTCGAAGTATGTCTGATTTGCCGACAGGAATTAAGCAAAACGTGAAATATAGTTCCTATGTAATGGTACAATTATAAAAGCTTTACCTTGTGTGGAGAATAACGAGCTGTTCGGCGCTGCTCCTCTCTCTGCAGTACTCCGCTGCTCCGCTGTTTGCAGCTGGTTGCCTGCAGCAGCGTGCAGCAGACATATCGTGGCCGCGGATTCATCGTGCCCGCGCAGCGAGACATGAACAAATTGGTCCTACTGGACGTTGCATGCTGCAGGCTTACTGTATAAATATGGCCGACTGACAATAGCGATAGACTAGACATGGTAAATAGCATTTTGTTGGCGAGAAGCTGTGTATTTTATTATAAAAAGGGCAGATGCACCATAAATAAGACATGCTGTTAAATGCTTTTGATTATCATTAGATGTCTTAACAAGTGGAACACAAAATGTTGAAGGAAAACTGTGTGTCCATGTTTTGGGTCCTGGATTTGCAGCTCTGTTATAGCATGGTAAATACAAGGGTTTCAGAAAAGTGTTTAAAAACAAATTATTGAAAAAGAATAATCATTGATTTCTCTCTGGGCGACATGCATTTTTTTTTAATTTATGTTAATATTCAATCAACCTTTATTTGATATTTTACATTCTACATTCTACATTCTACGGGTGCACTTTCACATTTCAATGCCCAAGGGAAAAAGCACAGCTTGTGCTAGATAACTCAAAGGCTGCAGAGATATATGATGGACAGGCAAAAGTAAAAGCATCTTTATTACAAATTAAACATGACATTCTAGAAAAAACATAAAGCAAGCAATGAAATGAACAGTACATCCAAATGTGTTCAAACTTAACAATCAGGCAACAGATTCATAACCTTTCACACACATTAGTTTACAGCTGAAAGAGGGAAAAACATCAGTCATGAAACTGATTTTGTCCTAATGGGCTGTCCTGCTCAAGTTGTTTCAGGAGCCTAAATTTAAAGTTTGTTAATTATTTTTATTATTCATTTAGTCTGGTTATTGTACTTTATTCCATTAAATCAACTCACTGTGTTTTAAAACTGTATACAATGTAGGTTTTCAAGTAAATACATTTAAAGAAAAAAACACAAGTTTAATTTTATCACCAAAAATGTAAGTTGTATGAATTAGTGATTTGCTACGAGTCAATTATTAGGAATTAACTATTAATTGTGGTACATTTCTAAATGGACTGCATTCCACACAAACCTCATATATGGAAGATCAATAACTTCACAAGAAATGGCCAAACAGATTTGTTGTCATTGTATCAGTCAGTGCTATGTCAATATTTATCCCTGACAGCCTGAGGATTAGTATTGCGTGCTATGATTCCCTTCCACACAATTGAGCATGGCATTAGATTAACCGTTTCACCACTGATCTGATCTTCTTTGGCGTTGAGTTGTGGGGGGTCTGTGCCAGTTAAGGCTGCTGGCCCACATACTGGTTTAACCTCTTAACATGAGCCTACTTGGCATTTAACCACAGTATACTATAGCTATGTGGATTTAGTGCATTTGTGAATGTAGTATATATTCACTTAATGCACTCAATCCACATAGCTTTGCAGAAATGCAGTTTTTTTCCTTTTAATTTCCACATGGCACTGCATTTTAGCAATCTGAACTTTAAGCGACGAGGGTAACTTAAACCTGTGTCCAGTAGAAAGAAAAATATTTTTTTAAGTGATGACAATGTAAAAAAAGATGACATGTGGCGTGTTCAACTATAGTCAATGCTTTGCCTGCAACATAAAGCCTTAGTGGAAACTCAAATGAATATGTCAATAACTGCAGTTGTATTTCAAATCATCTACTTAAAGAAACAACTTTTAAATATGCAATTTAGCATATGACATTTCAATTTAAGCCAAAAACGATATCTGCATACAATTATAATCATTTTCTATAGCAAACACAACAAACATTTTGATAATTTAATTTCACATTATCATGTACCAATTCAACAGCTAAATTTACCATCATTATTTGTTGAAATGAAACGTGTTTATAAGAAAAATATTGAGCAATAGGATTTGTGGACTGCATCTCTAATGCAATGGAGTGTATTGTGTAGAAATTGTAAAATAAAAAAAACATTAGCATTGAAAAAAGCAATACAATACGTTTGGCTAAACATTTAAATGAATAAAAAGCTAAAATATTCCTAAATTAATCTAAAATATTTTTGCTAGATATAAAAATGTATTTTCTTCATAAACCGAGGTTTCTTCATATAGAAAGACATTGCATATTTGGACCATTAAAACTCAACAGTTATGGCTGAATACGGATAAGACTTCATTTATATATTTAGGCTTCCACACACTAAACCTAATCCCATTATCTGCACAAAAGGATCTGCACCCGGCTGCTGATGAAATGTACATTGTGCAAGGTTTTACTTTGAATGTGTTCAGGAACTGCATTCAGGAACTGCATTCCACTCACAGCTTAACATATAATATAAGTTTGGTTTATAACTGAAAACAAATACAGTTGGTTACCCATCCGTGAGTCGGGGTATGGGGCTGTATGATACTGCAGGGCAAAGAACAGTTTCTTAAATCTGATTCCTATTCCGTTCGATAGTGACACTCACCCAGCTGACTGTAGGGCAACATTTTCTGATCTCAATACAGGTGCAGCAAGGCCTTTTGGGATTTGGCTGTGCTTGTTTACACGGAGTGGGGTCCTTCCTGCTTTTTGTTAAGTCAGGCATCAGGGTTCAAGCGCTTTCCAATTAGGCGTTGGCTGTGGGGAGCTCCTTGCTCAGACTGGAAGAAAAGAAAGTAAGGATAAGGGTTGTGTATATCTGTGTTAACGTGAGCCAGTGGGCTTGCATGTTCTTTTAATTATGTGAATCAATTGTGTGCGTGTTTGAGATGGACCGAGTGCACATCTGAGTCAGACAGAGATTCAGACATACACACACCTGAGTTACACCCCCCACACACCTGCTCTTTGATGTAGCTTTTCCCACAAGGGACCAGCCCTCTGAGGGCCAATCCAATGATGAAGCACCACACAGACAGGCCAGCCTCAAATGCCGCCAAGAAAGCACACGGGATCCACATCGCCAGGGTGGTGTCCTGAGAGACCGGAACGTGGAGGACAATGTATGAAATAAATCTGCATTATTTATTCAACTGTGCAACACTCACATCAGTTTGGCTTTACTTACACTTTACATTACTAGTATCAATCTAGCATTAATTATTATTAATACACGACTGAATATAAATGTAAATTACATATTTTATATACTTATTGTGGTTATAATTTGTGTGCACATTTTCAGTTAAACATCTCTAAGCATATTTTTTATAAATGTTATTCGAAAATGGAGAAACTGTTATGAAATACAACTATCCCCAGGGATAATAAAAGCCTTTCTGATTCTGATGTTGACATTTCTTCTGTGATGCTTCGTTTACATTTTACCCCTCAAAAGTTGCAGCAGTTAGACGAAGAGAAAAAGAGCTGGAGAGTGATGTGGAAATGTCAGAGGAATGTTTAGACTCACATAGATTCTGGTTGTATCGAACGGACACTGGGCACTGACAGGGGACCGAGCGTTGATGGGCACCTCTGTGTCGTTGCATCCCTTCATCAAACCTGCACCATTGCTGGCCACAGTGATGCTGATAGCCAATAGGAGCCCCGTGCAGCATGCTGCCGACAGCAGGGCGTTCAGGAATGATGTAATTAGAAGCCCTATTTGCTGGACAGAAAATCATACGAAAACAGACCGGGCGGTGACTATTGAGCAAACACAGGATGAATGATTGGAGTGATAATATCAGCAGTTGAAAACTAATTAAATTCTTACCAGTTTTAACACATGAAGATTCCTTGACACCACAATGGCAATAATCCCAGCGGCAATGCTCTGGAAGATTCAAATAACAAAATGATTGTTTCAGCCTTAGAGTAGGGTTTATTAAATTATGTGCCACAAATTATAATCCTGGCACCGAAGATGTGAGGCTGCATTCTTCATTTAGGAGCAAGGCTAAGAAGACTTCAAACAAATGGAAATAAATGAGTCTTATAAATGACAGTAAATTAGAGATTACAGAGGGAAAACAGTGCTGGTAAAATATGTTGTTACTTGTTTTTATTGCCATGTGTGTACTACCTGTAAAACATGTAATACCCCAATGAGTACATGATAGTATTGAGTACATTTCAAAGAAATTGGACATTAACACCGTCTAATCATAAAGATCTGACAGTTTACCGTATACCTTATTTTTATGAAATCTGCCTTGGGGCAATGAGTAACTGGTTTGAAACACCAGCTCCTTTAAAACAGGCAAGTTCAGTCTTGATTGCCGAGAAAAGTACCCAAAACTGTAAAGAGCTAACAGTGCAAATCACTTTGAGGTTTACTGCAGGTGAATGCGTTATTCTGATGCAGAGAGCACAGGAAGACACTGGGATGAATTCAACAGTTTTTCATAACTGACCAAATTCATGGTAAAAAAACATCTGATCAGGATTGCTTTGCTTTTAAAGGTTCTACAAACCTTAAGCCTCGCTGCAGATTTGACGTTGAAACAAAGGATGAGCGGCTTAAATAAGGACTTACCAGCAGGCCAGAGGTGACGGAGATGATGTTGGCGACAGTGTACTCGGTGCTGATGTGGTTGTCTGGTTTGGAAATGTGGCGGAGGACATTGCCATGGACAATAGCTCCAAGAATGAAGTTAATATGGCCGACCAGGATGAGAGTTAATCCCTTCTTCATCAGCCTCCTTGGCCCTTTCTCCATATCTGGATGACAGAAATATAAGCAATACAATACCTCTAATTATTATGAGATATAGATTCATATTAGCATGCAGCTTGAAAACAACCTCTGAGGAGGAGTTTGAGTTCACAGGGTTCATTCTCTGTATAGACATGTATAAACTATGGTACTGATAATGATTTTAAATATTTGATATCTTAAAAAGTCTAATGATAAATATATTTCAAACACCATTCATTTTTAATAAAATCCTGAACAAAAATATACATTTTGCCTTTGATATAAAAAAAGGACAATGTACATTTTGTATTTTTAATCATATATTATGAATAAATGAAATGCACATTTGTACACGCATGCATCTTTATCAACATCATCAAAAGGACTTCATAAAATTGAACTATTAGACCAAAAAGCAACATGATTTGCCTGTGAAACGGCTTTATGCTCTCAAACATTAAACATCACTGACTTAACACTTGCATCAACTCAAGACCTTATTCTTAAACTGTTGTTCGTTTTGCCTGAAACAAGTAGGCTACACCTGCTCAGAGATGGACATGCATTTGCATAGAAAGGCTCACACTGACTGTGAGCTACTCCTTGTGAGTCACAGAGATGTGAAGAAGCAGTCAGGGCATGGGCCTACGGGATATTTTAAAAACGTTTTAATTATTATCCTCTTTCTTTTTGACTGATAACAGCTCATTTCCTCGAAGTATAAACCAGAGCAATTATTATACGCGCACCAACACGTTACATGTGCAGTTAGAACATCGAAACCATTCTCCTCCCTCCCTGCAGGCCCTGCGGTCACCGTCACCGTCACCGTGGAGGGAAAATACAGCGACGGACAGACAGGCTTAATGACGTTAAAAGCGAGATTTCTAAGTAGGAATCACAATAGAAACACTCACCAAAAGTGCACATCTCTCCGTTGTGTCAGACCTTTCCCTTTGAAAAATGTAATGACCGTTATATTAATGCAAAAACAATTGCTCGACAACACAGAAGCAGAAACTCAACGGTGCCTCTGTCCACTTCCTGTATGACGTCAGGACTCACCTGTGAATTACCTGCGGCGGGCTGGACGCTGAGGGGCGCAACAGGCATATCATTTACCTCGTGCATCTTAATTCTGGCATTTCACAAACAATGGAGGAGCAACTATTCAGATATTCACCTTAAGTTAAAGTTGTAAAGGCTATAGAAACTATAGAAATACGGGAGTTAAATTAGCTTAAAAAGGAGATCTTTTTTCCGCAAAAAGGAACGCTTTATTTTTTAACAAATATTTGTATTTTCAAAGTTCAATTCAACTCATACGTTAGTATGTGCTTTTTTTTTGGATAAAGTGGATGCAAAACCGTAATTTGTAAATACATTGGGAAAATGCAGATTGGAGAACAATTGTAGCCCAAATACAAAAACAGAAGAATTTGAGTGGAGATCAATGGATTGATATGATCTAATTGGTGAAGTGACTATTTAAAAATATATCTCAGCAACAGAAGTACGCTTTGACTGAAAGCTAATACAGAAATTGAAGCTGTCAGACAAATGGATTAAAAACTACAATATTTGCCTTTGAAATGTAGTGGAGTAGAATTATAATCTAGCAAAAAGTGTAATTAAGTAAGGAATACTACAGAGTAAAGTACATAATTACATCCCACCACTATAAATCGTCACAAGCAATCATAACACTGATCACAGCAACATGATAATGAAATCAGTAAATCTGTCTTTTGGATCTAAAAACATCAACGTTGAGCATTTCACACATTTATTTGAAAGAACAGATATTGTCAGGATACACATCTCAGAAAAGACACAAACACATTTACTGACGCTTATGTCATATACAAAATAGAAGGATATACAAATATGCTCACATCCTTGAGTGACAGGCTAAAGCGGCCCACCCTGTACGATTATTTAATAACCAGTTTCAACACCACCATTCATTTGGGTGGGAAAGACAGCAAGAGAGAGAGAGAGGTGGAGGAAGAGATTTATAAAGCTGGTCTGGTGATCACATTGGTTGGTTTTTATCACTTCTCTGTAAAAGAAGCGATGCATTTACATTCCACTGGCTGACTTTAAAACATATCTTTGGAATATACAATCTTAGAGGTTCACAGATACACATTCATTTAGGAACAACTAAAGTAAACAATGCACGTTTGTTTAGTAAAAATGCAGATTGCAGAACAATTTTTGCCCAAATACATTTTTTTAAAACAGAAAGATTTGAGTGGAGATCAATGGATCAATACGATCTAATTGGTGAAGTGACTACTTAAACAATATATCTCAGCAACAGAAGTAAGCTCCGATTGAAAGCTAATACAGAAGCATTCAATTCAACTGGTAAAATGTATTCTCAATTGTAAGTTTTTGCATCTAATGGTATCGTTTCTGTTTTTTTTAATACATACTGAGAAAGTAATTGTTTATGTGCATTCTTACTGCTGTTTAAGGTCCTGCATTGTATGGGCTTTGAGACACTAAAGTACCTGTAGACCACAAAGAGTTCTGAGCCAAAATGTCACCAAAGGCCACAGGCCCTGATCCCAATACAAGTCTCAACATGACATGTCAGATGTAACCTTTTGTATTCAAGTGTAGGTGCCTCTGCACTCTGTGAAGGAACATCAACCCTCTAAGTCCCAGTTTAACCAAATGGTGATCAAATGAAATCAATCAAGCAATAGAAGTGTATATTGGCTCAGACTCTCATCAATGTGGTCTCTGTGTAAATCACAGTAAACAAAGAGAAATAAGAAAAAGACATGCTATACAGTGTCTGTAACATAAATAAATCTTGACGCTCTCACATAGATGTATCAGGAAAAGGCTAGGTCCTCTTTTTTACAGCATATGGCAGCCGAGTTCAGTACACAAGTCTCACATGAATGAATTGTACAGGCAGAGGAGCATGTGTGAACCCAACAAGCAGCAAATGGTAAAATGATGAATAAAATAATAAAAACAAACAGAGAAAAGAGGACTTTAAGGCATGTGCGTAGGCCCAGCATAAGGCCAACAGTAGAGCAAAAATATAAAAACAAACACACAAACGGAAAATTCAGTAACACTGAGTTCACAGTACCTCAAAGTAACCATCATCCAGAGACCTGGCATCATGATGCCCACCCAACATGTAATATCCAGCTGTGCACACACAATATGTTCTGTATCAAAGGCTTTTCAAATATTTATCATGGGTATAGGTCAATTATTAAGTTATCTGAAAAAGTTGCATCTCTGCACATCCAGTTTTCAAACTCTTATATATATTTAACCTGATAGGTGACATGTTGGTAAAAAAAACACAACACAAAAATCAAAGAGCCGGGAATGTTCATAAATCATAAGGCAAACAAAATGAGAGGGGGATTCACATGAAATGAGGGGGAAGAACAGCTTGGCTTGTTAGGGGTGCTATAGGTTTGAGATCATTAAAGTTTATAAGTACAACAGTAGTGGAAGGTGGAGTGACTCGTGAATATTTAAATTAGACTTGATGGCGTTTTAGCCCGTCTCATCCTAACACAAACAGGCAATTCGTTATGTAAACACCTCACAATAAAATACATCTGCGGCTTGGAGAAAGTGGTTTTAACTTTAAAGCTGTAAGTAATCTAGTCAGTACTGGTGTGATGAAGTGTCTTTTGCAGCATTCATGAGGTTAACATTTAACAGCCAATGTAAAAGCTAACACATTCAGAATAAATCCTCTCATGCAGATTTCAATGGTTCTTAACTTTTACAGCTAAAATGTGATATCAGTCCAGGGAGCTTCGTTGGAGTAAACTGGGCTCTGAATTAGCTTGACAGTATGTTAAAGGTTTTCTGTGCTTTGGGGAGGTTTGATTCCCTGATGCAGAGGAAGAGAACCCACCCTTTTGGTCACATTTTCACCTAAGGCTTAGAAGAACAAAATACAAAAACCCCACTAAATATAATCACCATGTTGAGTAACCAAACAGAAGATGTAACAGGGTTAAGAGAGGGTACTAATGAGGGGACAGGTATTTCATGGAGGAAATCGTTGCTATTGAAGAGCTTGGCTGAAGGATTCTTCTAGTAGGGAGGCTATTTTGTTTTGGTCCACCTGTAAAGAGAAAACACACATGTTCAACACCCCAGGATATTACAACTAACACGTACACCGATATGTTAGAAAATAGAGTTATGCTAATCATAACAGCAAAGACAGTTACAAATATGCAAGTTGGTCGAACAAAAGAGGCATCAAATAAAAATATCGGAGAAAACCGCGAAGAGACAAAATACCTACATATCCTCTCTCAGACAGAGTGATGAAGTGACTATATAACATATACGTGGGTAGGACAGGAGTGTGTATGTAGCTGTTAGCTCTTAGAGGAGAAGGTGTTTGTGTTAGGGCACCGCACGTAGGAGTCACGGGTCACATCGCCTTATAAAATCTGCAGATTTCACACAGTTTGGTACAGAAATAGCACGCTCACCCACACACACTTGCCTGCAGCTCTTCAACAGCAAACACACAGAGACTCACACACATTGATTGCAAATCTCTCTCGAACTAAAGACCCACCTCACTGATTAAGCCCAGCTGCACCAACTCTTCAGCCATCTCCTGAACATTTTCATCTGAAACACACAGCAGCACAGTTAACAGCAGTCCATGGGCATGCAACATCCCTTTTCCATCCTCATCTCTACCCGTCACACAATGCATCTCTTTGAAGTATGCAAACATAATAACACACACACTCCTACTCAAAAAGGCAGACCAAGGGTAAATACCACATTCAGAAGATATGGTCAAGATACTGCTTTGAAATCCACACCCCACCCTCAAACAGCAGCCTCTGCCGCAGCCCTTTCTGAAGCCACGGTGTTGTTTGATGGTACCATTTGTATTTCTGTGTATATCTGGTAAAGCAGAAATGGAGGGATATCCAATAAAGATAAAGGAGAGAATGGGACTCATCTGGCAGGAAAATGAAGAGCCGACATCGTCTTCATTAGTGTAAGATCTGTTAAAACATGTTTTAATATTTCTCTTAAGATTTGCTAATAAAGACTTAACCCACTGCATGGACTGGCACCCCTTATCCTTAACTACATTTTGGAGCTTATATGGCTCATACATGTAAAAGGCATAATATCTTCAAAGGTGTCAGAAGTTTCCAAATAAGCGCTAATTTAATCATATTTAACTGTAACTCATCAAATGTGTATTATGACAGGAATTTAAAATACATTATGCACTGATAGTGTTGTTTGCCTCAGCATCCATATGAACTAACTACCCTTTGTTAAATTATAATTCATGTTGACGTAAACTATGTTTAAATAAATGCACAAAATATGAAAGCATATGCTGTTTTCTAAAACATTGGGAAAATACATTCAGAAAAAACCTGAGCTGATATTCCTGACATTAAAATGTAACGTTTACTTCCTTCTGAAACTTAACTTGTATGACCTATTCATTCCCTGAGCTGTTTGGGGTATTTTAAATTGTATTTTAGTTACCTCCCAAATTGAGACATTCCTTTCCTGTGCCCAGTGATCAGAGGAGTTGACATGGTCTGCTGATTTTTAATAAACTCACTTTCAATTTACAACTATATCAGGAATGTGGCAGGGACAAGACAAACAAGTGGAGAAGACGGACCACCCAACACTAAGAAAAGAAAACACCCACCCACATATAAATGATAGAGGGCTATGTATATTGCTATTATAGCCGAGTGAGAGGATTCCTTGCTTTTTGCCATCTTGTAGTCTGCTTTAAAATCATCGTTACGGTTTGGTTTTGAGGAAATAAAGCTTCAGTTGTAATTATGGTTCAATTCAAGTGTATGAGAGTGAAGCAAAAGGCCTATCGGGTGAAATCTAAGTGGCTCAGTGAGCTAGTGACCCTGCAGAGTGTTACTTTGGACTTTGACGTGTCGATAAGTCTTGCTTTAAAGAATAACCCGATGTCAGCAGGACGGACTGTTTACTAAAACAACAGGGTGTGCCTATAATGTGAAATAACACACAATAGACCAATACCACTGTGTGCCAGTGGTATTAATGTGTGAGCGTGCAAACAAATACACATGAAGTGAGAAAGAGTGTGAGAGAGAAAGTTGAGGAGATACATTTGAGTGAATGTGTGTGAGTGAGACAGGGAGATGAAAGCCTGGGAAGAGATGGGCTGATCTTGACAGAGGAGGTGACAGCTGTCAGCCGCAGCCCTCACAGGCCAGGCATTCCCCGCGAGCCGGCAACATTACACATGCCTGCCATACCTGAGTGTGTGTGTGCACACTGGATCATACTGCCAACATTAGTTTGACCATTGCAACAGTTGTGTGTTTTTCTGGGTTTCTAGTCAGCGTTATGGCAGTTCAACAATTTAGGAAAGCCTGAATTTCAAATTAATTAATTTAGATAACTCAGTAAAACCTTCAAAATGTGTTGCCAAGGAAAGTACAAGCTAGAGTTAAAGTTTTAAGAAACAACGTATCAACCCCGCACTGTCCAAAGTACAACCAGGAAACCATTTTCTTCAGAGCCTATCCCCTTCCACCAACAGAGCACATAAGGGGTTTTGTTTCCCATTCTGGTTGTTTCACTATCCTCATTTTACATCAGGAGGGATAGTCATTGTAAAGACCTTACATTAACACTCTTTTGTAACTGGGAAAAGCTGCTAATAGCTAGAGGGGAAAAAAAGGCGCAATCCTTTGAGCCGTAAACCGAGCCTTTCTGTTCCCTAGAGATCATACCAGGTGGCATGCAGAGTTACAGAGTGGAAGCGAGACGTTTTAGGAACTAACCCCAACTCTGAGGGTGTCATTTTTCTGTAGTCATTACATTGTGCAATCAATATTTGGTCAACAACGGTAGGTTCATGAAAAAAAACATTTCTACTGTCACAAGTTTAAACAGATTTAACAGCTATTGGGATTCAAAAATCGACTTTGCCCTGAAAAAACTATCCAGAATGTAATTATAATAAATAAGACATTTGTCCAAAATAGAGGTGCAAGGTTTTCATGACACATAAGCGACAGTTAGTCTCCCTGCCTAAAATAGTCGTGCATACTGTATATTGTGACGCGTTTCAGGCTCTCTGGAATCTCACTCTCACTTTCCAACATGCCGCAGTGCACACATATGGAGAGGAAGTGTGTATTAAAACTGTGTGTGGTCAAATCTGAGAGTGAGGTGGACTTGAAGTCATTCATACGGACATAACTCCATAATTTATCATCCCCTAGAGTCAAATATAATTATAGCATTAACTCCAAACCCAAGCTGTAAACATAAACTGTTCAGATTAAAAAAATGACCACACTTTATAAAAACCTTCCTACTTTGAAGGTGTTTTTCCAAAAAATACACACGCGTCAACAAGAATCCTTCCCTCTCCAACTCCATAAGGAAAATATTGTACCCATTCTTGTATTGCTATTTTACACACATTCAGAAGGCCTTTACACACACACACACACACACACACACACACACACACACACACACACACACACACACACACACACACACACACACACACACACACACACACACACACACACACACACACACACACACACACACACACACACACACACACACACACACACACACACACACACACACACACACACACACACACACACACACACACACACACACACACACACACACACACACACACACACACACACACACACACACCTCTTTGCTACACTCTAATCTCCCTCATGCACGACACGCCTTCCAACAATATCAAATGATCGTCTAATTGCAGGAGCCATTGTAATATTAAATGGTTGGAAATGTCAAAGGTCGTTTCAAAAGCTTGTTGATTAAAAATGTCCTGCCCTTAAAGGTGGGGTAGGTAATTCACTTCAGAAACACTTTTTGTTATATTCCATGGAATGCTCTTAACATCCCAATAGCAACGAATATATTAAATGCTTTGACAATAAATACATCATCTGTGGAAGCCGTGGCACTATAAAAAGCACGACCAATCATTTTAGCGGCTAAAGTAACTGGATGGCCTACCTGCCTGTCAGCCTTCCATCTGTGCACAAACTTATCTCGTGCCCTCATTGGTCATGTGCGCGTTTGTGTGTGTTGGAGGAGGAGGGGCTCTGTGAGGAAGTCTGAAGGAAAGGGCAGATTTTTTCCGGTTGTGTTCTTTCAAATTCTAGCGCACTCGAGCTGGTTTCTCCATTCTTACCTACCCTACCTTTAAGCACCCAATTGAGCACCTCAATTAATCCTCAGTGTAGTTCTGATGAAATACAACTTGACTGTGAGCATTAAAAGAGCTAAGTGGACATTTTGGATGTGGGTGCGCTATAAATAAACGAGTGACTGTATATTGAAACCAAGAGATGATTAAGAGTCAGTGTGTTATAGGATAGGTGGACTTACGAGATAACATGTCACAGCTTAGATGTCTATTCAGTTTATCATCCAGTTTCAGCAGCAATGTTAGCTAAAAAAGAGAGAAGGACGACAACAGACAACATTATTCATTTCAGGGTTCATACACTTTTTCACCAATGACTTTTCCGTGACTTCTCCATGACTTTTACCTAATTCTCCATGACCAAAACAATTACTCTCTCTCAGCGGTACCACTGAAAATGGTTTATTTTAACATGGAACAGGAAAATAAGGTATGAAACATGTGCCTATCTAAAACAAATCAAATAGGCTTACTAGCTTCTACACGCTTCTAACTAAAATCTCTCACCAGCAAAACACCTCGTCAGTTAAATGCCATTTCATTACTATACAGTATTTATTATCATTATAGTATTACTATTTTGGCGATTAGATAAAATCTAAATTATATTTGATTCAACTTTAGTTACATTTCCATAACTTTTCCAGGGCCTGTAATTTTTTTCCTTCAGGTTTTTAATGAACGTAAAAACCCTGTAATTTACTTCTGTATGGTAGAAAAAAGGATCTGGAATTATATCAAGTTGTTACTCAATGGGGGAAACACATTTTTGAAACATTTAATTAGTGAAACAATAAAAGATGAACTTATAAATTCTACTGCAGAGACTTACATGATACCTTGCTCCCTCCTCGACAGATTCAACGTTACACTGCATCTGAATGACCTGCAGAAGAAGTTAGGGAGTTTACATATGAGCAGTTGAGATTTCACAACAGTTGTTTACTCCAGAAGAAATACAGTATACCTATGTATTGATCCTACTGAAGCCCTGAGGTGAAAGTGAACACAAATTATGGTTAACCATTTTCTAAGTCTCATCTAATTGATTCACTTTTGTGTTGTTAACTTAAAAACTGGTGAAAAAAAGGTCCCTTTTTTCTGTTATAAGATGAACAATAAAGATTTACCGAGATATTGATATAGATAGAGAGGAATGTCTTTTTCACATTTGTATTCCCGCTCATCAGTAATGTAGTAGAGAAATCAATTAGAAATGAATCACCAGAAAAAAATATCTCCCTTGCATTTGAGTTTTGATATAACTGAGTTACTCAACAAGAAATCAGGATTGTCCGTTGAGGAGTGTCGCCATTGCAAGTGTTTTTTTAAAACTTTTGTAATATGCAATATAATCTCCTGTACGTACCCGCCGTGTCTCCAATTCTATCGGTTCAGGGGTGGGGGATTTGACCAAGGGGACGACAACGGGAGATTTAACCGTCTCCTGTTGAGGCTGATGAGGAGAGGGCACCCCGAACGCCGTCATCGGATAAATACCGTTTCTGATCCAGAGAGAAAGGGAGGAAGAAACAAAGGCAGGTGGAGGTGGAGAAAACATCAGAGAAAGGGAGAATGAGAGAGGAGAGAGAAAGAGGAGATGGAAACGATAATGGAAATTAAGAAATGTTTTAATATATAGACTTTGTTTCCTCTCCTTATAGTCAACATTTTTAAAGTGAAAAATGTGTTGTACCAAACTAACACATTAGAAAAAATAAGGATTTCCTCTTGATTCTTTAAAAGCTTGGCCATAATTACATATCAACGAAGGATAAATATTATAACATTAGTACAAATACAAATATGTGAGCAGGAAAAACATGAAGCAGAGATGGAGACTTGCAGAACTGAATGAAGAGTGGCCAAAGATCATGAGGAAAAAGTATTTTATATTTAAATAAACCCCAAAGTTTGAAAAGTGCATGACAAATGTTTAAGTTGGGTGCTGGATTCAGATAGAGAGGCGAAGTCCCTCCCCTTCCGGGGGAGCTCCATGGGACCTTATGTCAGAAAAATTATGTATTGAAGTCAATGGCGAGAGAAAGATTATCTTTCGATCCCGTTTGAATTGTGCCACGAATCACACATATGATGTTTGTCAATTTAAAAGATAATTTTGCAAGTCAGAAAACAAAAAATGTGTCGGAACACTGTGAAGTTACACTTTTTTTGTGTGAAACCACTCAATGAACTACATCTCCCGTCTCGCACCACACACCAAGACGGCCGTCACGTTGGCACATTTCACTTCTTTCTTTCAGAATGAGGCGAAAAGTATTAAACGAGGTTAACATCACTCCAAGTCTGGGCATGTTGAGAGCTGTACATACACACAAGGGGAGTTAGTCGGTTCCATAAGAGCCAGCATGCGGGACCGGGATTCTGGGATTTGTAGTCTTTCTAGTTGCATATTTTTCATCGTCTTATATTTCAACAGTTTTACGACAAACTGTGATTTTTTTTTACATGGAAAGTATTTTTTAAGATTGACAAACATCATACGTGTAATTCGTGGCACAATTCAAACGGGCTCGAAAGATACGTTTTCTCTCTCCATTGACTTCAATACATAATTTTTACGAAATAAAGTCCCAAGGGTCTGAAGTAGATGGGCGGGACATCATCAAAAGATGATGGCAGACGGACACTAGTCAGATGGTCCTATACTGCCCCCCTGTGGCCAGATGGGGTTTTCTTTGGGGCCTAAATACATTGAGAGTAACTAAGCTTGTTCACGCTGTTGCTGCTCTCCGCCTGTGCCTCTTACCTCACATCCTCCAGGAATTTATCAAGCTCCAAAGCAGGAAAATGGGAAAGCCTACAGAAAACACAAACAACAGTTAAAGGTCTTTACACCTCAAATGTATATAGGTTATATTCACAATTTCAGGATTTACTATGTATAGAAAAACCCAGTAGTAACAATGACTGTTAATATAATAACCTATTCTTTTTCTGTGTTTTATCCTATTCAATTAAAAGACATGTTCCTCTACCAAACATATTCAGAATGAAAAAATGACATGAATGCTGTTGACACTCGATAGTGGACACTTACTTGAGCTGAATGCCTTCTTTCTTCTCGGCGATGACCAGGTTAGGATCCAGGTTCTTGGTCATCTCCTCCAGGGCATTTTCAGGAATCATGTCTGGACAATAAAAACATAAAACATTTAAGAATGAATGTGATGCTGGTTGTTAAAATACATCCCTTTAAAACTAAAGGTAGTATTTGATCTGATGATTTGTGAAAGGTAGCAAGTCTTGTGAAGGGATAACCCACTTTATTTGTGTGTTTATACGTGTTGGATTCCAACTGTGATTTAGTTTGAATAATGTGTTTTATTGATGTTCTAGGTCAAGCTGTATATGTAATGACAGTATTCACGAGTGCAAGGCAAATATAGAACAACACCAGTAAAAAAACTATATTTAAATCTGCATAATTGATTGCTCTGTCCACTTGGATGCACAGACTCTTCAGGCTAACAATGTACTCTTAGTGCTGTGCAATTAATCATATTTTAATCTCGATTTTGGCTTGCAACGATTACGAAAACAACGCAATCGAAATAAAACGATTATTATTTGTATCAAAAAAAAAAAAATGGTATTGTTTTTTTTATTGGTTTTTCAGTTGAATTATCCTTAAAGTTCTGGGTAATCAACTGTTAAAAACATACTGTTCACATTTTATTTTTCAATAAATGGATGTTTTCAAAGTAAATGGATAATCGTTTATAATAATCGTGATATCAATTATTGACCAAAGATAATCGTGATTATGATTTTTGCCATAATCGAGCAGCCCTATGTACTCTGACACTTTATTCCTTTATTATTGCAAAAGTACATTTTTTACTCTTTTTATAAATTATGTTTTGTTGGCTTCACCAACCCTGAATCATTTCTGGCTCCTAAACCTGCAGGATGTTCCACTTTCTTCCCCAGTTAGTCACTTTTTCCAAACTTCCGCTTGTTGCTGTAAGGAAACTATGACTACTACTTTTACATTACACATAACCGTCCATTGCAAATACAACAGATGGTCTTCTTATTAACCATAGCAGATAATCAGAATGACTCAATCTGTTGTTCTGTGTATTCTGTATGTGTGTGTTAAAGACTCACGGTGGTGGCTGACTATGCAATGAGCCGCCAGCAGCTTTAGCAGCGGCACTTCGAACAGAGCTTGGTTAAACAGCAGCTCTCGGGCTGTAGGTCTCGTACTTGGATTAGACTCGAGGCACTTCTGGATTAGCTCCTACAAAAACAAACATAAAGGTCACACACTTCTAGACGAAAGTCTACACACACACACACACACACACACACACACACACACACACACACACACACACACACACACACACACACACACACACACACACACACACACACACACACACACACACACACACACACACACACACACACACACACACACACACACACACACACACACACACACACACACACACACACACACACACACACACACACACACACACACACACACACACACACACACACACACACACACACACACACACACACACACACACACACACACACACACACACACACACACACACACACACACACACACACACACACACACACACACACACACACCCTCTGCAGTGGGTCCTCCAGAAACTGTATGGCATTGTTGATGGCTTCCGGAGAAACTAAAGAGGACTCTCCATTCCCCTGGATTTCCAAGAGCGCCATCTGAAACACACCGACACACACATTAGCATATTGTTTTAAGAAAGGCTTATGTTATTGTATCATAGGTCCCATCTCACCTCTAAGGCACACATGCCAAACGAGTAGATGTCCACCGCCGTGGTGATATCGTCAGCTACAATGAGAGAAGGAAAAGAAAGAAGAAATATGTACAGATATCCACTTCTTATATTATATATTGTTTTTTTCATCTTAGAATTAGATTTTTTATATAAATCAATATTTGATTATTTTATTGGAACAAAGCTTTTGAACGTATTGAGTTCAGTCAACATTCAGACTTATCTGTTGTATTCATGATACAAAGAAATTGTACAATCTATTATGCTGTGTTGATTTAAGCTGCCATTTTGTCTGAAGCTAAACACTTGTAATTGGGACATTCAAGAGTCCTTTAATGCAGTTATATCCTTTAATGATATCAAATGATTCGTATCATCCATTTTACTTAAACATGTGGATTTCAGTTTAAACAGAAATAAATGTAAAGTGTAATTTCAGTCAGGTCTACCTCCATATTCTGGGGCATAGAAGTGCAAGTTCTTCTGTTCCTCGTGACACGTCTTCACGAGGTTGTTGATGGTGTCTGGAGCAACTGCAGATGGGACAGGAGGAGAGCATATGAAGGAAATAAAGAAGTAGGATGGAGAACAGAGAGATAAGTGGACATGGAGTCATTGTACACACAATAATAGTTTATTCCACAACGGTTTTGTCGACATCTACCTATTTTTTAAGCTCAAAAGAACATGAAGAAGGTATCCTTATTGAAAATAGTGTCTACTTGAGATGTAAAACAAGGCTTGCAACAAAATGGCTCACAATGAAAACTACAATGTCTTAGAGTATCATAATTGTTTTTGGTACATGAGAAAAGGGTTGTATTCATTACTTTTGACACATAATACTGGATCCCAAGATGCGTTGGCGTATTAAAGCTAATGCACCGGCACCTTAATGGTTTGGTTTAGTTGAAGCTAATTTACTTGCAGGATACTTGTTGTTCTGAATTTGCAATGATGGTTAAGTTACAAAGCCTGATGAGACTCGCAAAACTAGCACTGTGTAATAACAGAACTTCCCTGAAATGTCCAGTCTTTAAATCCATAATTCAGTATCATCTGACTCCATCACTACCTAACCCTCAAGTGAAACTTGCGTAACTGTATACCTGATCCGATCTTGATGAGCCCGTTGTGTTGGATGAAGATGGTGTCACAGGTCAGGTTGCCATGGAGGATGGGAGGGTCACATGAGTGGAGGTAACTGCAGTCAAGAAAAAACAACATTCACAAATACAGACTACACACGAGTTCATTATTCTTATACTAAACATGTGTCCTGGATGTCTAAAATAAGGTGAAACCAACCTGAGCGCAGACAGGATCTGTGTGCACCATCTCTTCCAAGCCTGTAGGACCATACATCTTATCAGAGCGCGTACATGATATTTCCAATATGGAGTAACAATGACTTACATCATGTCATTTGACTTTGCTTAAACTTGCACACAATGTCTTTTTAAACGCTTTCTCTCTCTCTTGCCATCTGGCAGATTGGTCCTAGCTTTGGAAAGATGACCTTATCAATATTACTGATACAGGGTCTGTCACTTTTCACATCATATGCTGACTTTCATGCACCATGAGGGAAACATCCCATACAGCCAATTTGTACCTTTTCATTCATGGCTTTATGATTCTTCTTTGTCTTTTTTAGAAACTGCTTCAAGCTTCCTGATGACATATATTCAGTAATGAAAATCACCTGAAAGAGAGGACAGAAATGAGGGGGAAATGCTTCGGAAGAAATCATTCAAATTCAAATAAAAAAGATGCTCAAATACTTTTTTGAATGTTTGACAAATGAAGACAGAAGGATAATAATAATAATAATACATTTTATTTGTAGGCGCCTTTCATGACACCCAAGGACACCGTACAATAAAAAAATAAAATAATGATTCAATAACATTCATATGTTGACAATTGTTGGTTTGTCAGGTCAGAGAGTGAGACTCACCCTGGCTCGGTTCTCCTTGTTGTCGGCCCAGTACTTGTGAAACTTGACGATATTAGCATGTTCCAAATTGATCAGGTTATCAAATACTGCTTTCAATTTCTCCTAAAACATTGGAAAAACAAAATATAGTGAAGTATAATAATATGTCATATTGCGATGAAAAAACAAAACACATTCTGCTTTGACTTGACCTGACCAATGGGTAGATGGTAGTATATCTGGCAGAACTATGTATGTAAACAAAGTACACATTTCCACAGTTTTGACCTTCTGGTAGTGTTCCTAGCAAGCCAAGGGGTGACAACAGTGAACTCACAATAGCAGTGATAATACAAATAAAACATACATGATTCGATTAGTCAATACAACAGATACTTTAAGAGAAATGCTAAATACTTCCTAGCTCCAGCTTCTGCAAGCCGATACAACACAGAGCCAGACATGACACTATTAACCTGCACATGGTTACGCTAACCTGGACAGTGTGTACCTTCTTATAACAGCAGGACAAGAGGGGAGCCTTTTTTAAATACTTTTCACAAAAGGTAGGAATGTCTTTAATAAGTCAAAGACATTCCTACCACTCGTTCCTTTTCATTTTTTTTTTAGATGAGCCCATTTAATGCAACAGTATATTAAGGACTGTCTAAATGTATGATACTTAAAATATTATATCAATGTTATAGTGCATTAAAATGACATGGTGGTTCTATAAAGCAGTGTAGCTATTACATTTGACTGAAATTGCTTAACACTGGTTTCTCCACATTACAGACCACACTGCGTCATTCGAACAACAAGAACGTGTTTGTATACACTGTAGTGTAGTGAATACGTTTTACCTCGTTATTCTTTATTCATTTTTTTTATCCTGTATATGTGAATGAAGTACTAAGACTAAACATCTGTAATCATGAATGATTTCTCACTTTCCCACCACACCGTAGCAATACTTGTACCCTTTTGATACCTTTATTGTACCAGTGGGCCTCACCTCCAGCAGCTTGAAGTTCTTCCTCTCTGAGATCATGACTTCGTTCCACACGACCTCGACCCCTTCCTCTGTGTCCATGGCCAGGTACGCAGCATCGATCCCTGGGACATTACGCTGGTTCACCTACAGGACAAGTGAAGAATAGCTTAGCGCAGTGGTTCTCAAATGGGGGTACGCGGACCCCTAGGGGTACGTTGCAGTACTGCAGGGGGTACGTGAGATTTATTTTATATTAATGAAATAAACAACATAATTAATGCATTTACACACACTACTAATAGTAGATTAACTACTTTATTCAAAGGTTTACAGTAACTCTGGATAATAAAATGGGGGAAATAAACGGGGTGCAGCTCACTGAACCTGTAATAAGTGACCCGACAGTAAAGAATAAATATATGTATAACTAGTATAGCTTGTTCCAGATTAGATAAACAAGCTAAGTGTGTTAGGTCTAACTCTTAGTGTATTTAATTTTATTTTTTCTCTTCATTCCCCACGCCCCAAAATAAATAAATAAATAGATATACCAATTTTGGGAAAAGTAAGGAAGTTTGAGCAGTGTGGGTTTTATATTAACAGAGTTACACATATTTCAAAACGCAGAGTGTAATAACTGCAGTTTGCCTCCCTGTCAGAATGACAAAGATCCTCAGTGAAGCACATGCCCATGTTTCACTACATTGTACAACTTATTAAAAAGATCAGTTCAATGCAACTAATGTCGTCTTAGTGTTATTGCATGATGTTAAATTTGGTTTGCCATGAATTTAGTGATGGATTGTAAACATTTGAAATGTAGCATTTAAGTGTTTCTCAGTTACAAGGTTGTTTTAATAAATCAGACACCGATGGTGCAGCACTGTGCTGTACGTCTTTATATAGGCATTTTTCCTTAACAAATTGTTTTTGCGCTGATCAGGGTGTACTTGGCTGCATTTTTTTTTTCAAAGGGGGTACATGATTGAAAAAAGTTTGAGAACCACTGGCTTCGGGGACAATATATTTGAATACTGAAACGAAAGACACAGAAACGGTTGAATGGCAAACAGTGTCTGCTATTCTTTTCCGGTTTGAGCGGACATGATGATGAGAAGATGCTTGTACCAAACATACGGAATATTATAACTAAACACAAAGCTTGAAAGTAACTCCCACCAGGTATAATTGAGTTTTGGAAATCTCCGTAAAACAATATTCTTCACCGAAGACCAATTTGTGAGGAGAAAACATCAATATATTATTAAATAGATAATGTTGAATATGTATAGATATTTGACTATAGTGCGAAATTAAAGGTGGGGTAGGTAAGTTTGAGAAACCGGCTCGAGTGCGCTAGAATTTGAAAATACACAACCGGAGAAAATCTGCCACTTCCTTATAGAGCCCCTCCTCCAACACACACAAACACGCACATGACCAATGAGGGCACGAGATAAGTTTGTGCCCCGATGGAAGGCTCACAGGCAGGTAGGCCATCCAATCTGTTTAGTCGGTACTTTTTACAGTATTACGGCTTCTACAGATGAAATGTTTTTATGGATTTTTTGTCAAAGCACTTAAGATATTAATTGCTATCGGGATGTTAAGAGCATTCCATGGAATATAACAAAAAGTGTATCTCAAGCCGGTTTCTCAAACTTACCTACCCCACCTTTAATATATATATTTTAAAATATAGCAATTTGAAAATGATGTCGGAGGAGGTTGTTCTTTTTATGTTGAAAAAGTGATATGATCTTCATTTAAAATATTCCTGCATCCATTGATCTAATCAACTACTAAGCTTCAGGACTTTGGTAATTCCCTTTTGATGATAGCAGATAAACGTGATGAGTCATCTTTTGAATCAATGACTGTGTCGGACAGTTCAAACTTTGTCCATCATTTCCACTTTAACCATCAGAGTGAAGCTTCCTGACCGCCATTACCTCTTCTCTGCGTTTCTGCCAGCGGCCACACGGACTCTCCTCCAGGATTTCCGACTCATCTTCGCTCTCATCATCATCCTCAGTTGCAGTGGTGGTGTGGGGCTGTATGGGGGCCACGGGCGAAGCAACAGATGCTTCTACCTGTTGAATACTACTAGGCAATTGTCCTGTCGTGACATTTGGCTTGTTTCCCTCTGTGCCTGGAGCTCCCATCTCCTCGGCCTCCGACATCATGACACAACTTGAATGCTGGCAGCCTTTCCTTCCCTAAGCTCCCAGCGAATGATAGGAAGCCTCGTCCTTGCTTTCTCCTCTCTGTTTGAGCTCGTCACACATCCATGTTCTTCTCTGTCCTGGCTTAAACGAGGTAGAGCTCAAGGAGGGAGGGCTGTAAACAAATGACATGCTTAGATTTGAAATCATTGGGCTATAACATTATAATAATATTTTTCAGAGGTGGAAGAAGTACGTTTAATACAGAGTTAAATCCCAGGTCAAATGTAAGTTAGAGGGTCTCGAGCATGTTTTCTCTTCAGAGATTGTGATGTGATACGTTTGTTTTCCTTGTATTGTGTCTTAATATTTGTCCTCTTTTGATGTTGATGCAAATGGTGCAGCTGTGATGCAAGACAAAGGTCAGACTTGATCTGCCAATAAATTATTATTTCATCATACCTTAAGTAGTCTGGTCTTGTACTTAAGTAAAATTAGAACTACCAGAGTAGTTATACTGTGTTACAAGTATAGGTCCTGCAATCAAAATATTAATCAAGTCAAAGTAAAGAGCTATTAGCATGCAAATATACTTAAAGTACCATAAGTAAAGTTACTCATTATGCAGATTGTCCCATTTCAGAATAACATATATATATATCTTTTGATTATAGTTATTGACCCATTAAAATGTTATCAAAGCTGGTAAAAGTGCAGCCTATTGTAATGACTTTGTATACGGCAGGGTAGCTAATGAATTTACTCCAGGTGTAACCCAAGCCTAATTTAAGTGTTGATTATATTTCACATCATTAATCCAAATTTGAGAAGTAACTAACGGTATTTAATATATGTAGTGTAGTAAAAGTACAATATTTACCTCTGAATTGTAGTGGGGTAGAAGTACAACGTAGCAGAACAGGTAAATACTCAATTAAAGTACCTACCAATTGTACATTAGTACAGTACTTGAGTAAATCTACTTTACACCACTGATATCTTCTAACGTACATTAGTGTTTTACCAACTAGCCTACCTAACGTTACCTACTGAGAGGGGACATTTATTGGTGACCTAGCTTAGAGTCAGAGGCAGAGAGTTGGCGTTTACAGGACACTAAACATTAACTAGTGAAAACTGACAAGCTGTTGTAGCTAATTTAGCTTCAGAAGGCTCATGCTAATGTTCAACGCTAGCTAGGAGAAGTTCAGCCTACCAGTTATGTGCTAACTTTTCCCTCGGCTAACATGCTAATAAAAGGTAAATAAACAAATAGCTAGCCCAAAGTTTAAAAAAACTCACCGTGGAACAGAAAACTACCTTGGATAAAATAGCCTTGGATTACATACTGATGGAAAAGCAGTATAAGAAGATGCCATAAGACAAAAATGCTAGCTTGTTCGTCATAAAATATGTTGTTGGGTTTCAAGTTCTCTGAGCAGAAGTGGGAGGGGCAGGGCTGGAGTTAAGGAGCGCTTGTTTGCGTGCAGAAAACGCAGCGGTGTAGAGTTACCCCCACCAGACCACCAACATAAGCAGAATAAATTAAGTTTGAATGATGAAATTGCATTGAATACCAGGGTAAATGTTTCCCTTTAGTAGTGCTATATTATTATTATTATTATTATATTAAAACAATGCTTTAAAAGGTGTATCACAGTCTGTAAAGTCGACCACATAATACTTTATTATACGCAACGTATTAAACCATTATATAATTGAATTGGCGCACTACAAAACCCCGGAGAGAAGAAAAGTGAATATAGTTTTCTGTCCCTTCTAAGTACAGTTGCCGTCCAAGTGTTATTTACTAAAATCAAGCGCTCTCAAGTCCATTTGGGTCTGATGTTGAACTGATAAAAGAGCGACCAAGATAGTTCACGTCCATAATGCTCCGTGAGGGTTGCAGTTAGCCTAAGGGCCTACTGTTACATCTATGTAAAGTGTCTATATCTGACAAAGCGATTTCACTAACCACTAACCGCTTATATTTAATGCAGAATTCCTATTTTAAGTATTCATTTTTCCAACAAAATAAGTATCTAGTGGTTCAATATCTGTCGTTTAGGTGAAACCGGAAGTTGTCAGAGGTGAACGCTCTCGTCTAACTTGTATACGGTTTGTACAGCTGTTTCACGTTGCTAATATTCTGCGCAAGATGTTATCCACGATTTACATGCAAGGCAGTGATGCAAACTAGCTCGCTGGAAAATAAAGGAATTGTTGTGTGGCTGCCTTTTGGATAAAAAGGCCCCCTGTTTCCCCTCGCCCACTATGCGGAGGCTTCAAGATACCGAGGCTGTCCGTATAGATCGTTTATATTTAATGGAAGGTGGGACGAAGGAGAGGTTGTGAGGCTGGGGACAGACAGGACATCGGCTGGGCTGAGGAGTGTTAGCAAGCTAGCTGTCGTGTGACAGTAACAATTATAACGAAACAGTGACTTTCCCGTACAACAACCCAGTGGCTCGGTCATCATGGCTACGAATGGCATCAACTTAACGCCTGGGATGGGAGAGATCATTCAGCTAAATGTCGGTGGGACAAGGTAATCATCAACAGGACAGATGATGGTCGTCATTGGGACATTGAGCTCTGTCTACCTACGTGTATGATGATATTTACAATATTTATGGTCAAGCAGTCATGGTTGTAGCTGTAGTAGATACAGCACTCAAGGTTATGTCCTTATTATATATGCACTATTCACTCTCATTTAATCTGACCGTAGGCTACTGTACATCTACAAGGCAATTCCTTTTCTGGCATGCCATTACCATCTAACATTGTCATGCCAAAGAGTGAACTGACCCTACATTTTCCTTCTCGCAATGTTTGTAATGATTGTGCTATTGTGTCTTTATATCTTAGGTTCAGCACCTCCAGACAGACTCTGATGTGGATCCCAGACTCTTTCTTCTCAAGGTGGATTTATTGGACTCTCTTCAAAATTGACTCTTTGTGAAGTGTTACAAATAAAAAAAAGAAGCAATTGAAACACTGGCTACATGAGTGCAGTTTAAGAGTATTAATTATTAGAAGTATCTGGCTGTGTTTAATAAAGAAGGAAAAAACTAAATACAGAGAGACTTCTGCAGTAAGTACATTTTTAACACATACTGTATTTTTAAGCAGGCGTAAATCTGACACATTTTAATTGAGAAAATGTACCATGTCTAGACAACCCCTTGAAAGCAGGCTAATTAAACTGCAAGATTGCTATGGCATGTATGAGTTTCACCAAAAATAGATCGAAGCTCAGTGAGCGTGCTCATGCAAACCGATAAAACAAACCTTGTATTACATAATTAATGTTAAGTACTGATGTTCCATTATCTCTTCCCTGTCTTGCTTCATACTTCCAACATTCTGGTGATTGTAAATGTCAGGGGATTACAAATGTGGTCCGCTTTATATATAGTGAGTTATTTAGGTGTGAGGGGAAACCACTGTTAAAGGGAAATAGCCGATAGGGGCTGGGAAAATACCACAATTGGAACAAACTCAAACACAGGAGTGAGCTCACAGTTTGACAACAGCTGACCAAGTCGTGCTATATGTCTGTCAGTCTATCTGCCAGAGCACCTGTCTGCCTGCCTGTCAGTCTCTGTGCCCCCAGCTGTCTGCAGTGTACAGTCAATATGAAGACATTCTTCATACACACTTTCAGACACGCTGATGCAGCACTAATCTGTAGTATAGAGTCAACATGTAAAAGTCAGTGTGCAAATAAGTGAAACAGGACAAGTCATAGGGTTAACTGGAGTACTGTGTGTGTGTGTGTGTGTGTGTGTGTGTGTGTGTGTGTGTGTGAGATCTCCAGTTTGCTGAGTGGAAGGATATCCACTCTTCGGGATGAAACTGGAGCTGTAAGTATAGCCTTTGTTGCTCCTTATTGAAAAAAAAACTAGGGCAGTCTCTGCGGGCAACATATAATCATTCTCTAAAAGCTTCCAGCTGATAGGACATTATCTGCTGAAAAATATGATGCATGACCCTTATATTATACGTGTATGCTTAATAAGATAAGCTAATAAATTGTACAGTTTGAGACCATATAAAATTAAAATAAATGGTGTCATCACATTTAATCCCCTTTCCTATTGTGAAATTATGTTTTTTTTATTACAAATTCACTTTTTAAATTATTTCAACGTCAGTAAGGATGTTTCTCCACCCACAGATATTTATAGACCGAGACCCCACAGCTTTTGCACCAATTCTGAATTTCCTAAGAACCAAAGAATTGGACCTGCGGTAAGAAGACTGAATATTCAGATATTTCACTAAATGTTTACTTCAATAAAACATTATGTTTAAGTAGTAACCAGTCTCACTTAATACTTCTGCTGTGTTTTTCTCTGTAGGGGTGTCAACATCAGCGTCCTGCGACATGAAGCAGAGTTTTACGGGATAACGCCTTTAGGTGTGTTGATTTACAGAGCTTTTGTTTGTTGAGGAAATGGAGGTAGCAGCCTTATCCTTAGCACAAACAATGCTACTGTGTTGTATCAAGTTTGTTCTGTGGCCAACCTTTTGGTCGCTACATGTCAACATCACCAGGTAGTGTGTACCGGCTGGGCTTTTTGTGGTGCAATTTGAACATCTGTAGTAAAAGTAAACAAAAATAATGTAATGATGTATTACAAGGGAAACTTTTCTGTGTAACATAAAATGTTGTTTTGGCTTCAAAGGCCACCTGCGGTTAAACTTCCTGTTTCAGTCTTTGTAACTTCCCTGCATTGTCTGAGCCTCAATGGGAAAGTTACCTTTTGTGTAAACTGATCACCTGCTTAACATCATCAAATAAACAGCATTACATACATTTAAATCATAGACAATGCCCTCAACTCAAAAACAGTATTTTATAGGTCATGAACTTTATGATTAACATGAATAACAATAACTTGGAGTATGATGTTTAAAATCCATGAATTTCGCATTATTTAATACAATCATGCATTGCATTATTTCAAGCATTTCAAGTGTTTTAATTTGTATGTTTTGCAGAAATTACACAAGTATTAATAAGTAATAAGCTTCTCTGGTCATCAGGGGCTCATGGAATGTTATGTGTGTGTATTTGTGTGTGTGTGCGTGTAGTACGGCGCCTGCTGCTGTGTGAGGAACTGGACCGCTCTTCTTGTGGTAGCGTTCTCTTCCATGGCTACCTGCCGCCTCCAGGTAAAGACATGAAACTGAGTGGAACAGAAAGAGATCTGAAAAAAGAGTAAACCAATACACTCAACAGAAGTTTCAATGTATGTTCCAAAAACAACAGGATTTGACACAATTGTTTTTAGTTCACAGAACATTATAAAAATACAAATCTGCTCAACTTTCTATCTATAAATGTCAGTGTATATTTTCTTGACAGCCATCCCTGCCCGTAAGTCAGGCCCTGCCTCAGTCGCCCATGGCCCCTCTGATGGGCCGGGTCCCAGTGGAGCAGAGGGCTTCACCCGCGTGGGTCCCCCTCCTCACCCATCTCTCTCTGGCTCACCTGGAACAGACGACAACCACAAACTGGGTGAGCAAGTGTGTCCAGAATGATAAGATAAACTATAAAGGGCCCTCACAGAACACAGACTTATCCCAAGGCTATTGCCAAAAGTCCACTAACACATGTATGTTTCCTGTGATTCAGATCCACTCCTAAATACAATGGGTTCCCGGCCCATGCTCCACCCTTGCACCAAGTTTCTTTGAAATGAGCAGTTTCACCTTAACCCTGCTGAGAAAAAGAGAAACCAAACTGTTAACATAACGTTCTTGACAGAGATACAACATGGTTAGGTTGTAGATTATATGAATGCTTACAGCTGTGGTTTGAAAGTAACAGAGCCTAAGCTTCATCTTAGAAAAAAGAAAACAGGCAGAAAATACATCTTGGTTTCATATTGGTTATGTCCGAGTGTATGTTCCTACATGTTTATCTGTGTGTCACATGTGTCCGTGTGTGACAGTACGAGAGAATAGTACATGTACCGTTTATGCATGTCCACATGTGCGTGTGTTTCTGTGAGTGTGCATTATTGCTGGAGCTAATGTGACCGGACACATCTTCTCACTGCTGTATGAGAGGCCTAGTTTCCCTTCGGCCTGCTCTCTGTTGAGGATGACATCAGAAAAAAAAGTTAGCTACAATAAACAAGAGTGTGTGCTCTGGACTGATGCAGAACGATATCAGATGGGTGTTTTATATCATACAATATTTTGAAGTAAAAATCACCGAACCCTACATATTCAAGAACTACTTTTTATATTGTACTTTACATAAAGACAACTAATGAATACTATAGGGGGGACGAAAGGACATTTACTACAAACGTTGTGTGCTTATGTGTATGTTGTGTGCATGTGCAGGTCCTGTGGTTGACCCCAGGAAGGTGCTCATCATAGCGGGGCACCACAACTGGATTGTAGCGGCTTATGCTCACTATGTCATCTGCTACAGGTAATTTTAAAAGTAAAACAATTCTCATCCTTTCTACAGTTCATCAGGGAGAGACATTCAATTATTTACGATAGGAAGCTGGAGTCATTATCTGTTGTGTCTCACATTTCTCACTAAACCTTCTATACTCGTGTCAGTACACACGCTCTTTGACTATGTACATGTGAAGTTAAATGAGTGATGTATTTTTCTTTATCAAAACAAGTAGACCACAAAATGTAATTTAGTTGGAATCGTTTGTGTTTCACTCTGGATCTGCTCGTTTAGTTACGTTGCTAATGAAAGCTGACTTTTCATATCCTACTCGTCACGCTCTTTCAAAACATACCTATTTCTTCAAAACTGTCCTTAAAATATATATCATAAAACACTTAATTATGGCTCTTTGTGAGAATAGAAGCAGAGGTAAATGTGTGTATGTGTGTCTCACTACAGGATAAAGGAATCTTCCGGATGGCAGCAGGTGTTTTCTTCCCCCTACCTTGACTGGACCATTGAACGCATCGCACTAAACGCCAAGGTGGTGGGAGGCCCGCATGGAGACAAGGACAAGATGGTGGCCGCCGCCTCTGAAAGCAACATCATCCTGTGGAACATCCAAGATGGAGGCAATGGAAATGAGATAGGTAAACGGAGAGTTACTGTATGTTTGTTTCTTAATACCACCTTGCTGATTTGTGACCTATGTTCCACCAAGCTTGCAAATTCACATTAATTCCAACCTCTCCCCGACCCCAAAGGCGTGTTCAGTCTCGTTGTACCTGTGGACGATCTCTTCTTTATTGGGAACCAGCTGGTGGCTACAAGCCATACGGGGAAGGTCGGGGTGTGGAATGCCGTCACACAGCACTGGCAGGTATGAGTGAATAAATGATGCACTATAATGTATTTTGTGTATGTAGAGAGTTGTTTGATGATTGATAAGGGTTCTCCTCTGTGTTTGTGTTTTACTGAGTGAAGTGAATGCACTCTTCTGTGTGTGTGTGTGTGTGTGTGTTGCGCGCGCGCGCGCGTGCATTTGACCCTTCATTGAATGTACAGTGTGTGTGCGTGCTCTCAATTGAGGGACGTTGACCTTTTCCTCTGTATGTGTTCAAGGTTCAAGATGTGGTTCCTATTACCAGTTGTGACACAGCAGGGTCCTTTCTACTGCTGGGCTGCAACAATGGCTCCATCTACTACATAGGTACATGGATGTTTATACACACAGACATACAAACACGTGTGCACACAGGGTTTACTATTTATTTTTCTGCCGTTCAGTTAATTGGATGTTTGGAAGTGACTTAAGCTACTTTCAGACTGCAGATAAAACTGGCCCTTCTTGTTGCACATACAGTATGTCAATCAGTTTTAAATTCTGATTGTGGCCATTTTCATGTGTGGTCCTTAGACAGGTACAGGTCGGATTATTTGCAATGCAACCTCAGTCTTAACAGTCACATTTCTATGTTTTATGTCACTCCGGATAAAAATTATTCACAATTCTGAGCAGGGCGATAGTCTTTTGGACTGTAACTTATAAAAGAAAAACATTTTTAATCAAAAAGTATTTTTTATAACATTGTTCTGAGTCCACTGGACCTTGATTTCATAAAATGTTGTTAACACATTCACATTTCTTCGATATCTTTTCAGACATGCAAAAGTTCCCACTGAGGATGAAGGATAATGACCTTCTAGTAACAGAGCTCTATCACGACCCTTCAAACGATGCCATCACTGCGCTGTCTGTCTACCTCACACCTAAAACCAGTTAGTACACCAGAACTCGGCTATCAATAAAGAAGAAAATAAACGCTTTTATGAATGTGTTTTCATTTAGATTCAGCTCGGTAACATTAATCCCAGTGACTGACCTGCCATTAAAACGTCCTCTGTGTGTGTGTGTGTGTGTGTATGTGTTACATATTCTCTTGTCTCAGGTGTGAGTGGGAACTGGATAGAGATAGCGTACGGGACGAGCAGCGGGGCTGTGAGAGTGATTGTGCAACACCCGGAGACAGTGGGGTCGGGCCCCCAGCTCTTCCAGACGTTCACCGTGCACAGGAGCCCCGTGACGAAGATCATGCTGTCTGAGAAACATCTGGTGTCAGGTGAGGAAGGGGCTTCATCCTCTCACTGTGTTCTCTCTTACCTACCTGGGTGTATACCTGTAATTGAAATACCCTGCTGATTTTCTGTGTGTGTCAGTGTGTGCGGACAACAACCACGTTCGGACGTGGACGGTGACGCGCTTCAGAGGGATGATCTCCACCCAGCCCGGCTCCACCCCTCTGGCTTCCTTCAAAATCCTGTCTCTGGAGGAGACGGAGAGCCACGGGAGCTACGGCTCCGGGAATGATATCGGTGAGACAGTTAAGAGAAGACGATTAATGATTAATATGGGGGAGGGATAGGTGCATTCAAGAGTAAGAAGCAGATTGTCTGATACTCATCTTCGAAAAGAGGGGCAAGTTTGGGATTGACAGGTACTCGATACTTCTGACATAATTAAAATATTTACTTGATCAAAGAGCCCATGCATTGGACATATTGTCTTATAAAAAAGACAAATCGAGTGCCGTTTTCTAATCCAAAAGATTTCCTCACAGTATTTTGTAGTGGACTTGCTCCATCCAGATGTGAGATGGCAGGCTGATGTGCAGGTAGAGACTGATTGTGTTCCCTGCTCTCAGGTCCATTTGGGGAGAGAGACGATCAGCAGGTTTTCATCCAGAAGGTGATCCCCATCACCAACAAACTGTTTGTGAGGCTCTCATCGACTGGAAAGAGGTATACTATTCTCCATCTGTTTCTCGTTCACCCTTGCTTCTCTGTCTTTTACCTAATTTAGTTGATTTGTCCATTCTTTGTTGTTTTCTTATCTGTAAGCTGTTCTCCTCTTGACCTGTGTTTTAAAATGTGTGTGTTTGTCAGGATCTGTGAAGTGCAGTCGGTGGATTTGACCACCATCTCTTGCTTCATGGTGCGGGAGTGCGAGGGTTCGAGCCGCATGGGGTCACGACCTCGGCACTATCTGTTCACTGGTCATGGCAACGGCGGCATCCAAATGTGGGACCTGACCACTGCGATGGACAACGCTAACAAAGGAGAGGAGAAGAACAAAGAGGGTGAGGAGGGAGGGACAGATAAGGGGAGAAAGAGGGGAGGCTGAACTTAGGAAGGTGACGAATAACAGTAAAGTTGGAAAGAATGTCCATAGATGTTTTTACTCACCTACAAAACCAAATCTTATTTTCTGGTTACACAGTAGGCTATTTCTTGGATTACATTCTATTTTTCTCTGTGTACTGAAGCTGCTTTTGTTTGACAGATGTAGGCGGGCCTTCAGAGGAGGAGCTGCTGCAGCTGTTGGATCAGTGCGACCTGAGCACCTCCCGCTGCGCTACACCAAATATTAGCCCCGCCCCCTCTGTGCTGCACCACACACGCCTCAGAGAGTCCTGCTCAAGGTTAGACAGGAATATCACACACACCATATCAAAGACAAACAGCCATACAGATACATCCAGTTATACACAGAAATAGAAAACGGTCTGTCTCAATACCGCAATCACTATGAATAATGTCTTTTGTACATTGGTTGTCAACTAATATGTACTGTGTGAAGTGTCGCTTGCAGCTCTTACCTGTCTCACTCTTTTATCTTCTGTCAGTCTGCAGTTACAGGCCCAGGAGCCCATCCCTGAGAGCCAGGCGACCTACGGAGCGGTGCGGCCCTACAGAGAGAGCCCCCTGCTGGCCCGAGCCCGACGCACTGAGTCCTTCCACAGCTACAGGTGAAACGATCTTTGTCACTCTGCAGATATATTAAAGGGTCACCTCCCCCTCACAAAGCATTTCTCACTGACCCCTAATGGTATGAAGCCACACAGATCATTTGGGTTTTATTTTCAAATGTTTTTTATTATGTTTATTCCTCTATCAAGGAAAACAAATCCTAATAAAACTGTTAAAAGCTTATTTTATGTGTAATGGGCACCACAAACTAAAAATCTATTCACCTCTACTGTTTAAGGGTTGTGGCTAAAATCTCAAAACCACAAGTGATAAGTGAGAATTCAGTCTTTTTCAGTTATTTGGAGAACTTTACCGTAATACAGTTGCATTTTTTTTTTATCTTCCAGTGTTTTTTTTACACCTGATGATTTGTGTATCGTGTTTTTAGCCAATAGCTAATAAGGAAATGAGAGGGGAAAATATGCCTTGCTGCGCCTTTTCAATACCAGGAGTGAGAACCACACAGCCACAATCTGATGATGCTCTTTTCATATAAGCTTGGAAAATACCAAGTTGTTGGAATATTGTTTATTTTATCTATCCGCCTGTAACTGACTCCATCCACCCATATTTCTACAGAGACTTCCAGAACTTTTCCCTGAGTCGAGGGATGCTGGACAGCACCGGGCCACCTCCCCTGCCGGGCCCCGCCCAGACCCTCGATGTCCGCCGCTCGCTCTGTGACTTCGGGCCCGACGACAGCGAGAGGAGGGCCTCGGCTCTGGAGTTCTGGGCCTGCCGGTCGTCCAGCTCCAGCTCCAACACGATAACCGGAGCCACGGCAACGGCTGCTGTTTCTGCTGTGAAGACGGAGAGCGGCCCAGAGTCTCCACGGCAACCTCCTGACAGCCCCATTCCAGGAGGTGACGTGAGGCGGAAGGTGTTTCCACAGCCAGAGGAGGGGGAAGGGGCGGGATCAGGGGGAGAGGGGGGGAAGGCGGAGGGAGTTGTGAGGAAGAGAGGAGTCCTGGAAGGAGGCTTTCTGGGGAGGAAGAGGGCTCCCCCAGTTCCCCACCTCTCCTCCGTCACCTCTGGATCTGAAGGGGGGGGCAGCGACTCATCCTCCAACGCCTCCCCCTCCCCGACCAAACTGTCTTCCTCCACCTCACCGCGTCACAGGAAGCTCGCGCCCGAACTGTCCAATCAGGACAGCAGCCTGTGACAGTGAAATCCTCTGTAGAGGCGTCCTGTAGGTACGCCTCTACAGAGGACTCTGGGTATCACAGCAGAGGAGGAATATGTCACGTCATGATGAACGTGGATGAAGGACATTCTTCTTTTGGGTTTCCACACAAGATACTACCACGCTTTAATTTGACTTTGTCCCAGGACGAGTTTACTATACTCTGTTTTCTTTCCGGACCGTACTTATTTAAACTTAATTTAGGTCGCTGGAGCTCAAACATCTGTGTCACACTTTGGACCCAAATATCGGTAATCTGTCTTTCCTCCATAATGGAGCATTTTCTCACACAAACAGCATGCCATCTCAACCAGCGCAGGAGTGCATTTCATGTTGCGTCACACTTGTAAAATCTGCTGGGTACAACTGGAGCTCCTACTGTCTGATGGGCTAAGAGGTTTGCATTTTTAGGCACAACATTGGCCATCTTAGTTAGTCTTGAAGAACTTCTAAAATGTGTTTCTCGCTCTCTGTCGATGTTGTTGACTACATCTAAACAAACAACAGTCACAACAGAGGTCTGCATGGCCTGGTGTTGTGAAGGCTGTGCTGCCGGTTTGAAGCACAAAGGCCACTGATGTTCAGCTTGTATCATTAAGGAACAAATGGAAACAAAACAAGCACAGCACTAATAACAGAATGAGGGTTTCAAAAAATATCTAAGGCGCTTTTCATAACACTTTCAAACAGATAACAGAATCAACAAAGGCACAGTTTCTACTTTGATCAAATATATAAACTGTTTATATCGTCTAATAGGCTGGTAGGAATGACTGCTCAGAAACTGACCTAAATCATTCAAGCTTACATCTTACTTTCAAACAGAAAACTAACAACTAATCATTATTTTTTCGATTTCAATTGACTATTGTATAGAAATGGGTGCAAACCTCTCCTTTTGAGAAGCTGAAACCAGCAGAAGTTTGCGATGTATGGAGATTAAACATAATCGTTCCCGATTTTTCATTTATCAGAAGGTCCCTTTCAAAAACTCCTGATGTTATCAAGTATCGCTGACAAGACGTGAACTTTGTTACATTTATCCTTAAAAATACCCTAAACATGTGACCCTTTCCGTAACCTTGGCAGCTACTTAAACCCTAATGTGAATCTACTTTTCTGCAGCCAGAGGCACAACGTTTCTGTTGTTAAGCAATAACACAAAGAGCCAACAGTCAGGATAGGTTTTGCAGCTCCAGCATGCTGGCAATCTTCCTGGCTACTATTTAACAGTGAAGAGCTAAAGTTCACTTGATTTGCTACACAAAGATGTGAACATGTGTCTCATTCTCACTACAGCTGGCTTCCTGAAATGTACCTTTACAAGTTCCAGATAAATGTTCCTATTATAACATTATACGCATGGTAGCAGAACTGGTAAAGGTGAAATGTTTTTTTAAATGATGGCTCTTTTTCACAAGTAAGTCCCAGTAAGCCAGCATGCACACATCTGTGAGATATAACATATCCACCGCCTCATCTAACGCAGCAATTTGACGATTATTTACAAAGTATTTGAAAACAAATTTGTTTCATTTTGAGAAAAGCTATCAAATATAAACAACTAAATCTGTAGTTGTTGATTTATGCTTTGTGGTATACAGTACATTACCAGTACAGTCCATGGCCTTTCCTCTAAATAGATCAACACAATTTGGTACTTATTTTAGTTCACACATCTAGAACAAGTTAAATTCAGTTTTTCACAGTGGTGCCTGCGCAATATCACACTGATTATTTGTATTTGTATTTAATAGTCTTTTAAGTATCACAATATACCTACTCAACTCAATACAAGGACCTGGTACACGACATCACTTTGCTCCAGTTGAAACAGATTTGAATGTGTCTTGTTTTGCTTTGGATGACTGTTGCAGTGCCTTATTTAACTTGATGCGGTTATCAGTGTGTGTTTTCAGAGTAAAGGATTTAGACCAAAGGCTTGTGACGGCTGAGGAGCCATAAAGCACCTGTTCACTCAGCGTGAACTGTCTCATGATAGATTTAAAACTGGCTAAAACCGAATATGTGGTTTCTTGAATGGATATACAGTACATATTAAATTATCAACATCTTTGGGTGTAAATTGTACATAATCTTGACATATGAAAACTGGAAAGTCCATTTGGTTATGATGTATTTGTGAAGGCTTAAAGGAGAGCCAAAAGGATGGCTTTGGATAAAAAATGGCAGCAACCTTAATAATTAGAGTAGCCATTTTGTGAGCTCAACTGCTTCTTCACTGCTTTAACACAGCTGTTTGTTTTAGATGAGTTAAAGAAACCAGGACAGCTCTTGATCTATGGTACATTTAGCTAATGCTGTCGGGGAAATGTAAAAATGTGTGACTTAAAAAGGGTAAATACAACAAGAAAGAGTTTCCTGAAATGTTGATTATAATTTGCCAAATGAAGCAGCTATAAAACATATTTTAAGTCGATATTTACCGTGTTGCTTATCTTCATCATCAGGTCCCTGTCTGTACAAAGATGTACATTTTCATGCACTAATAACTGTATAAAAAGTAGACATATTCAAAACAAAATCCTAATGTGGATGCATTGATGTGTGTGATGGTGTGTCAATACTTACACTGTTGTTCATGACATATTGTTAATAATCATAATGCCTATATTGATATTACCATGCTATTGGACCTAACTGCATTTGCACTTGCACTATTAAGATTAAAATAAATTGCTAGTGTTTATTTTATATAAAATATATAGTTTAAATTGTATTTTAGCACATAACTGTTAGTCTGTCAGTTCCTCTCTGGCTATGTTTACATTATATTACAGCCAGATCCTAGCGAGCTAAAAGGAAAACATGTTTGTTTAAACTACCGTGTACATTGTGTATGTTAGAAATGCTGCATTGTGTTATATTATTATTTACTGTGCACATCCATGATCAAATGATGTTAACATTCAACACGTCAGAGCTTCAATGTTCATGCAATTTAAAGTAAAACTGTGCTCACTAAAACTTCTCAAAACTGGACGTGTTTTATTTTCCCTCTAATAATGGAGGTAAGCTGAGGTTACTGAAATATAGTTTTGTTGTCATTTTCCATTTGCAAAGTTTTTCTTAAAACATCACCAGACTACAGTTCAGTATTTCGACTGTTTAAAAGGATATCTTTCAAATCTGCATTAGTGCAAGGCTGAAAAGTATAGCATCAGTTTGTCGACTGGGAATTGTTGTCCTCCTTTTTTACATAAAATAAATACATTAGGTATTAATGTTGAGCATCAGGGCTCCATTATCTTTATCGTAGCTTTCCAGGAAAACTAATTAGGAGTAACAGAAAACATCAAAATACTTGTTAGGGATCTACGATATGTCAATAACATCTCAAGTGTTTTGGATGACACCATTTTTAAATGTGGTCGCTTTGAGAAGATGAAATCAAAGGGACATAATCATTTAATGTTCAGTTAAAATGTTTTTTCTGCAGTTTCACCTTTAAAACAAGACTACTAATAATGACAACAGGCTGAAACAAATGCTTGCAGTCAGTTTCTTCCTGCTTGTTTGTACCAATAACCTGCCAAAGAGCACGATTGTATTATTTTAACAGTCACAGAGGTGTGTGTGTGTGTGTGTGTGTGTGTGTGTGTGTCTCCCCAGCGCTTTCATTTCACTAACCTTCCCGTTCAGACAGTCTCCTCTCTGAGACGCCGTCTGTCGTCATCGTGATTTATGAGTTTAATAAAACGCTGTGTGTGTGTGTTGCTCAGGGCCAAACTGTCCCTTACAATCACTCCAGCAGCTCTCTTTTCACAGCCTCTCCCTCTCTGCGTGGCTGACAATAGCTGTGAATGCGGCTGTGAATGTTTCAGAAGTGCCCTTGTCAGACTCTTGTCCTTGAGCGAGGGCACGGTTGTTACTGCCAGTTTGTTAATTTCAAACTTGCCTTGATGTCCCCTGAAGGGACGCGGGAGCAAAACTAAATTACTGCTGCGTAGTTTTGACGGAGACACCGGCCCTCTGTGTGTTTGTGCTGGTGTGTGTGTGTGTGGTAACTAAGTCTCTGTGTTTCACTAACTCAGCAGAAAATAACAGCATTTCATCTGCAGCTAGATCACCACCATGACCAGACTGAGGGACTGTAGTTGAGCTAGATATCTCAGGGCTAGATATCTCAGGTATGTTACTCCTGGTTACACACACAGCCAAATGCAAATCAATAAACCATATGTGCAAACAAATAATATATATTTTAACCATCATAGAACTAATAATTGATCACTATGAGAGGGCGATAAAACAAATCAAATTTCACAATCTTTTTGATGAAATACCTCCATTCTGTGAAGTTATTGTAGGGTTTAATAATGGTTCTTTAACACACATATCTACATAATGGGGTTTTTATTAGTGATGCATCATGAATAATGTTGATATCATGACCAAGTGGGTATTGGCAACAACACAATTACATTACTTTACTGTAAGGCAGCCTTTAAAACCAGGAACACACAACAGTTATGCTATATTACAAAGTGACTGTATCCAAAATCTAAGACAATATTGATATATTATTAATATATTGCTAACTCTCAAGTTAAGAGCTTTAATATGGATGGTTTTTGAGCTGCTGCTTTTTAAACACTCACTACTTTTAATTATTTTTTCATAGGAACACATCCTCATTTTTGTACTATCAAAAACAGAACAAGTTATTATGCCATAATAAGAAAGATGAAATTATACTTTTCTTGAAAATGTACATACAAGTTTTACAGATACAGTACATAGATATGAATAGATGTACAAGGAGCACAACATATAGGAATCTAATGGAGAAACAGTCATGCTGAAAACGGTTTGCTTTGAGGAACAGTGTTAACTTTACAACTTATTTTAAATAATTTTCAAGTGAAGAAAATGTAAGAAAACAAGTCAAACTTATTTTTTTCTTGACCATTATTTATAATTTCTCAAAAAACACAAACATTGATCAATGAATAATCTATAAATAAGCCTTTTTTTGTACAACAACCATAAATAATACTGCCAGTGTAAAAAAGGAAAATGTTATAACAATACAGAAGGCTTCAATTTAAGACATCAACGTTACACAGAAATTCAACATTCTGATAAATACTGTTTCTATCATGTTTAGCTTCTGAACATTAAAAGGCTTAATCTGTGGAGTCCACAAATACCCAGGGTTCATTCCTGCTGTCACACCAACACAGGAAGTAGCTGAGATCTGTTTATCTTTCTGAAGATGATTGCATTCTTGATAATACTAATTAAGCCACAGATGAACAACACTGACTCTGACTAACACTGACAGATGAAATATGAAACCAAACACATTCAGCTTCACTACATTTAAACACAATGTAAACTCTCTATATAGTTTCTTGTCAATTTAAATCAACTAGATGGGGCGCTCAAGTCACATCACATAATAACAACAGTCTGACGGCACATCTGTGATTCCCAGCACATTCATAATAATAAAAACAGTTGGCATTTTTTTGTCCATAAAACTAACACCAAGGCCATGTGTCTTTTTACAACTAAAAGATTGCAGAAGCAGATGAAGCAGAAGAGGTGACGGAAACCTTTGATATGATTTGAGACTGGTTTAGATTTAAATAGTGAGAACAACTAATCTGCTTTAAAATATACTAACAGTTGGCAAGCAGACACAGTAACACAATCATTTACAACTCTCAATCTGGTTCCTCTGAGCAGGATGTAACATATATGATATAATTACAATCCAGATATGGCTACTCATAAGCTATGCATCTGTATGACTCATAACCTACACAATCTCAGCTGACGGGGTTCATGTCTGATCTGTTTCATGGATGTTGGATCCCTTCCTTCACTCAAGTTCAGACTATTAGTCCCAACAGAGAGTCATACACCGGTTTTGTAAAACACCTGTGTAAAATAGTTTAAGATGAAGTAAAGCAAACATTACCATCCCTTCCCCTCAGGAGTCTAAATCTGACTTTGTTTTATCATTGAAATATTAGTAACACTGTAGAAGCACAATATTGAGATACTTCAAGTGAAAAGTAATTATTGTTTATCAATGGTGAATAATTCCCTTATATTTAATATATGTCAAGCATTGTCTAAAGCCCGGTATTCAGCTGATGCCGCATAGGATTTATGTTTTGGTTTAAAACTTGGTTTAAATGGTGACTGTGATACCTGATGAGATGTAGGGTTTCTAAAGATGAGTGTCAGTGAACATGGTGTGCTCCTTTTTCCCAGATCTCAAGGCTTTGATGGCGTCCACAAACTCATCCTCCTCCACATACTGAAAGAAAACATTGGATCACAGTTAGGACTTGAATAATGTCATGGATATCATCAGTTACAGAACGTACCGTAAGTGACAGAGAGCAGAGAGCAAGTGACACCAGTTGTACCCTGTACTTTTTGAAAATTCATTTATTTGAGTGTATATTGTGCACAATATAGTCATCTTCTAATGCTTACTTCTGCAATTATGCAAAATCAGTTTGGTATTAAGAATATATTAGACTAAATGAATTCTGAAATGAGCTTTGCTGATTTTCTATTTAAATAAAATCAACACACTCGCTCTCACCTGTGTAGCTGTATTTGTGTTATCTTAATAATTGATTGTACATATGTTATCAAGTTATTCTGTATCTTTGACAGAAGATACATTTCCACTGGTTTTGCATGAATATACAAGGGTCAGGTAATGATTACAATTCTTCTTGACCTTAGATTAAATGCATCAACATGTAGTCCTACTTTGTAATTACTGTACTTTAATGGTAATGTTAACAAACACATTTTACATGCAAATACTTCTGTGCTCACCAGTCCAGAGTCATGTCCCAGTGGGTTGTCCCAGCTTCCTTCCTCCATCATCAGTGACTTCCTGTCGATCAGCTGACTGACGCTGCGGTGCAAGGAATGCTGGGAGTAGGCCAGGTCTGTCTGGCTCGGGACCCTCAGGACAGACATGGGGCTGCCCACTATCTTTGTGTCTGTCAGACCCTAAAGAATATTTATTTTAAATCAGATGGTGATCTTAAAGACCATATTACAAATGATATACATTATATTTTACTGCAAGTCATTTTTTTATGCATAAAGAAGTTTTACATTTGATGAAGAAAAAACCAGATATACATTCACTGTCATGGATTACAGTTTTCCACCACCTGACTCTCCACATATAATGTTCACGTTACTAAATAAGGGGAAACCAATGGTAGTTAAGTATAGGTATCCACAGTAGGACACACCAAAAGACTGCACAACATACAGTATCTTACCTTTATGATATTGCATGTAATTACACACACACAAACACACACACACACATGCACAAACAAAACAGACATGCGCAGAAGGGCATCCACACAAATTCACAATCCCGTACCTCAGTGTAAACAGTGAAGCTTTTAAGTACAACGTTGCTGATCTCAACACAGCCTGCTACAGTGTCAAACTGCAGGGGGACAATAGAATACACATTTAGGGTTTGGTCAGTAATTATAGAAAAATGTCTTACTGTGGGACGGTCAGGGAGGAACACAGAGCTGGAGAGATGCTTAGAGCACAACTCAGGACAGGACCCCTGAGAGAGGGAGAGGGGGGGGAGGAGAGAAGATGAGGATGGAGAAAGTAGAATAGGATGGAGGAAAGTCAGAAAAGGCAGGTATAGGAGAAAAAAAGAGACAGAAACAAATAAAAAATAATTTAAAAGAGAACAAAGAGAAAAGTAAATGAATAAAAAAAATGCCTTATGTGGGTGAAACTTTAGTAAAGTAGTAGTAAGACTAATGTAAAAAATAATACAGTTATTAATCAAACGTTGGATGAAGGTGGAGAATCTTGTTTGAGTAGCAGTGTTAGTACTAGTTATTGGTAATGAGTGATTTGAGAGCTAAAAAAGTTTGATCTCAACAATCGTAAATATGTCAGATAAAATGTGACTCCTGAAAAACATCTGTATAAACCGATGTCAGAGTGTGGTTTGTGTAAAAAGATTCCTCATCCCAGAACCGCTTGCTTGTTGTTTCAGCCCCCTCTGTTGGAACAAAGATTAGCAAAGAAAGGATTTCTATTCCTAAATGTGTACAATCTGCGTAAAGAGTTTTGAACTTGTCACCTTGTCAGTACAATAAATCGAAGAAGACACTTGAAACATGATGAAACATTACATTACATTTGCAGCGAATTACATACTCAATACTGTGGGCAATCCCCACAGGAGCAATTTGGGGTGAAGTGTCTTGCCCAGGGACACAACGACATGCTGACTGCAGTGGGGTTTGAACATTCCTTTGTGACCCCTTGAGCCGAACACCAACGCTCTATCCACTGCGCCACACGCCTCCCTAACAGTCCTGTTTCCACTTCAGTTTTATCTTCCCTAATGTTTCTCCTGCTTTTACTTTTTTCTAAACACCCTGTCATCGTTCACTGAGCGTCTGTTTCTCGTCTCTTATCGCTCACCGTGTACATCTCTCCTCCAGCCTTCCTGTTCTTCTGCAGCATGACCAGCGGGGGGCGCTCTCTGGCTGAGGGATTCTTCCTCAGGGCTCTAGAGAGGATACAACAATTCACACCCTTTTGTTGATATTTACCTTCAGATTAAACTTTCTGTTTTTGCAAAGAGTTTGTTGTACTATGTTAATAAATGCTCAGATCTATGAATGACTGCCTTAATATGCCTTAAGCCTTTTACATGCTGCCTTAAAGTACCTTTGCAGGAGGAGGCCGAGCAGCAGGGCGAGCAGAAACAGACCCAGCAGAGACAACAACAAGATGAACCACAGCTCAGAGTACACTGGTGCTGCTGACATGCTGATGCCTTCTTTACCGCTGTCTTCAGGCACAACAGGACCTGGAGAGAAAAATAAACAAGTTGCTATTCAACTGGATGTGATTTGACAACTTTGAAAAACACATAATGCTATTAAAGTCTCAATTAATGGAAATTGGGGGAAATGCCATGAAAACAGATAGAAAGAGGGATTCCTGAATTGCTCAGGAATATTCAGATTTGATTTTATATCTGTGTGTGTGTGTGTGTGTGTGTGTGTGTGTGTGTGTGTGTTACCTAGGCCTGTGGCAGGGCTATATCTGATGGTGGGAGTACTGGCACTGCCACTGTCTGTGGTACACGTCACCTGAAATGACAGAGCTAAGAGCAGAGGGGAAGAAGGGTTACTCATTACCTGCCTGAAAGACAATTACATATTTTTTGCATTGAAGAATTAGATATGTAGACTCAACAAAACAAAAAGTTAACATGATATGTGTTCATGACGTCAATCACAACATATAACAATAATGGGCAATTACACATTATTGTTATGGGTCATGCAGAAGTCAGGCAGAGATTGATTAAAACAATATTTCATCCTTTGACAATAACCACAATATTACATAAGGAATGATATGTGTTAACTTATCCTGTTAGATAAAGTGATACTATTTTTATTTATCCATTAATGTTTTTATTTTAATATTGTCATTCTAGTATATATTTAAAATATTTTATATTTTATTATTTAGCAGTCTAAGAAAACACATCTTGATTTGAGTACACTGCCTTTGCATAAGTGTGTATTATGGTTGTCAGTAGAGATTGATATTCTTCCCAAAACAGGTGTATTTATCTATGTTACTACCTGGTATAAACGTGAAAGTGCATATATGCAGCAGCTGTGTTTGGTATGTGTAATCTCACTTTTCTGCGAGAAGCGTGGAACATGGAGATAGCTGTAGAAGCCGGTGTAGACCCTCAGCTGGCTCTCAGTCACACTGAACTCCTTCAGGTACCCGTTCAGGGAGAAGGACTCGGTCCAGTCCAGACAGATGACTGTCAGGTTGCTGCCCACCGAGAAGGGAGACACATACTGGGGGGCTGGATGGAGAGAGGGAGAGATAGAGAGGGCACACAGCAGAACAATTAGACGTGTTTTATATTTCTTATTTTAGCTGGCAGTGTTGAGGGATTGGAAAAAGGTGTTACCTTCGCTGAGTGTGGTAACAGTCGTCCAGTTGGAGGCAGTGCTGCCCATTTTATTGAAGCAGGCAGCTCTCAGCTGATAGGTGGAGTACGGCTGGAGACCTGCACAGAATAATCCAGTTGCTCATTAATACGCTACACACAACAAAGACAGACATTACCTTATCATGCGTCACTCGATACTGGAGATTCTGAACTCTAATACTTGTTAGTTCAGATCTTTATAATTATATCACTGTGGTTATTATTTCTCCCACTTATTATAGTTCTCATTCATAACACTCCGTTCGATGTCTCACTATGGGATGCGCCTCATCGCAGAGCAAACAGAAGCATCAATCTCATTACGCCAATCCTGATTGGCTGGTGATCTTGACGTCAGCGTCAGGGGAAATCACCCCCTATAAGTAGCTTGCGCCACGACGCATGCGTCATTCAAACACCTCTTCTCGCTTCAGAGCACATCTCACAGTAGCCGGACAAGCTTAACGGTCCACAGACTGAACCCAAATACCCATTTCGGTCGACGGGCGCTCGCCGGCTACTCCTTCTGCTTCGCAGGAAGACGGTAGTACTAACGCAGTTAGTATTAAAATCGACCTCGCCCTTCTCTCCCCGAGAAAGTAAGGTAGGTCTGATTTTTTAAGCTAGCAGCACACCTGTTGCTAGCTCGCTCCCTCTCTACCGACACCACGGTAGCGAGGAAGTTTTTTCTTCTCTCTTCTCCACGGAGGAAGAAAGGATTAAAGGAGCATACTGGCACACCAGTCAGTATTCTCCGGGAATAAAAGACCCACACCGTCCTCTTTCTCCGGATTAAGGACAAGGTGGTAACATCTTTTTCTCCCATCCTACCTGTCGAGAGCGGGCCCTCTCCACGCCACGAGGCGAACAAGATGGACGCCCCTCTCCCTCACACCAGAGGAGCCAGGGACTCGGTGGCTCGACTCTGCGGCTGCGGGTTGAAGATCTCGGGCACAGACACACACCAGGTCTGTTCGTCCTGCCTCGGGCTGGAACACGCCCGAGGCGCTATCGACAACCCCGGCTCGTGCGGACATTGTGTCCGTTTCACCGTAAAGAGCCTCCGCCGACGGTTAGCAAGACAAGCTAGCCTGTCGGAACAGGACCCCCCCATGTCCACGGACCCGCCGGCCGGCAGTCAGGACACGGGGGCGTCCGCCACAGAGAGTGAACCCCTCTCCGTGTCGGTCTGGAGCTCATTATCTGCGATGGCTACAGAACCGGAATCCCGCGCCCTGGCAGGCCGGGACCCGGTGACGGCAAGACACGCGGGAACGGGTCCCCGCGCTTTACCAAGCTGGGGCTCCCGGTTAGACCTCACCATGGCCTCACCCGCAGAGAATGTCCTCGAGTTGGACTACGAGGAGGACGAAGAAGAGGACGCCTTGGCCTCCTCCTGTCCGAGTCGGATGAACAGGAAGAGGACACCTTCATGTCATCGGCCCAGGCTGCAAAGCCTGGAGCGAGGGCTGCTCTCCCGGGCGACAGCACACCAGCTTCGCCCGGTCTGAGCATGGAACTGCAGGCCGTGTGTAAATGCGCTGCGGCCAGACTCAACGTCCCGTGGCCTGAAATGGCCAAGGAGACCTCCAGGTCCCGCTACGAGGGAAAACATCTTCCCCAAGCAGCGGGGAAAAAGAGGCAACTCCTCCCGGTCTTCCCGGAGATGTTGGATGAGGTGTCGGTCTCGTGGAGAGACTGGCCCTTCAGCAACAAGGTCCCAATCCAGGGTGCCTCCTCTCTAGACTGTGACGGAATGGAGAAGCTCGGCCTGCTCCGCATACCGCCCATGGAACCGCTGGTAGCGGCCCACCTCCTACCGAAGGTGGGCCCGTCACCGAGCAGGAACCCCACGCTGCCAGCAAAGTCGGACCGTTTTCAGTCGACAATGACTGAAAAGTCCTACAAAGCTGCAGAGCTGTCCGCCAGGGCCCTGAATGTGTCCTCGCTGCTAACCGCTTACCAAGCGGAGCTCTCCGAGGACCTGTCGGGTAACCCGGGGGCAGCCACTCTGGACGAGATGGCAGCGGTCACGGACATTTGTCTCCGTGTCCAACGCTGCGCCATCCAGGCCACGGGCAAGGCAATGGGGATCATGGTGGTGCAGGAAAGAGCGAGATGGCTCAACCTCACCAACCTCCCAGACCGGGAAAATGAGGATGTGCTGGATATGCCCATCGTTCCCGAGGGAATTTTCGGCTCCGCTCTCGCCTCCATGCAAAGGAGGTGTGAGACGAAAAAGAAGGAGGACGAGGCACTCCACCTCTGCCTCCCTCGAAGGGTCCAGCCGCTGCCTTCGCAGCAGCAGTCCTTCGCCCAAGCTGCCTCGAACTCTGCTCGGTTTAAAGCACCGAAGACGCAGAGGTCGCAGCCCACCCCCAGTCCCCAGCCCAGGCTGGAGACAAGGGCAAGCTGGCTTAGAAAATCTCCGCTGCAGCTCAGGCGCAGCCAACCCAGAATTTCGGCCAGCAGTCGAGGAAGAAGAAGCGAGCGGCGTGACAGCCCCTCCTTCTCCCCTCTGTGACAGAGCTGGAAGTTCATTCCCCAGCTCTGAATGTGTTCCCGCCGCCTCGAGAGATGCCTCAACACCATCCTCAAGTCCGCACAAACACATGTCACACATTTGTTGATTTTGTTGTTATAAAACATTTGCCGCTGACGCATCCAGGCTTCAGGCCGAGGGCGCAGCTCAAAATTTTTTAAAGAAAATCAATAAAACCAATAAACAGCCCGTCAATTGTTCCCCTTCTGAGAGCAGCTACGGCATCTCTCAAAAGGCGGATTACTGGCGGGTCTATGAAGGCACCACCGTCACGCGCATGCGCAGTGTCGGTGGGTATTGTCGAAAAGGGGCGCCACTGTGTTCAGACACTAGAGGGCCCCATAACACAACAAATAGAGACTCAGAGAGAAGGAGATGTGACATCTCCGCTGGCTCTAAGGAGCATGCAGTGGAAAATGCTCACATCATCTGCTTGGGTTTTCAAGACAGTAACACGGGGCTACAGACTCCAATTCGCTGTCACCCCTCCTCGCTTCTCGGGCATTCTGTATTCACAAGCCCGAGGAGAGTCAGCCCATATTCTAGAGAGAGATCCTCTCACTTCTAGAAAAGAGGGCTATATCTATTGTACCCGCCGAGCAGAGTCAGGGCGGCTTCTAGTCCAAGTACTTCCTCGTTCCCAAACGGGGAGGGAACAGAATTCGGCCAATACTTGATTTAAGGGCTCTGAACAAATATCTAAAAAGATACAAATTCAGAATGCTCACTCACACATCTCTGCTGCGGCTCGTGCGACAAAATGACTGGTTTACATCAGTCGACCTGAAAGATGCGTATTTTCACATCCCAGTATATTATCCACACAGGAAATATCTGAGGTTCGCATTTCAGGGGATCTGTTACGAATACAGAGTACTTCCCTTCGGTCTGTCTCTCAGTCCAAGAGTGTTTGTACGATGTACGGAAGCCGCGATAGCCCCGTTGAGACAACAGGGCATTCGCCTGGCGACCTACCTGGACGACTGGCTGCTTCTCGCACAGTCGGAGCAGGAGGCTGTTACGCAGACAAATGTCCTCGTAAAGCACCTGCTCAACCTGGGTTTCATGATAAACACAGAGAAGAGCATGTTGTGCCCCGCACAGACTGTACTCTTCCTGGGTTTACACCTGAACTCGGTGCCCTTTTCAGCCCGACTGTCAGCGGAAAGAGTGAAAGCTTTCAGAGCTTGTCTCGCTCTTTTCCAGCTGCGCAAACACGTTCTCTTCAGATCATGCCTGCGATTGCTGGGGCTCATGGCGTCAGCCATCCTGGTCGTACGACTGGGACGCTTACACATGAGGGAGTTTCAGCGCTGGGTGGCGGCCCTAAAACTAAAGAGTGATGGTTACTGTGAAATGCGTAATGGCACTGCGCCACTGGCTGCACCCGACTTTTCTAGTACGGGGCGTGCCTATGGGTGCTGTCCTTTCACGGAAAGTGGTCACCACGGACGCATGTCTGACAGGTTGGGGAGGTATTTATGAAGGTTGCCCGGTGAGGGGTCTCTGGAGCAGAGACCTCCAGCGGGCGCACATAAATTACCTGGAGCTTTTAGCGGTGTTTCTCACCCTAAGACGCTTTCTGCCTTTCCTCAGGGGACATCACGTCCTCGTGAGGACAGACAATACGACCACAATATCGTATATAAACCGCCAAGGGGGTTTGCGTTCTCTCCAGTTACACACACTGTCGCGCAAACTTATCCTATGGAGCGGTAGGCGTCTCCTCTCTCTGAGAGCGACGCACGTACCGGGAGTGATGAACCTCGGGCAGATCTACTGTCCAGAGGTGCACCACTTTATGCAGACTGGACTCTACATCCAAGGATTGTGAGCCAGCTGTGGGTGCGTTACGGCAGAGCCGCGGTGGATCTGTTCGCATCGAAAGACAACGCTCAGTGTCAGCTGTTCTTTTCGATGCGTGATCTGAATGCACCGTTAGGCATGGATGCACTCGCGCACGATTGGCCCCCGGGCCTTCTGTACGCGTTTCCACCCCTGGCTCTGATACCTCCAACTCTGGCCAGAGTGAGGGAACAACGCCACACACTTATTCTGATAGCTCCACACTGGCCAGCTATGTACTGGCTAGCGGAGATATATCAGCTGCTGTGCGGGCAGCCGTGGCAGCTCCCAGTACACAGGGACATACTGTCCCAAGCGGGGGGGGCGATCTTTCACCCACACCCAGAGCGCTTGGCTCTATGGGCCTGGCCCGTGAGTGGTACCACATTTGACATTGAGGCTTCCTCCCCGCCACTGTATTCCTCCGGGGAACAGCGGCCGGATTTGCCGTATCCAGCCCGTGCTTTACGCACGTACAGGGACAGATCAGGGGTGCTTCGTCATAATGACCAAGCCCCTTGTGTCCTGGGCTATGCCTTATAAGGGCAAGCCTGTTACTAAGCAACGGCTCTCCCACTGTTTGTGGAAGCAATTGCTGTGGGGCCCATACGAGTCAGAGTTCGCAGGCATCCTCGGGTCCGCGAGTTCTTTTGACTCCTGGGCTCTGTCCAGGATGTCTCCCATCCAAGACATTGGTGCAAGCGGCGAGCTGGTCCTCGCCGCTCACTTTTGTCCACCTTTTAACAGTATGGACGTTCTACTCCCTGTTTGACTCAAGCAGTGCTGGGCACCTGGTTGAGTCAGAGCCCTACCTGTTAAAGTTCTGGTCGGTTTGGTGATTCTCGAGATAAGCTCGTCTGGCAATACAATTTCCCATAGTGAGACATCGAACGGAGTGTTATGAATGAGAACTATAGGTTACTTACGTAACCCCAGTCTCAGAGTAACATGAAGTGAGATGTCTCACCAGACGGCCCTCCTTGCTATGGTGAAGCGAGAAGAAGTGATTAGTTTGAATGACGCATGCGTCGTGGCGCAGGCTACTTATAGGGGGTGAATTCCCTGACGTCAAGATCACCAGCCAATCAGGATTGGCGTAGTGAGACATCTCACTTCATGTTACTCTTAGTCCTGGGGTTACGTAAGTAACCTATAGTTTTCTAGTTTTGTTACTGATGAAAAAGTTATTTTCATTGGACATCTTTGTACATTTGAAAAATATCTAGGCTTTACCTGTCACATTGTAACTCCGCCTTTTCCCAAAGAAACTGATTTCTATTGGTCCTTCGGCACAAGGGAGGGGTACAGGCTGGAGGGGCTGCGGGCAAGGTGATCTGAGATGTAGCTCACAGCTGGCAAATAGAGAGAAAGTGAGTAACAGTGAGAGTTATGGTATGTGTGTTACTGTTTGTGGAGTCTGTGTAAACCATTGTGCAAACAGTTTTTAACAAAAAGAAAATACACTGAACGATGCAAGCTTGTGATTTTTCCGACTCACCTCTCAATGACTCCATTAGGTGCCAGAGGCTCGTCCCACTCCAGCTGCACAGAGCGGGTCGTCAGGGTGACGGGGCGGGGGGGAGGCTGGTGGGCCGGGGGGGCAGCCAGGGTCTGTAGCTCGCTCAGAGGACCCTGGCTACAGCACTGCCAAGTGATCAAAACAGGGATACAACATCCACAGTTACATATTGTGTGCTTTGTTTTTCTTTATAAATCATGCCTGGATACTTTACTTCTAAACTCCAAAATACTATATATTTGTTCTGTGTATCTGTCAGTGTCAAGTGTACTGTGCTATTTTGTAACTAGTAGACCAGATTAGCAGCAGACTGAATCTCACAGATGTTATGTCGGAATCCAAACTCCTTTATTTGTCCCACAGAGGGGAAAGCAAGTAAAGAGCCAAAGATAGCTTAGTATTAATTAAGAAGCATGCATAACAATATTAAAGATAAAAGAAGAAATGACACAATTGACTATGTACACACATTAGTTCCATTACCTGATAACAGGTACAGGCCTCTACTCCTACCCAGTACTGGGTGTAGGGACGTAAACCATGGAGTGTCTGCTGATGGGATGTCCCCTCTGAAAGCTGTGCGAGGGTGAGATATGTTTACATTTTGGGAGGTCAGATCATATCAAAGCACATTTTGGATGGAAAGAGAGGGGGAAGAGGGAATACGTGTGAGTGACACAGAAAAGGGGTTTGTAGGAATCCAGTAAAGAAGTGTGTAATGAAATGCTTACCAGAGTGTGGTTGTTGTGGTTCACTGAGAACACTCGGTAAAGGCTAACAATCCCGTTGGGTCGTGCTGGAGGGCGGATGTTCACTACTGCTGAGGTCGCTGAAACACGAAGGAAAATAGGTGGGCCTACACCCTCAGGTGGGGCAGGTCCTGTTCTCTCATTGGCCCACGGACTGGCAGACCGACCGGCCGAATTCACCGCCCACACCTGTGTAAACACGCATACATTTGATGCCAACAATAGAGAGAACATCTGAGACAAAATGAGAACCTGACATATACTTTTTCTCCCAGCATTGGACTTTTAGATGCATTTGACTAACTCTCAATGATGAAAGCTTCCCTTAATTACCCAGTATCCACCAGACCACCAAAAGAAAATAAGTAAATTCATCGGGCCATCGATCAAAACTACCATCAGCAGTGAGAGCAAAACCTTTTCAACATGCAACGCAACACAAACATATCTGCATGACAATTACTTTTCACCTTCATCAAGGAGTTACACGCACGCGCACACGCACACGCACGCACGCACGCACGCACGCACGCACGCACGCACGCACGCACGCACGCACGCACGCACGCACGCACGCACGCACGCACACACACACACACACACACACACACACACACACACACACACACACACACACACACACACACACACACACACACACACACACACACACACACACAGAAATCTTATTTGTGTGCCTGTGTTGGGTATAATTAGAGGGTGTACACAGCACAGGGTCAGGCAGGGTGGAGATTTGCATGTGTAAGTCATCTGTAGCCTGTCAGAAGTAGTGCAGAAGGCAGATGGATGAGTCTGAGCTTTTCTGTTGAAAGTGTGTGTCTCTGTGTGTGTGATGTGTTGGTCGCTGTGACGGCGAGTTTTGTCCGTGCACGCCTGTGCATGCAAGTGTGTTAAGAGTGGAATTAACCTCAATAATAGTCAATTAGGCTGTGATCAATCAGACTGATTGATCTAAGTGACAGCACAGATGGACTGAGATGGGAGAGGGGAAAGAAGAATGGAAGATGGAGAGACTTGGAATGGGGAGGAAGAGGACAGGAGGAAGGGTGGACAGGGCACAAAGAGAGGAGGCAGGAGACATTTTTAGCTTTTCCGTTTTATACTTTTGTGGATACTGGTTGAGTTCTGGAGTCAAGTTTTTTCTCCGTATTTGTAGCAGGTGCCTTATTGTGTGCAGATATGTGATTGCAGCTTTTATAGTCACTTGATAAAATTACTTCACAAAAATAAAATGTTAGTGTCTAATCTATTAAACTGAAAAAGGACATCTGCCCTTGAACGCTTATTTGGGGTATTGTTTTTGTGTGCTGACTAGTTTCATCTGGACAAACCGGCCTCGACTCGTCCACTGGCCCATGAAACTGTCTTCTGCTTTTAAAGGGGATGAGAGTGGCTGATGTGATTGTCCATTGTTGTGGCCCGCACTAACTCCACCAGCTCAGACTGCATGTTTACTGCTTTCTTGCATCCTGTTTTGCTTTTTTTTTTACTTTTAACCTGCTGCACCTTGTTTGTGTGAAACTCTGTAATAAATGAAGTAATGTAATAGTATCTGCATGTACTTGCAAATAAGTAAACTGAGATTTGATTTCTTCCCTATGTTATGTAATTATGCTAACAATGTGTTATTGTAGCTTTTATGGTTGGATTGTTAACTTGTAATTAAGTACTAAAGCTGTTATTGTTATCACATTTGTAGAACGGTATACCTTTAGAAATGATATAACATGCCAGGTTAGAAAGCCTAAAGAAAAAATACATTACCACTAAATGAAAGATACTACACATGTAATTTCTAATGGGACTTGACTTGTTGCTTCAAACTGTTTCAGTAACATTTACTACCTGGCATCACATCAAAATCTAACTGCAGCAATGAAATATGTCTACCCAGCAACAACCATGTTCTTCCCCTGGTAGCAACACATTTAAATCCCCAACATGACGCAAGGCTTTTGGGCTTGATTAAGAAGTTTGTGCCACATAGACAGAACAGAGAAAAAAAGTTTAAAAATAAAGTCAGCCCAGATCACCTTGCCCTTGATCCAGCGCTAAAAGGTAGAACTCATCTCTCCGTCCCTATATCATCTACAGACCTTTTACGGCTTTCTTTCGTCTCTTGTCCTCTCTCCTCCTATTGGGCGGGGTTTTGGCTTATTGGACACAAAATAAAAATACAACCCGTTTGCTGCCATGGCAGCAAATGAGCCACCATGGCAACAAACGACTTCAGGAAGCTACCAGCAAGTATTAAAGCATTTTTATTGGATGGTTTGACTGCGGACTCGATTTGAGCACTCCGATTGGCCGTCGACGCTACTTGGCGGGTGCATCTACTTGGGGTGAAGGGGCTAAGTTGTGTGAAAGTGGGCAGTAATTAAAACCAAGCATAAAGCTGTCAATAGGAGCTTATGACCCAGTGTAATTAGCCTAATATGATTTCTCTCTCTGCACTGTGGTGTGCTAAACTGAACTGACTTATCGTCCTTGTGTACGCCTGAAACATAGACAGAGAGGAAGAGAGCCAGATAGGTACACAGAGAGATTAACAACAAAAATAAAACCAGGCAGAAAGATAGACGTACCAACAGGTGGCTAGTTTAGAAGAAATGTTGATAGAGAGAGAAAGTATAACTTACTGCTTAGAAATAGAGAGATAACTGATATAATATGAATAGCCAACACGTTATATTGTTTCTTCGCTTCACCGTCTCTAACACACACACTCACATATGTTTACGTGCGCACACAGAGTAATACTGTGTACATGTGTGTTCACACTTATACAACCACCTTGTCCATGCACCCCAATCCCCCATTGACAAATCCTCAGGGGACGTGTAGCGGTCACCATTAAAAGGTCTTTCCAATACAAGCTCTGTTACCAAGGGGGCTAACAGTTAATTCGATTGGCTGGCTGGTAATCAGGAAGTGGGGTGCTCTGAGGGCCCAGTGATTAATGGTGCTGTTGCCCGCCCGTCATCTCCCAAAGCTCCTCCTCCCTCCCTCCTCCTGTCATAAATTAGGACCCTCGTAAATAAAGACGGCACCACAATCAGGCAAACTCAATCAATTACACAGGTTCTCTGGCCTCAGCTCGTACGTCTGACAGGCAGGAATGCTAATGTTATTGTTGCTTCCAAAGGGCTAGCCTGTCAATTAGCGTAGCAACGCACAGCACAACAGCATGAATATGGTCCACACCATTTAACACCTGTCTGATTACATGGTGTTTGTGTTCCTGTGCGTCGGCGTGTATGGTAAGGATAGACTTTATTAGTTGAGGTTTGTTTGGGATCTGTGTGTCTGCGTCGGGACTTTTGGAAACATTTAATTTAGAAAACAGGCCTCATCGTCTGATGCGTCATTCACATCAGATCTCAACTACAAATGAGTTACTCCACACTAACCTCGTAAATCACAATACAACTTTTCACTCTGTTCCTACAGTCACTGCAGAGGACAATAACTTTTCATATTTATGTATATGCAGAACACGTGTGCTTGCGTTTGTTTTTTTCATATAATTGTGTGATTCGCAACAGATTTAGTATTTATTGAATTAGTATTTTCTTGAAAAAATACTGTTCCATTATACAGTCCCATTATTTCTGTAAATTGAAACACAGGCTCAAATCTATAACAACCTCAGGTATGCATCAGAGTTTGATACTAGACTATTTTTTAGTAATATCATAATTCCACTTCCCCTCAGATCTTGATCAATATTATTTCAAAAATAAATATTTCACAGTCTACTGTATATTTTCTACTTTTTAATGCTGTTTTAATTCTATTTTGAGATGTTTAATTTCGAGTATTGTTTATATTTCTACTCTTTAATTTCTACTTATGGGCAATGCCTATTTTTCAAACATTTCCCAATTTGGGATCAATAAAGTACCTCTTATCCTTATCTTATTGTTTCAATACATTACAGTTTACCAGGAATAACCAGTTGGAATTTGCTGTAATTCTTATTATCAACAAAAACACACACAAATGCACGGAGCATTGTACCTGATACTGATATACAGTATATGGCTGGAGTGCTTCATCTCTGCAGGTGGTAGAGGCGTTCCAGTAGACAAGTAGTGTCGCTGCTTCACTTCCCAGGGTATCAGTGGTATGGTCTAGTTTGCGGTACACCTCGTAGTGAAGGACTCTACCATTAGGCTGAGCTGGCGGGGACCAGGTGAGCAGAAAGGTGGTCTGCAGGCCTGTGTGTGCATCAGGCTGGAGGTCTAACAGTGGCGCTGTTTGTCCAGCAGGGGGAGCCTCCAGAGTGAGTACAGAGGACCAGTCACTGGCGGAGCAGCCGAGCGCTGTGCACGCCTCCACCCTCACCTCATACCTACACATACACACAGGCACATGTTTTGAAATGTTAGAATTATGTTGTTGTGAAATATTGAATTAGATGCTTAAAAAACATCAACATCTTGGCAATCAAAGACAGTGGTACTGGTGTACTGAGCTATCGTAGGACCTAAATACTGAAAACATAAAGAGTAAGAGCTCAGCAAGTGAAGCAATTGTTCAATCAAAATCACTCTATTGACAGCATGTTTGAAATAATGTCTTTCTCAAACAAATATCTATTTAACCCACATTCCTCAGTAATTAATTTGGAAAAACTGTTTTTTATGGAAAGAAAATAATTGAGATGAAGGAGAGGAGTGAGGGGGAGAAAAAGAGAGGGAAGGTGATGAAGATGAGTTGAATGGATAGAAGGTCATCAGAGAGGGGGAGCGATCTATAGATGATAAGGTTGATGAGCTTTTATTATCTGAATCTTATCACCACGTACACACTCTCACACATACACACTGACACACAGGTATAGAAACACCCACACTTGCACATACGCAACCTTACACACACAGACATACGTGCATATACATTTTTGTTTATACTGAACTGTCACATGATGGGTGCATGACTACTGCTTAAAGGGTGACTCACTTTTATTTACCAAAGTCTCTCTGTAATTCCTGCTTTGTAAGATCACAACAATGTCCTTTTGACAGCCTGTTTGAGAGGTTGTTTTTCAACAAGATATTTGCATTTTGCTAAGTGCATTAGTATTCTAATTTATTGCACATGCTTCAGAAATACAGCATTTGACTTATTTATTAATTATTATTAAGTATTCAAGGGTCAACACTGCGGTAAGAACCACAGTGATGTTCATCTTTTATACCTTACCTAAGATTATTTTTCATTCATTACTGGTTGGTCCAAAACCAGTATGTTGTATAAATATTTAAACATACTGGTTTGGGACTTTTTTCCGTCTTTCTCCTATTTAGTGAATGTTTTTAGGAAAATTAAGGTTATTATTGATTACAATTATAATCCAATGAACAGGGCTCTGCTATTTACTGTTCAAAGAGTCTACCAAAATGTTTTGTTTTTTGCTACCAATAGATGGCACTATGTTCCCTTGCTTCTCATATTTTCTTCATTTCAGTTTTTATAACACAAGGGGATAGGAAATTGCTTTAAAATATTGTATCTTGGCTCTATGTATTAGCCAAAAAGAACATACACATTGTTTTGTCTTATATATGTGCCATATATCAAATGTATAAACTGCTGCATAAAAACCTAAATGTAAACAGTGGTGGGGATCTGTTGTGAGTGACCTGTGGTAAGGAGCCAGCCCATGCAGAGTGGTGTGTCGAGCAGAGAAGTCCCCGTCCTCTGGAGTGAACACAGTGCTGGAGCTGCTGAGATGGACTGGATCTCTCTGATGCACGGTGTAATTCAAAATGTCTCCATTGGGACGGGCCGGAGTACTCCACTCTACCCTTAACTGGAAACAACATAAACACTTCTTAACATCGATGTAAAGACAGTAGGGGGATAAATCTCAGCATTAGTGATGACATGATCCAGCTGTTACTTATATGGACTGAAGCGATGGATGACTACCTGGCTTGGTCCCAGAGGTGTCAGTGTGGGCAGACCGACCCCAGAAGGAGCTGACGGGGGAGTCTTTGCTGAGGCTGCCGCGCTGCTCGCTGCACCTTTACTGTTGTTGGCCCTCACAACGTAGCTGTATTCAACGCTTGGCAGAAGTGTAAAGTCGTGGTAGTGGGTCTCTGTGCCGACATAGATAACTTCACCATCTCTGCGGAGTTCATATCCCGTGATGATGCCATTAGGGTGCTCTGGTTGTCTCCAGCTAACCTCCACTGACTCTGGACCAGTGACCTTAAAGGAAGTTGAAAGGTCACGTTAAACAGAGCTATCAGTGGTGTAAGAACAATTAAAACTCAACAAATCTCCCCACAATTTTGTACTTGTTTTATAGATGATTCAATAATCAGTGCTTATGGGTTTTGGCACATTTGTACAAGAGGCTAATTTATATTGACTTTGGATGATTGATATTTAAGTAAGTCAAATTGATTCTTTCTGGACTATAATGAAAATATTTATGTGCTGCATCGGTTTTAATTGAATGTCTAAAGTAAGCAAACACACCTTAAGAGTCGGGGGAATTAAGCCAATGGGAGGAGCCTCCCCGGTCACAACTGATTTTCGGTCGCTGCTGGTGCACCCACCGCTGGTACAAGCTGAAAGGACCAGATGATATGACGTGTGTGGCTGCAGATCAGACAACACTTTATGTAGGTTTCTCCCACGATACGTTTCCTGGTTGTTCAGTTTCAGCACATATTCTGTGACCTCTCCATTCTGTGTCAGTGGTTTACTCCAGGAAATGTTCAAACTGTTGGATGTGATGCTGTCCACTGCGGGAGCTTCAACTGTCGCAGGTGGAGCCTGCAGAGTTGTGATGTTTGTGTGAGGACTGTTGATGCACCCCTCAGACGTGCACGCTATAATGGAGTAGCTGTAGAAATTAATAGAATAGAATCAAAGTTTAATCATTATTTGAAAAAGTTACGAGTTTTTTCATGGTTGTTATTTCCATAAGCAAGCTTTACCTTTGTTCATTTGAGAAACACAATGGTATGAGTAAAAGCAAGCAGTACCTATATGTTGAAAATGGCAGGAGGTCTTCGTCGGTGTAGCTGAGCACAGTAGGGTCAAAACTAAAGGAGAAGCTGACATTGTTTCTCTGAATCCTGTAGGACTGAAGTATCCCATTGGGCTCCAAAGGGGGAGACCAGGCAACCAACACCTTACTGGGCTGGCCTTGGAGGTGACTCACTGTCGGGGGAGCCAGACCTCGAGGGGAAGCCTGTTTGGTTGTCACGGTTACCCAGGGGCTGCGGGTGTGTCCGGCAGGGTTGTGAGTCTGGACGCTGAACTCGTACCGTGTCCAGGGACGCAGACCAGTCACTGTATACGAGAAGCTGTCAGCATGTTGTGGGGATGATTCTCTGAACAGCACCTGTTAGAGAAAGCCGGGGATGATTAAGGTTATGTGGTACAAGCACAATATTGATTTAAAAACTCTCATTCATATGGATATTGGTGGCACCTCGTTATTCTTTCAGTGAAAAGAGAAATAGTAAATGTTACCATGAACTGTCTTTAATTGAACCTACCTTTCCTCTGTCAACATCGTCTTCATTACTTCTTTCCCTGCCGGATTCCTCCAGACTTCTCCCAATTAAAGAATACTCTCCGATTGGCCCGTTGGTCTGAGAGGGAGGGCCCCAGGTAAGGGACACACGGTCTGGGCCCACCAAGAGAGGCCTGGGAGGGGGCTGGGAAGCAGGTGGAGCTGCTGCGGTGGTGACATGCTGGGGAGGGGAGTGTGTGCAGCCTGCTAAGGTGCAAGCTTCAAGAGTCAACGTATACATGGTCCATGGCTCCAAACGGCGAAACAGGAAGTTGCGTGATAAGCCGCTGAATTCCAAGTTTCCCTCACTGTACAAGTTGTAGATCTGGAAAGGGAGCATGGGAAAGCAGTGGAGGGGAAATACAAGCATGCAGTCAGTGGGAGAGAAGGAGAGAAACAGAAGTCATATTATGACAAAGTGGAAACAGAGGAGGGACAGAGAAGATGCCAAGCAGATAGAGGGAAAAAGACATCAGGGAAGAACAGAAAAATAGTCTTTCTGTTATATGGTAGCGGCACAGCTGCAGGCCTATTGCTGTGCATGTAGTGTGTATTAGAATATATGTAAAGTGTGTGCTTATATATGTGAATAGCTGAATCACATGGGTCAATGTTGTGTCTTGTACGTTTGTAACATTAGTGATTATAATCAACTCGCTAGCTTTTGTATGTGTCGATGTATAATATTGGTATCTATTGGATGTTTCTTCTTGTGACACTGACTTAAACTGAGGAGCACCTTGCATCACGTGATCTGCTCAATTCTGTGTTTACACCCGGGTACGTGTTCTGTGTCTTTGTACTGTGTTTTGGAGGTACCGTGATAATTCCATTTGGAGCACGTGGCTGATCCCAGCTCAGCAGTAACGCCCTGCCCTGCTCTCTCTGCTCCACCGTGAAGTTAGCCAGGCCAGCAGGAGAAGCCTCCAGAGTCCTGATGGAGACCCAGGGACTGGACACGCTACCTGAAGGGTTACACATGTTCTTTGCTCAATGAATGTTTCAATGGTCGGAGCTGATATTATTCATTCTTGATTAGGGGTGATATACCAGAATTGTGGATATTTAAAATATGAAACATTGGTAAAATGGTAATAATACACTTATAGTAATAATAATTCAGTGCTTCTCAAATTATCTCTGCTTCTTTCTGTTCTCGCTTTGCCTCTCCAAATGACCGACACACAAATGAATGCAATTAATTAATTTGCCAAAAAAAAGACAAAAATCACAACAAACAACCAACATTTAACGCTTTTTTAAATGTTCTGTAGATGTTGCAATCATTTTGTTATTGTGGATAATCCTGTAGTGAAAATCTGATATTGTGCCTTATTTTTGATATTTTAAATGAGTTATTGACCATCTTCAACTTACCTGCCTCGTTCACAGCTTCCACTCGTAGACTATACTGAGTGTGCGGTTCAAAACCATAGACTGTTGCTTCTAAGACTGCACCCTGAAAAGGAAAGAGAGACAACTGTGTCATACGATGTGATATATGACATTATATATATATAGAGACAAAATGAAAAATAAGAAAATAAGAATGAGAAAGATGTAGGAGATTAGGATTTGATGCAGATAGTTATAGGGCAAAGAGATATAAGAGGGAAAAGAGTGAAGACAAAGGAAAGATTTGGCACGAGTTGAAAGGAGAAAGAAAACAGAGCGGCGATTGAAAGGGACACAGCAAAGTGAGTAGCATGCCACAGCAAGAGAAGAGAGCGAGTTAGTTACACAAACAAATCCTGCATGAATAAAAACCAGTGCATCACTCATTAAAATGGGGAATGAAAAGGAACACTGAAACAATGGCGAGCTAAGATGACCTGACATGGGATTTGTGATATCAACATTTCAACATACAGGCTCTGCCGTGGTAAAGTAAGTACACACCAGAGAAGTGGCAGAGACAGAGAGACTGGCAGGCAGACGGCCGTCCCTCATGGGTGAATTTAAAGCTTCCAGATTGAGTGTTTGTGTCACACATGCACCCTTTAATATCACACACACACACACACACCACTGGCAGACACAGGGGCAGTGTGTTTGTGTAAGTGTGTGTGTGTTTGTGTGTCTGTGTGTGTGTGTGTGTTACAGTGGGAACACCTACTAATTGATAAGAGACACACTGTTGTTTGAAAAGGCCCTGGCGTGCAATGACATGGTAGTGAGGGAGCACTAGTCTCCGGAACTGCCTGTTTGTTTGTTTGTTTATGACTGTGAGCTCTAAAGCAGCTATGAGACTGATGTTTATGTGTGTGTGTGTGTGTGTGTGTGTGTGTGTGTGTGTGTGTGTGTGTGTGTGTGTGTGTGTGTGTGTGAACATACTTCTGTGCTTGTACAACATAGCAGGCTATATTTTTTTCATGGGTTGAGTGTGCAGTTTTGAAAAGCTTGTATATTCAGGACTGTATTTCACATAAGCAAGCATATGTAAAGAGATTAACTGGTAACCAACTTCAATGCAACGGCAAGAGGATCAAAAAGGCTCCAATAGAAACTGAATCGAATGAAAACCCTGACAAATCACCGTAGCGTGGCACCAAGGATGAACTGTCTGAACATCAACAGAAAGCATGTATTCACTGTTTTCATGTCTGGGAGACAACGTGTTTTTCATCCACAGTAAAATAGGATTAATAAGCCCCTAGACACCTAGACACGAGCTAAATCCTCCTGCAAATCAGAGCACTTCTCAGTAAAAGAGGGAGGGAGGGAGGGACGCAAAGAGAGAGACACAGGGATGGAGAGATTGAAAGGGAAAGGGGCGGTGGTAGTGAGAAATTAGGGCAGAAAGAAATAAAGAAAGATCGGAATAAAATTAAGTATACATAAGAAAGGCGATGTAGGACAGAGAATTGGAAAAGAGGGATATAAAAGAGAACGAGGTGAGTAAGTTAATAACTGATGAAAAAAAAGAGGAGACAGAAGGTTGGGGGTGTGAGAAAGAGTAAGGCAGAGAGAGATTGAGTGAATGGTTAAAAAAAGATAGAAGAAAGCTAAAGTGGGGAGAGAAAAAAAGATAAATGTGGCAAAAGGGAGAGACAGATTAAGTGAGCGAGAATGAGAGATCTCTCTACCTTAAAAGCCAGTGAAATATGTGAGGCATGTGGCCTATAAAGCGGTTAACATATGCACATTGTCAATAGAAGCATCTGGCGCTGGCAGCTTTTATAGGAGCATGGAGACTCTGCTACACGCCTCTAGATGGCAATACATTCAAACACTTTATCACTGAAACACACCACATTAACAGCCCACTAACACTCACACACTCACACACACGCGCGATCAAGCACTATGAAATTCCCCACCTCAGCCTGCTAAGTGCACACAAACCGACACACATACAGATGCGCAGACAGGCAGTAATCAAATGGTGCAACACTAAAACACATACTATTACATTACATTAACAGCTCCCCCAATAACAATTTCTCTCTCATACATACTCATGTGCAAAGACACACGCACGCACGCACGCACGCACGCACACACACACACACACACACACACACCATGCTTTCATCGTATCTTATAATGGAAAATGTAGACAAAAACACATACACTTAACAAAATTAAGACATTACGGAGTGTACAAATAGAAAATACCACACAGTTCAAAAGTCCAACTTTATTTTTTTCCGGTTTCATATTTTAGGTATATCATACAGAATTTGACCTTCATATCTGTAGGATGAAACAGTTACATGTCAGTTTATTTTTGGATGCATGTCAATTTTAGCACCAATTGTGGGACGAGGGTTATATCGCAATCTAGCAATACGTATGTATGCTTTCATTTTGTAAGGTTCTGGCCAGGTTGGAGTGGAGGATTTTACATTTGTGCTGCAGTATCAGAAAGATGAACTGGAATGATTGTCCAAGACTGCAGCAGAGTGTAGCTGCTTTTGACAAATGATCTTTTGAAAAAAACTGTCCAACACATGAAGACCACATGAATCGCGACAATGTGAAATATGAAAGCAAAAGGTTCTCGTCAAACTAAATTCATTGTACATGTGTGTGTGGATGATCAAAGTCACTAGTTAATCATGCCAAATGCAAAAGAACAGAGGGAGAGCATTAAGTCAAGAGAGAAAGGGAGAGATGGGGGGGGGTGCAAGACACATTTGCACAGATATAAAGGAAAGAAGGTGTAAATAAGACAGATGTAGAGAAAAGGAGACAATGATAGGAAAAGAAGAGAAGAGACAGGAAGAGGTCTCTCTAATTCAAACATTAAAGAGTCCTCAGATCTTACATGGTTCAACACAACTTAGCATTGAGAGCAAGGAAGCAATTTATTCAATCTTTAATACCCACATTCTGTCTTCTCTTTGGTGTGTGAGCTGAACTATAGCAAGGGTCGTCTGGACAGTGTGTGTGTGTGTGTGTGTCAGTGTTTCTGCATGTGTAACCTATATTCCGTGTGCTCCTTGAACCTGGTGCAAATGCATCTTTATTGGTATCTATTTGTGTGCATTTGCATGTATCCTAACAAGCTCACATCTGCATGCATCTTGTTTTGTGCCCATGTGTCCCTAGAAGTGTGTGTGTGTGCAAGTGCACAGCTCTGTGTGTATGTGTGTGATATTCAGGTGGAGTGGCATGGTGCGGCCGGGGGGACAGTGTGTGATACTAATTAAGAATAACCATGTGTATTTGTCAAAAGCATTATGCTGATTATCTCACAAAGGCCCCAGCACTGGGCCCCGCAGAGAGTCAGAGACAGAGAGACGGACTAACATTAGCATATGGCTACACACACACACACACACACACACACACACACACACACACACACACACACACACACACACACACACACACACACACACACACACACACACACACACACACACACACACACACACACACACACACACACACACACACACACACACACACACACACACACACACACACACACACACACACACACACACACACACACACACACACACACACACACACGTAGGTAAAAGTAAAGTGAGTGCCTAAGAACATACATGAAAGAACCATGCCTAATGATAGGTGAGTGGGGTCTACTTGGGCAGCCTTCAGGACGTTTCTCTTCTCTGGCCTCTCTGCTCTGTCATATTAAGTCCTGGACAGATAATAAAGCACCCCACTGATTCACCTTTTTTATGTGCCTTAGCTCTTTCAGTGTGTGGTGAAACAGGCTCAGATAAGCTTCAATTCAATCCAATTCAGTTCAATTCAATTCAGTTCTTTAGTCCAGTCTATTAGGACAAGCTGTGCCCTGACCAGCCCTGTGAGAGCAGTAATTGTTTTCGGAGGTTTCTGAGGTGAGCCAGTGAACCACACGCTGCTCTCTCGCGCCCCATGCCAAGCTCTAAAGCCAAGTTTGTGTGTGTGTGTGTGTGTGTGTGTGTGTGTGTGTACGTATTTATGTGTGCATGGCTAATTCAATGCTGCGGGAACAATTGCCCTGTGTCTGTTTGCAAATGCCCTGCGTGGGTGTCCCTGCTAGTCAGTGTGCGTTAGACAAACCCTGACACATACAGAGGACCGTGCGACACGTACACACTCGTACACACTCGTACACACTCGTACACACACATACACACACATACAGCAACACAACCATAGACACACAGAGTGCCATTAGGCATGTGTTTTGTCTGTGGCCAGCACAGACATAGAGAGGGACTGCAGGGGTCTGGAACAGGCATGCCCACTTCACACCGACAGCCATGATTGGCTTTGGCGGCTCCAGACCCCAGGAACAGAATATTTGGTGAGTTTGTATGCATGAGTTTGTGTGTGTGTGTGTGTGTATGTGTGTGTGTGCGTGTGTGTGTGTGTGTGTGTAATGTGGCCAAATTATTCCAAATATGGGGCAGTATGTGTAAAGTCTATACATATTTCCTAAAATTGGAAGGGGGGAGCATGTATTTGACTTGAAATGGACAATTTCAACACAAAAGCCACAATTATACAAAAATCATTTTCCTCTATTTAGTTTTTCTTGCTGTCTTTTGCTGGGTAGAGTTGAGGAACAAATTTATATGAAACTAAGATTAACTTAAATCATTTTAAGGGCAGTGAATCTACAAGTTTTCCCATAACAGATTGACTAGCTTTTTTGGGAAGACAAAATAGACTGCTGCACAAACACAAAACTAAATGTTGACATATTTAAAAGAAAAACAAACACACAACATCTAAAGTCTGAATAAAGACTCACATTCAGATGCAGGATTTTAAGATTACAGCCTCCTCCAGACTACAGTCAAATGTAGGCAATATCCCACTGCCAAAACAAACACTTGACAAGGATTCAGTTAGTAAATGTCACATAAGACTTTACAGTTTTCATCCACATGCCTTCAAGAGTTCACTCAGCCATCACATATATACTGTACAACACACAATATTCTTCCTTCTCTCTTACAAGCCCTCACACTCAGCATTCCTCTAAAGTGATGACCATCATATCACAGTTGCTGCACTAAACACCCATTAAGACGAGTGGAGAGCACTACACTGGATGGTGCGGCCTCTTCTGAGACAGACACACAATAACACACAACCTGTCATTACTGAGGGGAATGAGTGGGTGAGAGAGAAAGAGAGAAGAGGGGGAGAGAGCACAACGAGAAGGAGGAAGAGGAAGTAGAAGAATGTAAACTCACTTGAAAAAAAAATCACTTGAGAGAGTGAGAGTAAAGAAGAGGGAATGAAGGGGGGTAAAGATGGAGGATAAGAATAACATAACAACTATAATTTGTGAGGTAGAGAAAAGCCAGATGGAAAAGTAATGATGGAGGACTGAGCAGTATGGAGCGTGAGAAGGAGTTGTGACAAAGATGAGGAGACAGAGAAAGATGGCAGCGAGGAGAGGAGGGAGTGTTGCAGCCTGATTATTTGGCTGTTTATGCAGAATGCTGAGAGCACTCCAATCAGAGATGGAAACCTCAAACTAAGGGGTCTGATAGGCCGAGGGCCAAACGAACTCTGCAGCAGTCTCCTTATTCTCTCCTCTAATCCTTTCTTCCTCTCTTCACCTGTCTCCTCCCCCCCTCTCAACCCTCTCTCCTCACCCTCCTTGCACTCAGCTCTGCATTGCTCTCTTGCCTCCGCTGTTTTGTCTCCCTCATTTGTTAAAGGGTGTCACTGGGTGCAAGGGCAAAGCCTTGTTATCCCTTTTTCTTTGACCACCCTCTGTTCTCCACTCTTTGCTGGAAGCGACGCAAAGAGGATAGCTGAACAGAAAGAAAGGGAGTGTGCAAAGCAACAAGTGCAGGAGTGAAGCTGTTGCCCATGTTTCTCTGCCACAACAGAATCACTTGTTTTATCTAAGGAGTTAACCTGGCCAAACGTTTAATTAAAATACACCATGTAAAGCACTGAAATCTGAATCATTACAACCTTTTAGTATGTCTGGATTTTTTAGGATTTGAAAACTATAGGTTACTTACGTAACCCCAGTTCTCAGAGTAACATGAAGTGAGATGTCTCACTATGGGATGCGCCTCATCGCAGAGCAAACAGAAGCATCAATCTCATTACGCCAATCCCGATTGGCTGGTGATCTTGACGTCAACGTCAGGGGAAATCACCCCCTATAAGTAGCCTGCGCCACGATGCATGCGTCATTCAAAATAAGCACCTCTTCTCGCTTCACCATAGCAAGGAGGGCCGTCTGGTGAGACATCTCACTTCATGTTACTCTGAAACTGGGGTTACGTAAGTAACCTATAGTTCTCATTCATAACACTCCGTTCGATGTCTCACTATGGGATATTGTAGCTCCCGTATTGCCAGACGAGCTTATCTCGAAGATCACCGATCAACCAGAATTTAACAGGTGGAGTCCCGACTCAACAAGGTGCCCAGCACTGCTCGGGCCACGCTTGGAGCGGCTTGCCGCTGCACAGATGTCTTGGATGGAAACACCCTTGAACAAAGCCCAGGATGTAGCCAGGCCCCGAGTCGAGTGAGCCCGCAGATCCGAAGGTGCTTGCAGATTCTGACTCGTATAGGCCAAAGCAATCGCCTCCACGATCCAGTGGGAGAGCCGTTGCTTAGTAACAGGTTTACCCTTGTGAGGATTAGCCCAGGACACGAAGAGTTGGTCATTAAGACGAAGCTCTTTTGATCTGTCCATATATGTGTGTAAAGCCCAGACTGGACACAACAGATCCTGCTGCTGCTCCCCGGAGGAAACCAGCTGCGGAGGAAATGCCTCAATGTCAATTAGGGTACACGAACCAACCACCTTTGGTGTAAAGGCAGGGTTGGGTTTCAACAACACTCTCGTTTGCCCTGGGGCGAACTGAGTGCATGAGGGATGTACAGACAGTGCATGGATATCGCTGACCCGCTTGGCGGATGCCAGGGCCAGTAACAGCACTGTCTTGAGTGACAGATGTTTCATGTCAGCTCCTTCCAGGGGTTCAATGGGGTCATTTTGAGCCCATTTAAAACCACTGCCAGGTCCCATAAGGGCACCAGCGACCTGGAGACAGGGAGGAGCCTGCGAGTTCCCTTCATAAAACGGCAAACCAAAGGATGTTGGCTAGCCGTCTTACCCTCAAAGCCCACATGGCATGCAGCAATAGCAGCCAGGTACACCTTGATCGTGGCCCCGTGTATCTCCTAATCGCTATAACCGGCCCGCTCTCGTCTATCCCACGTGCTCCTCTGAGATCCAGCATCTAGTTTCAGGCGGCCTGTGGAACTGCCAGTCAGCTGTTCCTAAGGCTGACTTCATCTCTGGCTACGCCTCCCTGCAGTCCCTGGATTTCCTTGCTCTCACTGAGACCTGGATTACTCCATTCAACACATCCACCCCAGCAGCTCTCTCCACAGCATATTCCTTCTCCCATACACCCAGACCCACTGGCAGAGGAGGTGGCACTGGTCTCCTGCTCTCTCCCAAATTGAGTTTTTCCCTCTTCAAGCTACCTAACTTCACTCCTTCCACCTTTGAATTCCATGCCGTCACAGTGACCCATCCTATACAACTAACCATTGTTGTTCTCTACCGTCCACCAGGCGCCTTGGGGGACTTCTTGGAGGACTTAGATCATCTCCTCTCACACATCCCTGAAATCGGCCCTCCCGCTGTACTTCTCGGAGACTTCAACCTCCAGATGGGGAAAATAGACGAACTAACATCTCTGCTAACCACCTTTGCTTTCTCATTGTCTCCGTCCCCACCAACTCATAAAGCTGGCAATGTCTTTGATCTCATATTCTCAAGGAACTGCTCTACTTCTAACCTCTATGTAAACCCGCTCCACACCTTCGATCACTTCTTCATTTCATTCTCTCTACCCCTTTCCAAACATAACAAACTAATCTCTCCGCATCCTGCACTTGTCCGCCGTAACCTCCGTTCCCTCTCCCCCTCTACTTTTGCCTCCTCGGTGCTCTCAGCCCTCCCTTCCTCTGACTCGTTCCAACTCCTGCCTCCAAACTCTGCTGCAGAAACTCTCCTCTCTACTCTCTCTTCCTCTCTGGACTCTCTCTGTCCTCTCACATCTCGGCAGGCTCGTCAGTCTCCTCCTGCTCCCTGGCTAAATGATGCACTGCGTGCTAATAGAACCGTCCTTCGGGCAGCAGAGCGGAAATGGTGGAAATCCAAACACCGCGACGACCTCCTAACCTATCAGGCTCTCCTCTCCTCTTTCTCTTCTTCGATCTCTCAGGCAAAAAGCTCTTTCTTTCAAGACAAGATCCAATCTTCCTATTCCAATCCTAAAAAACTATTTTCCATCTTCTCCACCCTCTTGGACCCTCCCAAAGCCCCTCCCCCTCCTCCCTTCTGTCAAGCGACTTTGTTAACTACTTTGAAAAAAAGGTTGACGATATTTGCTCGTCTTTTTCTGACTCACCTTTACTCATTGCTGGATCACCTGACCGACGGTCAATCGGCACACTAACTACTTTTTCCCCTCTCTCGCCAAGTGAGGTTCTTACCCTCGTTACCTCTGCCCGCCCTACCACCTGTCCTCTGGACCCTATCCCTTCTAACCTCCTTCAGACTATCGCTCCTGATATTCTACCGTTTCTCACCCATTTCATCAACACTTCTCTAACTTCTGGTCACTTTCCAAACAGTCTCAAGGAGGCAAGAGTAAACCCTCTCCTAAAGAAACCCACTCTCAACCCGTCTGATGTTATAAACTACAGGCCTGTCTCTCTCCTCCCGTTCCTGTCTAAAACACTTGAACGCGCTGTCTTTAAACAACTTTCCTGCTATCTCCATCAGAACAACCTTCTGGATCCGCACCAGTCTGGTTTCAAGGCAGGTCACTCCACAGAAACTGCCCTCCTTGCTGTCACTGAGGAACTGCATACTGCTAAAGCAGCCTTCCTCTCCTCTGTCATCATCCTGTTGGACCTGTCTGCTGCATTCGACACGGTGAACCATCAGATCCTCCTTCGCACTCTCCAAGAACTTGGAGTTTCAGGCTCTGCACTTTCCCTCCTCACCTCATACCTCAAAGACCGCACCTACAGGGTAACTTGGAGAGGGTCCGAGTCCGACCCTTGTCAATTAACTACAGGGGTCCCTCAGGGCTCTGTTCTTGGTCCCCTCCTCTTCTCCCTGTACACAAACTCGCTCGGATCTGTCATTAGCCCGCATGGTTTTTCATACCACTGCTACGCTGATGACACCCAATTAATTCTGTCCTTTCCCCGTTCAGAGACCCAGGTCGTCGCACGCATCTCTGCTTGTTTAGCTGATATCTCTCAGTGGATGTCCGCTCATCATCTCAAGCTCAACCTTGACAAAACTGAAGTGCTTTTCCTTCCGGGAAAATATTGTCCCACTCTTGACCTGACCATCAACATCGGCACCTCTGTTGTCTCCCCGACCCTGACTGCAAGGAATCTGGGTGTGATCCTGGATAACAAACTGTCCTTCACTGCAAACATCGCTGCTACAACCCGCTGCTGCAGATACACGCTTTTCAACATTAGGATGATACGTCCCCAGCTGACCCAGAAAGCGACGCAGGTTCTGGTCCAGGCTCTCGTCATCTCACGCCTAGACTACTGCAACTCCCTCCTGGCTGGTCTACCTGCATGTGCCATCCGACCTCTGCAGCTCATCCAGAATGCAGCGGCTCGTCTGGTCTTCAACCTTCCTAAATTTTCCCACACCACTCCGCTCCTCCGCTCCCTCCACTGGCTTCCGGTAACTGCTAGAATTCACTTCAAGACACTGGTACTTGCGTACCATGCTGCGAATGGATCTGGCCCTTCCTACATCCAGGACATGGTTAAACCGTACACCCCAGCGCGTGCCCTTCGCTCTGCATCAGCCAAACGACTCGCTGCACCCTCGCTGCGAGGGGGACCCAAGTTCCCATCAGCAAAAACACGTGGATTTGCTATCCTGGCTCCTAAATGGTGGAATGAGCTCCCCATTGACATCAGGACGGCAGAAAGCTTACACACCTTCTGGCGCAGACTGAAAACTCATCTCTTTCGACTCCACTTCGAGCGATAGAATGACTAACAAAGAACTGCTAACAGAGCACTTATATACTAATAAAGGACTGGCTTATCTAAAGCCAGTTGAGTAGCACTTGAATGATTGGCTCTATGAAACCTGATGTACTTATATGATTCTGTTTTCCTCAAGGTTGTGTCTTCCTGGTCGAATGTACTTAAGTCGCTTTGGATAAAAGCGTCAGGTAAATGCAATGTAATGTGGAGAAAGCTCTGTGTTTTTCGATCAAGTCCTGTAGAAATGATAAAATCACCCCGACAGGACATTGAAAAGAGATGTGTCCTTCTTGAAGGCACCACTCCTCAAACACCCTCCACTTACAGTCGTAAAGAGACCTGGTGGAGGAAGCTCTCGCACTCTGAATAGTGTTTATCACCTTCTGAGGGAGTCCCACTGTATTCAGATTGTACCACTCACGGGTCAGGCCCATAGTGCCCCGCGCTCTGGGCGTGGGTATAGGATCGCCCCCCCCCCGCCTGAGACAATCTGTCCCTGCGTGGTGGGGGCTGCCATGGCTGCCCGAACAACAGCTGATATATCTCCGCCAGCCTGTACATTGCGGGCTAGGGCGGAAACATCAGAGTAAGTGTGTGTGGCGTTGCTCCTTCACTCTGGCCAGAGTTGGGGGTAACAGAGCCAGGGGTGGGAACACGCACAGAGGACCCGGAGGTCAATCGTGTACGAGTGTGTCCCCGCCTAACAGTGCGTTTAAATCGTGCATTAAAGAGAACAGCTGTCATTGAGCATTTTCTCCTTTTGCGAACAGACTTAACGCGGCTCCGCCGTAACGCACCCACAGCGGAATCCCGATCCTTGGATGAGGAGTCCAGTCTGCATAGAGTGGTGCACCTCTGGACAGTAATTCTGTCCCGAGGTGCATAACTCCCGGTACCTGTGTCGCTCTCAGAGAGAGGAGACGTCTGCCGCTCCAAGGGATCAGTTTGTGTGCCAGTGTGTGTGACTGGAGACAACGCAACCTCCCCTGGCGGTTCATACACGATATCGTGTTGTCTGTCCTCACAAGGACATGGTGTCCTCTGAGAGAAGGCAGGAAGCGTTTTAGGGTGGGGACCACCGCTAAAAGCTCCGGGTAGTTTACGTGTGCCCGCTGGAGGTCTCTGCTCTAGGGACCTCTCACCGGGAGACCTTCGTAAATACCCTATCAGCCTGTCTGACCTGCGTCCGTGATGACCACCTTCCGTGAAAGGACAGCACCCGTAGGCGCGTCCCGCACTAGAAAAGTCGGGTGTAGTGCCACTACGCATTATAGATAAAACCTTTCTTTCTAGGAGAGAGATAACCTCTCTCTCCAGAATATGGGTTGACTCTCTCTGGGTTTATGAAAACAGATAAAGTATAACTGTTTGAGAAGCCCAGGCAGATGTCGTGAGTATCTCCTGCTGTATGCTCCTTAGAGCCAGCTGAGATGTCACGCTTACGGCTCCGGCCGGCACTGCGCATGCGCGTGACGGAGGTGCCCTTACAGCTCCAGCCGGCACTGCGCATGTGTGTGACGGTGGTGCCTTCACAGATCCAGTCGGCACTGCGCCTGCCGGTGGTGCCCTTATAGCTCTAGCCGGCACTGCGCATGCGCGTGACGGTGGAGCCTTCACGACCCCAGCCGGCACTGCGCATGTGCGTGGCGGTGGTGCCCTTGAAGCCCCAGCCGGCATTGCGCATGCGCGTGGCGGTGGCTTCACGGACCCGTCAATAATCCGCCTCTTGAGAGATGCCGTAGCTGCTCTCAAAAGGGGAAGAATTGGCGGGCTGTCCTTTACAGCTCCAGCCGGCACTGTGCATGCGCGTGACGGTGGAGCCTTCACGACCCCAGCCGGCACTGCGCATGCGCGTGACGGTAGTGCCCTTAAAGCCCCAACCGGCACTGCGCGTGGCGGTGGTGCCTTCACAGACCCGTTTATTATCCGCCTTTTGAGAGAGGCTGTAGCTGCTCTCAGAAGGGGATTTATAGTTAACGGACTGTTTATTGTTTTTCTTTTCATTTTTTTGAGCTGCGCCCTTGTCCGAAGCCTGGATGCGTCAGCGGAAAATGGTTTATATAAACAACAAAGATGTGACATGTGTTTTATGCGGACTTGAGGATGACGTTGAGGCATCTCTCGAGGCAGCGGGGACACGTTTAGAGCCGGGGAAAGAACTTCCAGCTCTGTCACAGAGGGGAGAAGGAGGGGCTGTCAGGCCGCTCGCTTCTTCTTCCTCGACTGCTGGCCGAAATTCTGGGTTGGCTGCGCCTGGGCTGCAGCCGGAACCGGAGATTTTCTAGGCCAACTCTCCCTCGTCTCCTGCCTGGGCTGGGGACTCGGGGTGGGCTGTGACCTCTGCTGTCCTGGTACTTTAAACCTAGCAGGGTTCGGTGCAGCTTGGGCGAAGGGCCGCTGTTGCGAAGGCAGTGGCTGGACTCTTCGAGGGAGACAGAGGTGGAGGGCCTCGTCTTCCTTCTTTTTCGACTCGCACTTCCTCTGCATGGAAGCGAGAGCGGAGCCGAAAATCCCCTCGGGAACGATGGGCATGTCAAGCACATCTTCCTTTTCACGGTCTGGGAGGTTGGTGAGGTTGAGCCATCTAGCTCTTTCCTGCACCACCATGATCCCCATTACCTTGCCCGTGGCCTGGACGGCGCAGCGTTGGACACGGAGACAAATGTCTGTGACCGCGGCTATCTCGTCCAGAGTGGCCGGTCCAGGATTGCTCGACAGATCCTCACAGAGCTCCGCTTGGTACGCGGTTAGCATCGAGGAAACGTTCAGAGCCCTGGCGGACAATGCTACGGCTCTTTAGGCCCGTTCAGTCATGGTCGACTGGAATCGGTCCGTTTTTGCTGGCAGCGTGGGGTTCCTGCTCGGTGACGGGCCCATCCTCGGTAGGAGGTGGGCTGCCACCAGCGGTTCCATAGGCGGTATGCGGAGCAGGCCGAGCCTCTCCATACCGTCACAGTCAAGGGAGGAGGCACCCTGGATTGGGGCCTTGTTGCTAAAGGGCCGGTCTCTCCACGAGACCGACACCTCATCCAACATCTCCGGGAAGACCGGAAGGAGCTGCCTCTTCGTCCTCGTTGTTTGGGGAAAATGTTTCCCCTCGTAACGGGACCTGGAGGTCTCCTTGGCCATTTCGGGCCATGGGATGTCTAGCCTGGACGCAGCGCGCTGACACACGGCCTGCAGGTCCATGCTTAGACAGGGCGAAGCTGGTGTGCTATCGCCCGGGAGAGCAGCCATCGCTCCCGGCTTTGCAGCCTGAGCCGATGACATGAAGATGTCGTCTTCCTGCTCATCCGAGTCAGACAGGAGGAACTCAGAGGTATCCTCTTCGTCCTCCATGTAGTCTAACTCTAGGACATCTTCCGCGGGTGAAACCATGGTGAGGTCCAGCCGGGAGCCCCAGCTTGGTAAAGCGTGGGGCCCCGTTCCCGCGTCTCTTGCCGCCACCGGGTCTCGGCCTGATATGGCGCGGGATTCCGGTTCTGCGGCTGCCGCTGTCGATGAGCCCCAGACCGACCCAGTGAGGGGCTCCATCTCTGCGGCGGACGCCCCCGTGTCTTGATTGCCAGCCAGCAAACCAGTGGACATGAGGGGGTCCTGTCCCGACAGGCTAGCTTGTTGTGCTAACCTTCGGCGGAGGCTCTTCATAGTGAAGCGGGCACAATGCCCGCACTAGCCGGGGTTGTCAATGGCCTCCTGGGCGTGTTCCAGCCCGAGGCAGGACGAACAGATCTGGTGTGAGTCTGTGCCTGACACTTTCAACCCGCAGCCGCAGAGCCGAGCCTCCGAGTTCCTGACTCCTCTGGTGTGAGGGAGAGAGGCGTCCATCTTATACGCTGCGTGGCGTGAAGAGGACCTGCTCCTAACAGGTACGTCGAGAGAAGAAATAGTTCCCAACCTGTCTTTAATCCGTAGAAAAAGGACAGTGTGGGTCTTTTTTCTCAAAGAATATTACCTGGTGTGGTAATATCCTTTTAATCCTTTTTCTCCTTCGTGGAAGAAAAAAGTAAAAAATCCGTCCTCGCTATCGTGGTGTCGGCAGTAAGGGGAAAAACAAGCTAGCAGCAGGTGTGTTGCTAGCTTGAACAATCAAAACCATACCTTAATTCCTGAGGAAGAATGGCGAGGTTGATTATAATACTAACTGGTGTGTTAGTACTATACTCTTCTGCGAGGCAGAATAGGGTAGCCGGCTAACGCCCGTCGACCGAAAATTAGCTTTTGGTTCAGTCTGTGGACTGTTAAGCTAGCCCGGCTACCATTAGAGATGTGCTCTGAAGCGAGAAGAGGTGTTTGAATGACGCATGCGTCGTGGCGCAGGCTACGTATAGGGGGTGATTTCCCCTGACGTTGACGTCAAGATCACCAGCCAATCAGGATTGGCGTAATGAGATTGATGCTTCTGTTTGCTCCGCGATGAGGCGCATCCCATAGTGAGACATCGAACGGAGTGTTATGAATGAGAACTATGATGGCTTATGCTGCGTTCACACCGGACGCGATGCGAATATTCTCTTTGCTCTAATCGCTCCTATCGCATCGCTCTAAACACTCGAGTTTCACCGTGGCTGTCAGCTGTGTTTACTCGCATCATTCAAACAAGACGCGCTGGCTCGGGAGCTACAACTACAACAAAATGAACATATTTTACTGTGATTTAATTGTAATGCACATTTCAAAATGATGCCGAAGTAACAACACACTGATACCGGTTAGTAAAAACCATGAATTAATGCTTTGATAAGTCTGCAGACAGACGGCAGGCGAAAAACCTTTTAAAATGCGTGTTTTCCGAATGGAGATCGGATAGATCAGGCTAAGCTAATGTTGTATATGGCCTAGAGACATAAATAAACCAGCGACTGTATTCGCCATGACACAGACAGTCTGTGGTTTGTTCTTCTTTAACTTCTGTATAGTTTCCGAACAGATATGAGGAGCTGTGAGCTCTGTGTGCTAACTGCTAAGAGCTAACGGCTTATGTTTTCTGGTTGAACGTCAGTGACGGCAGGCTGAGATCCTCAACGCTGATTGGCTACCGCGAGATCGCGTCACGCGAATATGACACTCGAGTTGAAAAAACTGGAGAGTTTGTCGTGGCCCCTTCAATCGCCTCAATCACGCCGCGTCCACCGCTTCATGCTCGCCGTCGGAGCGAATTCGCGTCTGTCCGCGTCTCTGCATTGACTTTACATGTAATCGCACCGCCCCCAGACATTAGCAGCATTATGCTGCGTTCACACCGGACGCGATGCGAATATTCGCTTCGCTCTAAACGCTCCTATCGCATCGCTCCTATCGCATCGCTCTAGTCGCTCGAGTTTCACCGCGGTTGCCAGCTGTGTTTACTCGCATCATTCAAACAAGACGCGCTGGCTCGGGAGCTACAACTACAACAAAATGAACATATTTTACCGTGATTAAATTGTAATACACGTTTCTAAATGATGCCGACGTAACAACATACTGATACCGGTTAGTAAAAACCATGAATTAATGCTTTGACAAGTCTGCAGACAGACGGCAGGCGAAAAACCTTTTAAAATGCTTGTTTTCTGAATGGAGATTGGGTCGACCAGGCTAAGCTAACGTTGTATATGTTCACTCCACACTCATAACAATGGCCAACAGACATAAATAAACCAGCGACTGTATTCTCCATGACACAGACAGTCTGTGGTTTGTACTTGTTTAACTTTTGTACAGTTTCTGAACAGATATGAGGAGCTGTGATCTCTGTGTGCTAACTGCTAACAGCTAATGGCTGATGTTTTCTGGTTGAACGTCAGTGACGGCAGGCTGAGATCCTCACCGCTGATTGGCTTCCGCGAGAACGCGTCACGTGAATTTGACGCCCGAGTTGAAAAAATTGAACTCTCGCGTTTGACGCGGCCCCCTTCAATTGCCTCAATCGCGTGATTCGCGCCGCGTCCACCGCTTCATGCGCGCCGTCGGAGCGAATTTGCGTCTGATCGTGTCTCTGCATTGACTTTACATGTAATCGCGCCGCCCCCAAACGTCGCATCGCGTCCGGTGTGAACGTAGCCCAATGAACTCCAACCTATATTTAAACAAAATAAATTAAAATTAAAAATAAAATATTCACGATTTGGCAACATGTGATGTTATGCTGCAAATATAAAATGCACACATTAATACTGGGTCCTTAGATCTAGGCAGACCCGGCGCAGGGCAGTGACCATCAACATGTGGCCCGTGGGCCACATCCGGCCCGCCAGACATTCTCACCCGGCCCGCACGACGTGGGTGACTGTGGCCTAGTGGTTAGTGCGTTCGCCCCCCACTCATGTCACCTCGAGTTACACGGGTTCGAGCCCCACACTCGTTAAAAAACGTTATTGTGTCCTTGATCAAGACACTACATTCTCAAAGGTGCTGTATAGGTGATACATTATATATATAGAGATGATGATTAGTTTTATAAAAAGATTATTTAGATAAATACGAGGAGAAGTTTATGTTTAATCCGTGTGTGGTTCGTTCTTTGGTTTTTCCGTTTCAAAACCAAAACGGAAAAACCGACCTTATTCTGTTTTTAAACCAAAACGGGTTAACAAGAAAGTTACCGGTTCGCCAAGGAGGAAGTGGAGCACACAGGAGACAACCGTTTCATTGCAGACTGTTATGTTTATGTGGGAAAATGGCAGCACATACATTATTTGAGATATGCGTGCCTCACAAACAATTTTCTTATATCCCGCAACCCTTTCCCTGCCAATCAGGACTGCTTTCAGTTTTATTACCCCGGATACAGGCTTATAAAAAAATATATATTATTTTTTCAATAAAGTGAACATATTAATCAATTACATATATATATATATAAATAATTTATTATGATTTATATATATATATATTATATATATACAGGGGTGCACATAACTTTTTTAGTGAGTTAGTCAGATGAGTACCAGGAGACAGCGTTTGGTACTCACCCCACATGAAGCGTGGTCCTCCTCAGTGTCTCCTTCACTGTCCTGTGTCCTCTATTTACACTTCTTGCATGCTAGATGATGAAGATGATGAAGATGCACCTCCCTGTGTCTTTTTAAGCCTCCGATTTGCTTTCTCCAAAACTTGTTGCCAAAACTGTGAAGTCCTAGCATTTCCTGAGGCCAAGTTGGAGGATCAAATACTAAGAAATTATCACATGATTTGAAGTCATATCTGATTTCAGATGTGGGAAGTTACGAAGTAGCCTACACTTCTTCAAGTACTCTACTTAAGTACAATTTTGAGATATTTGTACTTTACTTGACTTTGATCTAATTTGTAAAATTAGCTGCACCTTTACCAGCTTTGAGAACACTTTAATGATCAATCATTACAAAACATATCATATATATTATTCTGAAATGGACCAATCTGCACAATGACTACTTTTACTTTTGGTACTTTAACTATATTTTGATGATAATACTTTTCTAATTTTACTTGAGTAACATTTTCAATGCAGGACTTTTATTGTAACAGAGTGACACTCTGGTACTTCTACTTTTACTCAAGTACAATATCTGAGTACTTCTTCCACCTCTGTCTGATTTCAAACTCTTCCATTAACACGCTGAGTAAGTTTGCAACTGTGTGTTTTACTCCACTTTGTTGTAAATAAAACTGCAGCAGCTTGACCACAGAGCGTGAACGTTGTGATCAGCTGATTTTGCGCAGTTCTCCAGTGTGTGCGCGGGACACAGAATGTGCACAGGGGAGTCTCCCACTTCAGCCAGTTGGCAGAGTTTTGGCTCAATTATGTTGTTCATACCGACGTTAACCCTGTCTGTGCACACGGCGACCAACTCTGTTGTCCGGTGATCTAAGCCTCTGCCTCCTGTAAGCTTCACAGCAGGTCCGTCAGTTATGTCCTGCGTGCAGGGCCGGCCCTAGACTTTTGGGGGCCCTAGGCGAGCTTTGGCTTGGGGGCCCCCCTCACTCTGGGGTTGTTGTGTGAGCCACCACTTGAGAATTGTCGACTTTTTTAAGAACAAATGTTCTTATGTCCATCTTCAAAAACTCTGAGTCCGACTGACAGTTTAAACATTGTCACAGCTCACAGGATAGGTACCTGTCAGCCAATAAGATATGTTTATTTCCATTCAACTCTCTGATTGGTCTGGTGTCTTGCCTCTGAACACGGGAAATTACAATCCTGCCATCCTCTCATGATGAGGTTCAGGTAAAGCACGGTTAATGTATTATATGATTGACTCAATAATATAATACATGACTTTGAGAATAGCCAATCTAGGCATATTAACACAATTAATTAAACATACTTATCACGGCGACGGTGTACTGAGATAACAATTTTTTTACATTTATTTATTTTTTGCTAGGGGGCCCTAAGCGGCCGCTTATGTCGCTTAATGGGCCGGGCCGGCTCTGCCTGCGCGGCCAGCACCCAGTTCAGTCAGTCACAGAAAGTCCAAAGATTTTTTGCAGGGAGCGAAACGGCAACGTAGCTGCTTAATGTCTTTTTTTTTTTTTACATGTCTCGTAGTTTACTCCATTGACTGTTGACAAGAAACACGTGTAGACGAAATATGTGTTTTGTTTAGATGTTTTGAGGTACGCAAAGGCGCGTAGTGACACAAGTGACGTTACGCAATTCAGATTTTTGCCGCGCATGCGTACCAGTTATGTGCACCCCTGTATATATATATATATATATATCAAAATGTCTGGCCCCCGAAAGTGTCTCTTGGATTCATTTTGGCCCTTGAACAAATGTAGTTTGTGACTTCTGATCTAGGGGATACATATTAAAGGTGTTTTAAGAAACATGCTTGTTTGCTGTCTTGTTGCCAGCGTGAGGATTTCAGGCAACAGTATAGACTCAAAAAAGTAATTTCTCCAGGCAAAGAAGTAGTGATGTAGAAATAGGCCTATAACAACATCTTCATCGTCTTTATACTTCTGGTTTTGTATGGATAATACAAAGAATGTATAAAGGATGTTGTCACCTTTGGTAGGAGCTAAGCTAGCAGTTTCCCCCCATTTGAAGTCACTGTAACTAAATTGCTGCTGGCTCCAGATATCTATCCAACAGATAGAAAGGTGGTATACATTTTGTTTTTCTTAATCTAAGCAAGGAACTGAATTATGTACATTTCCCAAACAGTTAAACAACTTCTTTACTTCAGGTTGGCTCAACCAGGAAACATACCAGCTGAGGTTTTTTCAGTCCTTTTAGTGATGCTTTTGTCTCACGTATTAAATGGCAAAACTGTATCCTCACATCCTCATATCCAAGAAAACCTAAGTGTCACACACATATTTGCAAACAAGGCATCTACGTATATTCCTAGAATGTGCCCCCAAAATGTGTTTAGCACTATTAAATGTTTCTCCACACACCTGCAGACCATCATGTCTAAGTACACAACACAAAGTCTGATAACATGTCCATACTTTTATATGTCTCTCAACTGCGCATGCCTGAATACACACATTCTCACTGTGTAGGCAACACACACACACACACACACACACACACACACACACACACACACACACACACACACACACACACACACACACACACACACACACACACACACACACACACACACACACACACACACACACACACACACACACACACACACACACACACACACACACACACACACACACACACACACACACACACACACACACACACAGTAAACCTCAGGTCGGCTTTGAGACACAGTTCGCCGGCTGGCCCTCGCTGTCCCGCGCTCTCTGACGGGCTCTTAATGCTAAACTAACAGATTGTAAACATGCTGCTAGCCCTCTCTCTTTCTCCACTCTCTTTATTAATCACTCTCTTTCTCTCCATCTATCTCTCCTCCTACCTTACTCTCCTCCTCTTTCCCCCCTTTTACTTTCCTCTTACCTATGTTCACTTCATCCTTCCTGCTCCTTCTTTCCTTTTCCTCCCTCTCCCCCTCTCTCTCTCTCTCTTGCTTTTCCTGGGGTCTTTTTTAAACAATGTGTCCTTCATGTACGGTTGGTTACGGGGTGTACAGAAGGACATCATTAGCGCTGGTGGTTAAGCTGTAATTTACACCATTACCGAGGTAGGGGCCATTTTTATTGCCTAGTAAATTTCAGCTCTGAAATATTTAGACCATATGGCTCAATTTGTGTAATAACCTTAATTTCCAAGCACCCTTCAGCTCCCTTCAGCGCCGGCTGTTGTTGGCGGATGGCGAAGTGGTGTGTGTACAAACTCGTATATGTGTGCACAGATTGTGGTTGAAACACACACACATGGGCGCATACACGTACACAGAAACATGGACATGGCAAAAATGTAAACGCATACTCTACACATAACCTCTTACATAGACATTACACACTCTCCCTGCCACACGCTCTCACTGATTATTTCATTCACACACACTAAACCACACACACACACACACACACACACACACACACACACACACACACACACACACACACACACACACACACACACACACACACACACACACACACACACACACACGCACGCACGCACGCACGCACGCACGCATGTATGCATGGCGGTAGCAGATTAATAGGGTGTCAGCTTGTGTTTGGGTGAGGGAGCGTCAGGCGTCGGCCAGATGGTTCTCAGGGATGATGACTGTCAGGGGTCCTGCTCTGATCAATGGGATGTATTAATACAGCACACGTGCACACTCTGACACACTCGTAACACACACACACACGGTCTTACTTTACCACATACACACACAAATACAAATATTATGCACGCACACATGCAACCATATTCAGACATATGTATCCAGATATAGTAACACACACACACACAGACACACGCACACATATGTATTCACGTGGTCTAACTTCACCAGTGATCCCCTGGGCCACAGTGTAACATCTGGAAGAGCCAAGGGAGGGAGGAGACGACAGAAGAGTAAAGGAGGAGAATGAGGGAGGTGGTAGGCAGGGAAACAAGGGAGGCAGAAGGGTTTTAAATGTGGATGGAGGGAGAGAAGATCAGTTATAGACACATAGGAGGAGAGTGAGTGGAGGAGGGAATGGAGTAAGGGAAAATATAGGAAGTGTAGTGAAGGGTTGCATTTGGAAGTAAGGGAAGTGAAAGGATGAGAGAAGAGAGCAGATGGAAAGAAGCTTAGGCAATTAAGGCTGGGGTGAAAGGAGATGTAAGTGAAGGAATTAGGAAAACCATAAAAGGAGGGAGAAAATGAGAGGACAGGAAATAGTTGTACAGTGAAAGGTGTAAGCAGAACAAAAGAAGGTAAATAGAAATACATTATAAAAGATTGAGAGAGGAGTGGATTGTTACGAGGCACAAAGGGAGGATAGGAGCACAAAACAAAGGTGGAAGTTTAGATGCCCACTGAAGCCCTTGGCCAGAATTTGGTGAGAGTAAAACCATCTAAATCCAGAAATGTCATGGGAAATGTTAACAGTGCAGGGAAAAAAGTTGGATGGAGGGATGTTGTGTTATCAAGAAGCAGAAATGAAAAATGATACAGAAACCAGGGGGGATGGAAAGTATGAAGACAAATGTAAAGCAAAGGAAAAGTAAAAGAACCATGTATACCATGAACCATAAAGACAACTTGACAGCGTTGTGTGAGGGACTAACATGTCTGTCAGAAAGGTGTAAAGCATGGAGAGTGAATGTGTGTGAGTGTGTGTGTGTGCCAGGCAGCGTGTAGGGGTCTAGTGAGGCAGGCCGCCTGCGCTTCGTACCCTCATTCCGTCCGATTGCCATGACGACCCCATTAATCAGCCAAGCTGGCACAGAGCAGGGTTCCCAGCCCAGCCTGAGATCAATATACACACACATCCATATGGACACAAGACACACGCACACACACAAAACAATACATCCACAAACTAGCAAATGATGAGCAAAAAAGTATGAATGGATAAGATAATTGTAAGTTAACTAAATAATGATAAAGAATCATATAGATCGGAAGTTGAGGTCCTAATGTAACTTATCATAATCCCTCTTTACGGTGAAAAAAGAAACATGGTCCTGTGATAAACTATCCTTATCTATGAAAAGTAGGAATCTACGATTGTATTTGTTATTATAAATTGTTATTATTATAAACATTGTACTCACAATGTCCCTTTCCAGCTAGATATAATATCAGATTATATATTTGAATGACTTGTTTCCCATCTCTTGAATCTCAAATTAATAAGAGCTTTAGGTGTCACACATCTCTTATGTAAAGTATAGTATTATGTAATTATTTTCAGCACAAAGTCCATACACAGAATCCTATGCGAGCTGCTCTTTGAAAGTTTGGTCAGAACTTTTTTTCTCATTTTCACTTTCATTGTGTATTCCTAAACAACGGAGCGCATGTGGTGACAAATGACCGCCACCAAAATAAGTGTTTGCCATGTCAATGAGACACACACGCACACACACACACACACACACACACACACACACACACACACACACACACACACACACACACACACACACACACACACACACACACACACACACACACACACACACACACACACACACACACACACACACACACACACACACACACACACACACACACACACACACACACACACACTCCATATCAATGAGAAGGTGAAAGGTCTCCATTTACATCTTGTATTAATTATGAGTGACAAGCCAAAGGTCACTGAGGGAGAAGAGGCCACTGGTATGGACAGAATATAGATCTACCTCTTCTCTCCCTTTCTCTCGTCTCCCTCTTTTCCCTATCTATCACTCTGTCTCACCCCCCTCTTGTTTCCTTCACTTATCTTTTCTCCCCCCTCCATGCTCTTTTTTCTTGTTCTCACTTATTCTTGCTCTTTTTTCTTTCCTATTTCTTTTCTCCAAGTGTGAGAATTTCAATGTTTTTTTTATCGTCCTTGCTGTTTTTCCTTGATCTCTTCATCTATGGATCTCTATTAATCTCTTTGGATGTTTTTGTTTCTTCCCTTCTCTTTTGGTCTGTTTTCAGTGATAGGTGTGGGGTGGTGTGCAGAGAGGATGCTTGCCACTGTTGCAGAATACCCCATTGCAGCTTTGGGCGAACTCAACATACATTTATAAAAGTTAACATCCGTTAACAGTAGGATGTGCGTGCACTTACAGTGTGTTTGGTTTGAGGGGGCAAGCTCAGAGTTATTTCCTGTTCGAAAGAATGGCACAAACTTGTAGGAAGGGCCCTAGAGAACAGCAGGCAATGGGCAGTGAGTGGGTGTGTGTGTGCACACGTGTCTTCAGGCCCCTCACTGGTAAACAGATGGCACCGGCACCACAGGTAGAGTCCACATTTCTTCTCATGCATCACAAATGACAATAGACACACACATACAGAATCCCTCATATGTATAATGTATAGTATACTGTATATACCATATGGAAATATCCGCGATATACATTTGTTTACATGCATGTTTTGGTTTGTGGTCATAAGTGTTTGCTTGTGTGAGAAATGATATCATATAGCACATCCTGCGGGAATGTGCAGCTAAGGCCAAATGACAACATTAATCAAGGAGGATACTCACAGTTAAATGCGTCCATTCTCCCATCATCCAGCGTTCACTGTGTGTGTGCTTTTCTGTGTAAGTGTGCATTTACCTCCACAGTGAGAGCAGTAACAGCAGTTGAGTTGAGCGTTGGGTCCTGTTGGTGCTTCTTGTAAACCAGTCTATAATGGGAAATGAGACCGTTGGGCTGCCCCGGTTCACTCCATTTCAGATGGGCTGAGTATGCGCCTGTCAAAGTGCACAGAATGTGTGGAGTTTTACAGTAATTCAATACAGGAACATTTTAACAACAGCAGATTGTGACTCGGTGAACTTACCAGTGGGCGTGACAGTGGGAGGGGCCATATCTTGTGGTTCGGCCTGTAGAGTCTGAGCTAAAGCCCATTGGCTCAGCACGGAGCCTTTGGAGTTGTAGGAGCGGACCCTGTACTGGAGGAAGCTGAAGGGGCGCAGGGCGGGGCTGGCATCGAAAAATTCAAGTGGCCCACTGGACCAGATGAACACCAGCAGCTCCTCCTCTGTCCCTACTGGACGCCTTTAACAGAATAAAGACTTGGATTAGCCATCATCAAAATGTGTTCAATATAATTTAATAAACTTAAAATGTTTTGTTTATATAAATAAATATACTAAAAGTTATCTTACATTGTAAATTCCTAAATTGTAATTAGTATTTGAAAAGTTACACTTAAAGGGACAGAACACCCCATATTTTAATCCCATTTATCAATCTAGAGTTGTTGACTTTTGGGAGATATAGGCATTAGAGATTTTTGCCAAAGTGTATTTTCAAGTATGTTATTGATAGCTATTTTAGTATATCTTATTATTCTTCAGTGCACTAAAATTAAGCTCACTTAGTTTGTGTGGAATTAGAAATAAAAATGGATCATCACGTCTTAAACATCATGTTTAAGTCCCTGGCTGATGCAAGCATCCTGATGTCTTGGTAAGACCCTTTGTCTGTGATTATGTAGAGTTTCAGGTGTGAGAGAGATTTTCCTATTTTATCCAAGTCCCTGTCTGTCTGAGTCTGATCATGCCAGGTGTGTCAGTGTGTGCGTGTGAACTTCTATGCTAATGTGTGTTTCCTGAGGACTTAAAGGGCTTAGTCTGGTCTGACCCTGCATACAGATCACACACTCTTTGGTCAACAAGCAGACCACGACCTTCAGCATGCATTAATACATACACGCAGATGCAAACACACACACACACACACACACACACACACACACACACACACACACACACACACACACACACACACACACACACACACACACACACACACACACACACACACACACACACACACACACACACACACACACACACACACACACACACACACACACACACACACACACACACACACACACACACACACACACACACACACACAAAGTAAGAAGAATCGTAGGCAGACACTTGCTTGAACATAGATCACATCATCCGTTTTTTTGTCTATAAAGCTAATTATATGTTTGCATAGTACAGTATGTGAATTTCATTTGTGTGCTACTTCTAGTTCATTAGTGATAAACTGAGTAAATTATGTGATCACATTTCCACATTGATTTGTAAGAGTAAGTACAAAATGAGGCAGATACTGGTCATTGGTCTCGGTGTACTTCACATGCATATTTATGTATATGTTGTTCAGTGTTTTTTTGTCATGGGTTACCTGTATATATGGTAGGATGTGATGACTCCGTTGGGTTGTTGTGGGGGTGACCAGTGGATCTCCAGGACACTGGCTCCAGCTGCCTTCACAGTGGGGGGCAGCAGACCTTCTGGGGCGGTCTCTAAGGAACGAATATACACTTCCCCTCCAACTCCACACCCATCTACAAGGTGCAAAACATGAACAATTAGCCACAAAGCAGACATTTCTAGGCAAAAATAGTCAACCGTTGTCTTCTAAATTCATGAAATAAGTATATTAAAGGTGGGGTAGGTAAGTTTCAAAAACCGGCTCGAGATACACTTTTTGTTATATTCCATGGAATGCTCTTAACATCCCGATAGCAATGAATATCTGAAGTGCTTTGACAATAAATCCATAAAAAAAATGTCATCTGTGGAAGCCGTAGTACTGTAAAAAGTACAACCGCCCTGTCTGTCAGCCTTCCATCTCGTGCACGCACAAATGTATCTCGTGCCCTCATTGGGCGTGCATTGCAGCAGTACTTCAATGACTCGCCAGCAACAGGCGGCCACTTTCACCTGTCTGCTGACGTCATGTGCGCGTTCATGTGTGTTGGAGGAGGTGCTCTGTAAGGAAGTCTGAAGGAAGGGGCGGATTCTTTTCGGCTGTGTACTTTCAAATTTTAGTGTACTCGAGCCGGTTTCTGAAACTTACCTACCCCACCTTTAATAGACTGTTTTCACTGTTTCAACTTTTAAGAACATCACACAAGAGTAAAAGTGTAACATTTTTTTTTTCTCTTTATAGAGCACAACTAATGATAATATTAATGTTATTTCATGTTTTATTCCAAAATCAGTGTTATCAAATACTAACCACTCTGACAGGCCTGCACTCTGATGTAGAAGGCGGTGAATGGCTGTAGACCCGTCACAGTGAGGTGAAGGTCTGGGCCAGCATGATGCAGTAAGGCATTGTCACTTCCTGGATTTAACAGGATGTTGTAGTTTACAGGCTGACTGCTGTGGAGCTGAGCTGTGGAAAAGGAGAGACATACAGGAAATTATTCAAACCCATGCTAACTGTGATACCTAAATACCGCCATGTAACAGAATTTAGGCCTCCACTTGTTACCCAAGTATCGTTATCGAAAAGTATTTCTCTCTGTTGCATACTTGACATAATTATGTGGTTTCTAGTTTAGAAAATAGTGAACTTCAGATTTTAAGCTATAGTCTCTATTCAAATAGGAATACATAGAAGCATACTTATTTGCCTATATTGGAGTTTTAAAACCGACTGATCATGCCCTCACAATCCTAGTATCTTCGTCACACAACCAGATAAAAACACACACATGTATACATACAGAAACACCCACACAGATACACGCACACACTTTGACTCTGTTAATATTCTCACCGGAGGTTTTTCCATAATTCAGGCCAACTGTATTGTGATGGGTTATTCAACATTCATGAACTCTGGATATCTCGAGAATGAACTGATTACCAGACAAATGAAAGACTTCAATTATTCACCCCCCAACTCACATATGCACACACACACACACACACACACACACACACACACACACACACACACACACACACACACACACACACACACACACACACACACACACACACACACACACACACACACACACACACACACACACACACACACACACACACACACACACACACACACACACACACACACACACACACACACACACACCTCTGACTTCAGTACATGGAGCTTTTTATATGAGCTGCATTAACACACTTTCACACCGTCCACACACATACACTTGGATATTTATATGTGAGCACACATGGGCACAGGGGTCATGATGCTTCTACTTTGATCAGTTTGTTGCACAGCCATAGAGGTTTAATTGTCAATGTGATATTCAATTTCTATTATCTACAACCAATCAGCTGCTTTATCATCTTCTTTTACACACACATGATGCCAACAATTACTGAAGCACACATGCACACTTACATACTATACACACACCCACACACACACACGCGCGCATGGACACGCTTGCAAAGACACATACACTTCAATGAAGGACTTGATCCAAGAGAAAATCTCTGTTTAATAGCCATACGTCAGTGCTTTGGCAGTCAATCTATGTATATGAAGACACAAACACATGTGTATGGACACACACACAGACATACACACTGTCAGAGAGTCTGGCAAGCACACGCACACACACGCGCACACACACACACACACACACACACACACACACACACACACACACACACACACACAACACACACACACACACACACACACACACACACACACACACACACACACACACACACACACACACACACACACACACACACACACACACACACGTCGAAAACACTCCAGATTCTGGGCTCAGGGAGTTAACCAAGCGAGAGAACCCAGACGATATTTCCTCACCTTTAAAATCAACCCGTAATGACGATAGAATAGGCCTGCCTATGGAAATGTCTCCACAGTGATGTGCACACACACACAAACACAACAAATACACACGTATAAAGACTCATGCATAAACACAGACACAAATACACGGACACAAAACACACACAACACAACACAACAAAGTGAAGTGTCTTTGCTAGTTGGCCCTATAAGCAGTTTCTGAAATAGGAAATCAGCCTAATGAGAGAGTAATAGTCAATGATAGATGGGTTAGGGCAGACAATCACTGCCCCATAAGCATGAAACTCAGCCCTGAGTGTGTGTGAGTGTGTGTGTGTGTGCCCAGGTCTTGAGAGGCCAGAAGGTGAATACAAAAACAACACAATGCTTTTGTTTCAGTCTGGCCCCTCGCTTTGTCTCCTCCAATCTGAGGAACAAGGGATTCACACGGAAGAAAAACTTCTCTCTGCTCAGTTTAATATTGTGGATTTATTTTGTATGCATTTGTAAAGCCAAATCCAATAAATATAACAACCATTGTTATATTGTTGGTTAGTTTTATTTTTAGATCATTGGAAAAATAATTAATGTATATTTTTTTCTGGGAAATAACTTTGCAAAGTTAATGTAAGTAAAATGCTGACTTTAATAATTTGACTCAATGCTGTTTTATATAGAAAAACTGTTGCTGCCATTTGACACGTGCATGCCAAAGAACCTCTGAGTTACTCGACACCGCTGAAAATATATTTTAAATTCTTACGAACATTGAATTGAGCCCCTCTGTCTCTGTGATCACTTCACAGTAACCACACAATTACCCACAATGCCACCACGGGGCATGGTACATCTAAACACCAATAGCATTACAAGGAGCAACACAATGTTTACATATATGTTACCCTTGATTCAGTACACACATAAACAAGTTAGTTATCGTTACAAATACAGTGTCTAATTTGTGATGCCATTGGGTTCAAACTAAATGCATCCATCCATCCATCCATCCAGACAGCTACTTACCAGGAGGGGTCCAGGCCAGAGAGATGGAGTGGGGGCCCAACACTGTCACATTGTGGGGAGGTTGGATCCCAGTGGGGCAAGAGACTGGTGTTTGTATAACATATTTGTCACTCACACCGGTCCCACCCCCTGTGCTGGCCTGCAGCTCATACACATACCTGAAAAGATGGTGGAGTAAAGAGAGGAAAGCAGAAAAGAGAGGAGGGACACAGAGAAAAGAGGAAAGAAGAGAGAAAGAAAGAACATGCAGAGAGACAGTTAACACAACTGTACCAAAGCATAGAGTAAACATGTCCGGTCCTGGTCAGGATCATGGCCCACAGTCAAAGGGAGTATTCATAAAAATAGCAGAACTTACCAGGTACATACGATAATGTATTTTATATTGTTTGGTTTATTTTTTATGTTTTTTGATCTTGAGAATGCTGTATGTATTTTGCTGGACAAAAACGGAGAAAGAAACTAAGCTCAAAAGCCCATTATACTTTCAAGGAAGGTCATTCCTGTAAGTAAACACAGGGGTCGCATCAACAGGGAATCTGTTGCTTTTTTAAAAACAAGTTTTAATGTAATTGAGAGTCTGAGTTGCAGAAGTGTTGTTGATTATCTCCAAGGGACTTTTTAGAATTGGAAAACAGGGTATGGATGAAAAACTGTATGTGATATGCATCTATTAATTTATAAATCAGTGATATTTCTATTTATTTATTTTGTTTTGAAAGGGGCAGGTCATGTAAGGTTTTTTTCTTCTCCCTTTTCGCTCAATGGTGTGTTGTCGAGACATGTTTTGTTGGCAATTATTGTACATTGAGCTTTGCGTACCATGAGCGGGACAAATAAAAATGAAATAAAATATATAAGAGCAAAAACTGAGAACGGAAGTCCCAGCTTAGCATGAGCACAGCGAGGAATGTAATCTGTCACTTGATACAGAATTTGTGTCATCATATAAGTTTTCTTGCATGGCAAAAATGGCAATTGTGCGGGTATTAAGGTCAACTCAGTTGCATAGTTTCTGTCAAAAATATTTCATGACATTGCCCCAAAAATCTCTTCAATTTATAATGCCTATAATTCATTAATATTTGAAAGATCAAAGCAACCAAAGGAAAGACTCACAGCCTCTTGCACTGCCCTCCACAAATTGATCAAAATGAATGTACATAGTGTGCTCATGTCTGTGTGTTTAAGCTCATACACTGACCGCACTTGAGGTCCATTTCTTTCTCTTTCTCCCTCTCCATCATACACCTCTCTCTCTCTTACGTCTGTCTCGCTGCCCCTCTCGGCCCGCTCTCTACCTCTCGCCCATGACATCATAAGATAGATTTCCCTTTTAAGAGCGTGTGGCTGCTGGTGCTAAAGCCTACATTAGCTGTGTAAGTGGGCCACCATTTAACATTAAAATCCTTTAATTTGCTATAAACTCCAGCACACATGCATTAATAGGGGGTGCTGTTGGGTTATTGTTCCTGCGCAGAGCGTTTCCAACAGGAGGCCATTAGCACCAGTGCAGTGGGTTAGAACGCAGTCAGGAAAGGGTTCAAATTAAAACTACTCATATGTTGCTCTCATAGACACAAAGAGACACACAGAGCAAAACATACATACATACAACTAATTGAGACGGACCAACTGTGGAGAGGAGAGACAGGAAGAGAGAGAAATCATGAGAGGAAGAGAGCGAGTGTGATGGAGAGGAAGGAGTGTATCATGGCATAGGGTTTCAGAGGGAGAATGAATTCAAACACTTCATCACTGGAAGATATTTACTTAAATGTAAACACCGCCTTGGGATATCAAAAGTCAAACGGTGTGCGTGTGTGGTAGGTAATCGTTGAATGGGGCATTTGCATCTGTATGGCTGTGGTTGTGGCTGTGTGTGTGTGTGTGTGTGTGTGTGTGTGTGTGTGTGTGTCCTGCGGGGCCAGCCAGAGGGAATAGGTTAATTCTCTCGTCATCTTAGACACTTCCTGGGCTGCCGAAGCAAAGTGACAGCTAATCAACATTGTCATAAATAATCAATGGCCACTTTGAGCAGTCTCATGCACAGACACATGCGCACACAGAAAGGCATGCGTGGGTACACACTCACACACGCGGGCAGAAACCCACACAAGACTGCCTGGATAATGGGGCCGGTGCTCCCTGTGTAATTCTTGGCGCAGAGCTAAATTGGGAAAAGAAGGGAAGGAGGAATGAGGTAAGAGGGAAAGGATGGGAGGGGAGGGTGAGAGGAGAGAGAAGTGAATAGGAGGCGAGACAAGTGATGAGAAGCGAAGGGTCGGGACGGGAATGCCTTCTGGCAGACTATCTGGAATTAGGGAATATGAAACGTCACACACACACTGTCCTATCTTCTTTCTTCCTTCCTTTCTTTCTCTTCCACACACACACAGAGGAGATTGGAGTACTGCAGGGCGTTATCCCAAGAATTCTATTTGGAGAAAGGAGAAACTGTCTCTGGAGAGAGAAGACCAAGGAGAGGGAAAAGGAGACATGAGAGAGAGAAAGAGGAGGGTAGGCGGGGTATCATTTTACACTCCCGTAATTAAAACAGAAAATCCATCTCAGAAAAAAGACACGGATTAATAAAGGTTAAATGAAAATAAACAGATAAATAAAATCTCCGCTCCAATGCTGTCTGCAAGCAAAAGCTAAATCTGATTTGTGTTTTAATATGTGTGTGTGTGTGCGCGTCTGTCATTGGCATGTCAAATATTTGCTCATTAAATGGCACAAACAGACATATACAGAGTGCAGTCCTCAGAGAGACATGGATGGGATGGAATAGGAGATAGGAGGGCTTTTAAAACAGGGTGACCCCCATATAAACACGCATACACTCAAATGGGAAAGTGTAGGAATTAGAGGCATGATTAATTATCAAGCTACAAGTGAATTGTGTTTATGCATGTTTGACTACTACATATGTGCACACAAACACATTTGCATTAATGTGTGTGTAAAGTATGCGAGTGCCCGCTCTCTACCTGCGGTTTGGCACGAGTCCAGTGTCGGTATAATTCTGGTCACGGTGGTCTCCGGTAAAAATAGTGTGACCGTCTCTGTTCAGTCTGTACTGGGAAATGTGTCCATTAGGTCGGGGGGGCTGATCCCAGTACAGCTCCACTGCAGATGTGTTTATTACCAGATGTCTGGGGCTGGTCCATACACCTGAGGAGCAAAGACGGAAAGAAGAGGGAATGTTTTCAAGTTAACTTTATTTTGTTTCAAACAAACTAATCAGGAACAAAACTTTCCTTAAAAGATAACTTACTAATGTTAAAGTGACGACAGGTAACAGCTTGTTTCTGGTTGAGTCACTACTTTGTTAAACGGTAACTGAGAATAGTGACATTTATTTACATAAGAATGTAGAGAATTAAGCACAAAAAGATTACAATGATGGAGAAGAACTCATGAGGTTTTAAAGAAACCAAAGGTGGAACAAAAGATGGCAGACAAGATGTGATTGTAGTGTTATTTCATTATTTGAAACTAAAAGGAACACAGATGGTCTAAAAGGTTTAACATTTAATAACATTTTTACAAATAAATATGCATTATTTCAGATTAGAATTGTAAATTGATTTATATTGAAGAATAAGTGTTGAGACTGATGGAAGAGAGGATAATACATAATAGAAATGTATGTCTATAGAAAACAGTACATAAAGAGATTATGCAAGTTAAAAGAGAGACAAATGACGGCTGAGCAAGGTAAACATAGGGGGTAAAAAAAGGTTAAAAAATGGGAAATAATTTGATATTTATTGTGAAAGACTTGGAGGAAAGCACAATTTGCAATTTGTTTCAAGAGAAGGAGAAATAAGACATAAAAGAAGAGGAGTGAGAAAGACGTGGAAAAAAACAGAAAGGAAATATCAAGAGAAGGAGAGGCAGAGGGGAGGAAGAGGAGTGAAAGTGGACATGAAAATAAAAAGGAATGAAAAGAGAAAAATCGTCCTAATGAAAGTTAATTAATAAACAAAAATCTGAGACGACATTTTATTTAGGGAACAAAATAATGTTTTTTCCACTGTAGTCACCAGAGAGGAAGAGGAGACAAAGCTAAAGGTGAAGGAGAGCGAGATATAGAGAGACCAAAGAAAGATGAGAGGGGGAGGATTTAAAAAAGGAGAGCAGTGGCAGGAGAGAAGAGAAGCAAGAGGGAGTCAGTGAGGAGAACATGGACTAAGGAACATCTTGTAGAAATTACCGAATGCTCGATAGATTGCTTTATTTCTGTATTTATCAAAATGGTTAGTTGTTGGTTATTTAAAGTCATTTATATATTTTAAACAATTTAACATAACGTTTTTCCCTGTGACAATAAAAGGAAAAAAATAATGATTATTGGAAAATGTTTTTACTTTACTTACTGCATGTAATACATTGTTGTGGAAAATGCAATGCAGATTCTCACAGTCTTACATTAGCGTGGTTCAGACATCGGACAAAAGTGTTAAGAATCCGAGTAACCAAATGATTTGGAATTAAATGTCACAAGATGACTTCCAAAGATTTATAAGAAAGGTTTTTAATATTTTTCAGGATGTCCAGGATTTTCATAATTGCATAATTGTGCCTGTGTGTGTGTGTACCGGCAGGGGGGGCTTGCAGGGTGCGTCCTGTGGAAGGTGAGCTGGCTCCACATCCCACAGCTGTGCAGCCCACCAGCACAAAACTGTAGTCTGTGTACGGCTGCAGACCTGTGGCACACAGAACAATATACATATGTGATGAAAATAAATTACAAAAGATTAATCCTACGCACACAAAGGATGGAAAATTGCATATATTATTTCTACATTCAGTTTATTTTGTATTCCGTACACAAAAAGCTGAAATAGGGGGTTAAAAAGGGGGAGAGAGACACATATCCAAATACAGAACAATAAGGGGAATAAAGTAAAAAAGAGAGAGGAAAGCTTTCCGGCCCGTATCACAAGCTCTTTTCCTGAGCGTCTTCTCTCTCTATCCATTTCACTCTCCCTCCCTCTGTTCTTTCCACACTCTCTCAACGGATGGATCCATATCTGTCGGTGTTAAATTATGCATGCCATAACTCAATAATGAAACAACGTAAAGATGGGCAGCCGCGGAACTGACATGGGATAGGACCGGTCCAACGCTGTAATGTCATCAGCTTTTGATCTATGATAATTATGATACCTCGGTATACGTTTAGGCTACAGCGTCCAGACATGATTTATTTATATGCGCCCGCTATACGCAGTCTAAAAGAAATCACAAAACGACTGAGTGGTCCTTTAACTGCAACCACAGGAAATCAGTTTTAGGACATTTTAAACAATTGAAATACTGGAAGTTGCTAATGAAAATCCACATGTACCTAAACAAAGTTATCCTGGAGTTAGAACCACTTTCCGGTGATTGAAAAGCTTTGTCTTCTTTTGATATATTTTCTGCCCGGTGCTTGATAGACCGAGGGTGGATGAGAATTAATGGATGAATGCAAATCCTTAATGTTGTCATGGGGGTTGACTGGATGTTTTATGGTCATTCACTTAGCTGACAGCATACAACAGCTTACAAATCAAATTGAAGGGAAAATGAAGGAGCGAAAAAATGACAATATTTCAAAAGGATGAATGTGAAAACAGGCTTTGGCATTACATAACGCAGAGTGTTGAATTCTTTATTTCTGCCTACATTTTAAATACTTTCAGAGAAGCAATACATATTTTATAACATTAAGGACAAGATAAATACTTCTATTATATAGAACCTTTTTTCATACCTACTAACATGTTTCATCTTTAGCATATTACATTTATACTAAAAACTAATCATATTTAATAGACTGAAAATGTGTTTTAAACTATAGATTTTATTTTAACAAAGAAATGTAAATGTATTCTATTTGATTTATGTTTAATATCACAGGGGAAATAGACAGTACAGGACTCGTTGGGTTGCAGATTTGAAATACATGCGTATATTACTTATATTACAAATGAGTTATCAAATCTTTACTTTAGGTGAAAAAATACCATAATAATATTACTGTTAATTAACATACTTGTATTCTAATTTAGTTAATCTAAATTAACTATAACTGTTTCCAACTGAGTCTATTTGGAGGCTGGGAGACAGAAAGGGACACCCTACTATGTCTCAGCTGCTTTATGCATGTTGGTACCCTTCCTCTGTCGACTACATACGACAGAAAACATGTGCACACACACACACACACACACACACACACACACACACACACACACACACACACACACACACACACACACACACACACACACACACACACACACACACACACACACACACACACACACACACACACACACACACACACACACACACACACACACACACACACACACACACACACACACACACACACACACACACACACACACACACTACATTGACTTACATGCATTTCATGGAGACTTATCCTAACCTTAACCATAACCAACACATGCCTAACCCTAACCCTTAACCTTAACCATAACCAACACATGCCTAACCCTAACCAATCTTCACCCTAAAATGAATGATTCCCCTCATAGGGACCTCCAATTTGTCCCCATACGGGAGGCGGGTCCCCACACGTGACTGTGTAAACAGATTTAGGTCCCCACAAGTATAGTAATGCTAGGCCACACACACACACTCAAACACACACACCGCGGTTTCCTCGTGTCTTTCTACTGCTCAGCCTGCTTGACATGCCTCACAGCCTGCCACGCTTAACCCAACCTCTGATCAATGTGTGTGTGTGTGTCTGTGTGTGTGGAAATGCTGTCACTATGTTGCCCTGGGTTTGGGTTAAATAAAGGAAATCTGCCAGCAATACAAAAGTACTAGGGTTTGAAGCGTAAGGCTCTGTTACACTATTTAACTGTGCAACTAAGCGTGTGTATACTGTATGCATGTGTGCACTCTAGCATAGTAAATGATATCTACACCGAAAGTGATGTCATTTGTTGCAACGCTGAATAAAGCAGTAACCCTTCACTTCATGTTTCTACATAGAGACAGACAGAGTGTCTCTACAGGAGTCAGAAATGGGCCGAAAACGGACAGACAACTGTGTCATATTTTATGATCAACACAGACCACATAGACAACCTCATCTGGCAATGAACAGTAATGAGAATAAGAAACGTGTGTTAAATATTTTTGGGTGCATACAGATTGTATTCAGTAATGCTTAAATTGTTTCCAGTACTTATTAATCACGGACTAAACGAATAAACGGTATCAGGCCTACCTTTTGAAAGGAAAACAGTCAGAATATTACGGAACTACAAGGCTAAAAACTCTGAAAAGCCAAACATTACCTGCTTCTCCAACCATTGTGTCTCTTATTATTTCAATTTTAAACCAAAACAAACACACTTTTCATTCAACCCGTGTGTTAGACAAAAATATACACACACATATACAACCACCTTTGATGTCTCCTTGTGTGTTTCAAGTAACCTTTAAAACTGAAGCCTGAAGAGGGCAGTATTGGTCTGCTGAAGAAACTACTGGGTGTCTACCGTGTGTGTGTGTGTGTGTGTGTGTGTGTGTGTGTGTGTGTGTGTGTGTGTGTGTGTGCCTCTATGTGCGCATACCAGTGCATACATATGTGTGCTTATGTGTTCGATTATGGAAAGACAGAGGCAGCTTCAATAATTTTAACAGTGATCACCGGGAAGTGAAAAACAGGTTGAGGGCATTCTGATGAGAGCAGCCAGCGGCTCACTAACACAGAGTGAGACAAGGCTGTCACTGTCCTCATGATAGCTGGACACTACTGAGATCAGTGTGTGTGTGTGTGTGTGTGTGTGTGTGTGTGTGTGTGTGTGTGTGTGTGTGTGTCTGTGCACAGGGAGAAACAGACAGAGACTATGGCAGAAAGACAGAGTAAAGAGTTAAAGCTTAGATTCAAGCTAAAAGTCAAAGAGAACGAAAACCAACAATAGAAAGTAAGGAGTGTGACACTGTTGTTGTGGATTTCCCTTATATGTGTGTGTGTGTGTGTGTGTGTGTTCATGCGTTTCAGGAAAAAAATTACCGATTTATAATGGCATTTTATTGACAGGTTGCCATTCCTTGTTTGCATTAGAGAATATGATAGGATGATGGGCACAGGAGGTAATACCAAGCCAGTTACCCGATACATCAGATAGTAAAGGAAATAAAGAGAGAGAGAAAGATGGTAAAATGAAAGAAGATGGGAGAAAAAGGGAAAAGCCAGAAAGGAGAATACGAGGAGAAGGAAACGTGAGGACATCGGAGAAAGAGAAAGAAGAGAAAGAAAAGAAAGGCACTGAAATGGAAAGAGACGAAACCAATGATTGGTACAATGAAGAGTAAGACAAGTGAGTGAGTTGAGAAGCAGAGGACAAAAGGAAGTTATAGTGAAGTTTGCATAAGAAACAGAAATTATAGATGATGCATCGAGAACACGCAAGAAAACTAACGGAGAAAAAACAGAGAGAGAGAGAGAGTGAGCGGCAACGTGTGTAGGGGCCGATGAGGGAGAGGAGAGCTTTGATAACACCTCTCCTAAATAATTAAGAGTTTGACTTCCTGTCTGTGGCTGCCTAATGCAGAGAGCGTCTGGGATGGAACAATGAGATCAGGTTCACACACACACACACACACACACACACACACACACACACACACACACACACACACACACACACACACACACACACACACACACACACACACACACACACACACACACACACACACACACACACACACACACACACACACACACACACACACACACACACACACACACACACACACACACACACACACACACACACACACACACACACACCACTTCAGGGGACATTACATTGACTTACATGCATTTCCTGGAGACTTATCCAAACCTTAACCATAACCAACACATGCCTAACCCTAACCCTTAACCCTTACCCTAACCCTTAACCGTACCCTTACCCTAAACCTAACCAAGTCTTCACCCTTTTAAGCAAGCTAAACAATATGATCAGATACAAGTTATTGTGCAGTACTTTCCATACATATGCATTTACACACACATATGTGCACATGCGTTAACTAAACTAAATAAAGACTGAACTTGCTCACAGACATACACACATTTCACCTTGGAAGACATGGCCAGGAATTTGGGACGAATAAATTAGTAAATGTGTCCACTTGGAAAACATCTCTACATATCTTGCGTGTACAAGTTTTGAGACATATTCGGTCAATGATAGCTCTTACTTTGCTTGCTTACTGTTGTATTATTAATGTTGACTTCTGTAGAATCTACAAAAATCTTTAAAAAAGTTAGAAGTTTATGATCGTATCCCTCACATTCCAACTTTTCAACCGATAGAGATTCACTTAAATAAAAATGTTGTACTCATTGTGCATGAAGTTATAAGGATGACATCTGGAGCATTTGTATGTATTGATAACTGGACTATATAGTTCAAACTTCAGTCTTTTAAACTTTTTATGTTTTAGCTCAGATTTTTGAAGCAGAAATCATAAACTTACAGCAAATGTTGTTAACTGGTTACATGAAAGACTCATTCCACATACTGTAGGGTTGACACTTCTTATGATAAAGCGATTAAAGGTTGATTGATAAACAGTTCTTGTGTATCTCCTCCTTTCTTACGCCTACATGCCTGTACCTTTAGCACAGACCAATCCTAGCATGGACTACGGGGGAAAGGCATTAATAAATAAAAGAACATACTCTATTCCCTGCTGTTCTGAATTAATAATGAGCCTACAAAAGACCAATTAAACACATGATTAATGCCATAATCTATATAATTGCAGGCAATAATTCATCGTGAGCTAATGATAGCAATACTTAATATCGATTCACATGGGGTGTCTCTGTACAGCAGTGCTTAATTCTTTCTATGAAGTGTCACTTTTCGGAACTGCTACAAATGCTATTAGTTAGAGTTCATTTCTGGCTTTTCCTAAAGCAAATCACTTATAAAAGGGAAATAGAAAACACAACATTGTTTTATATTTTTAGATTCAGTCATCATTTTGGCAGCTGCTACATTTGGGAATTATTCTCCTGAAAAACCTTCCTGGGCAAAAAAACCCCACAAATAAAAGGTGATTTAAATGAAATATATATAGTACTCTATTCTTTATATATTTAATAAAAGGAAACAGGTACTCAGTTAAAATAAATACTATTATAAATACATATTGTTTCAGAATGTCAGATAATACTGGTGGTATTATGATTATTATTATTATAAAAGTACATTTACAACAACTTTTCTTAATAATTGACTCTCTGAGGAAAATTATTTTAACAGAAAATACTCCATCAGACATGTATCAGATCAAATAAGTTACAACACTGCAAAGTGATTCAATCCAACATTGACATTTTAGTAGCTAAAAAAGCACGTTTCTCCAGTTTCTGCGGTGAGTGAGTGAGCTCTCTGAGCGTCTGTCTCTGACAGCGGTGAGAACCGTCGCAGAGATGCAGAGAGGATGAATTATGGCGTATTAAACATTGAGGACGAGGGAGTAGCGCAGCAATTATTTCTGTTCATATTTCACTGAAAACACTTAGATACATCCATCCATCTTTACATCTGTCCTACTCCTTCTTCCTTTTCTCCTTCACTCCGTTTCAAAAAGTGTCATCCTGTGAACCTTTCACTCCCTCTTTATCTCCGTTTCACTTTTTACTTTGTGCTAAAAGCTATCATAGCAACAACAGTTTCTAAGTACAAGAACATACAAACTGTACGAAGAGGTACACTTGAGTGTGTGTATACACGGGGATCAATTTGTAAAAGTCCCAAAGGAAGACACATTAAAAAGACAATTTACCAAAAATCCATTACTTTGAAATATTAATTGAATATAATTGTTAGGTTTATTTATTCAATTTAATGAAGTTTGCTATATAAAATAAGGTTAAAGTGTAGAACGAAGCCTATCACTTAAGGTTTGTTGAATGAATCTGTAGAGAACATACAAGTTTCATCCATTCCTGATCCTTTGTGATTTAATATGTCCGCTGTAAAAAAAACAGGACTGCAATAAATGAAACACATAAATCTATTTTTTAAAGCATAAATGTGTTGTTAGAAAGACGGCTGCAATGTTGGGAACAAGAGCAGGGAAGAGCGGGAGGGAGAAAGACAAAAGGGTGAGAGAGAGAGTCCCCCAGTAGTGGTTTTGGCTGAATATGCAGGGTTTTCCAGTGTCTCACTGGGGGACAGGGGAATTTCACACATGCATGCTGGTTGCTTACACTGGCACATGGGGCTGGTACAGTATTACAGCACATTACCATCTCTATTTGGCATTGTTTGCTTTGCCTCATGCCTACACATACAAACACACGCTTGTGCGCACACAACTCCTGACCATACAAGCCAACCACAGGCACCATGGGAATAGTCTATTGTCTACTGGCAAAGCCGAGACCTGGTATGAGTCCAAGACAGAGCAGAGAGCAGAGCTGTGAAGGGAGCGTGTCACTGAAATTCAGCTTCAAAGGATGCCATCACTACTTTATATGTTTAAACATTTAAATAGTGTGAATACGTAACTATTCAAATTCCAGAAGAAGGTAAGTATTTTAATTCTGATTATTGTTGTTTGGCATTTTTTTAGTAAGTGTCTCTATAATGTTCAGTTTTTACAACAAACATTTGCTTTGCAATGCTTTATTCAGGTGTTTGTGTGCATGTCTTAGTGTGTGTGTGTGTGTGTGTGTGTGTGTGTGTGTGTGTGTGTGTGTGTGTGTGTGTGTGTGTGTCTCTTGTGAATGATGGCAGAAGGCCAGAAACACAGCTCCTCCTCAGGATAGATAAAACAAAACCCACAAATCATGCAGTCCTGACACCACCATGTTTGTGTGCAGATGTACAATATTGAGACAACACTTCTATTTGTCTGTGTGTGTGCTGGGTACATTTTTTTTGTAGTGTTTTGTTAGAGCACTGGGTCTAAAACAGCTTTTGTTCTGCTGTTTTGTACTAATATTTGAGTTTTTCGTGTGAGCTTCAAGGCATGTGAGCCCAAGATTGTGTCCGAATTGTGTCGGAGTGTGCCTCTGTATTTTTTTTTAATTTGTATTCTTTTGTGTGTTCACTTGAGTGTATTTGTGTCTGTGTTAAGGGGCTTGGCCAGAGAGAGCAGGTGTACATGTAGTCATTAGATGCCTTTCAGAAACAGATATAGATAAATAGATGCATTTCAAAGGAAGAAAGAAGAAGGAGAGTAAAGGACAGGTAAGCAGAAACAAAGATGAGAAGGAGTAGAGAAGAGACAGGACAAAGGGCAATGGAGACAGAGAGAGAGAGAGAGAGAGAGAGAGAGAGAGAGAGAGAGAGAGAGTTTGATGAGTGGGAGAAATGTGAAGGAAAAGTGAGGCATTTGATAATCTGAGAATCTTACCAAACACAGTATAATTTCTGGGCCCACTGATGTGTGTAAATATGGTTCCTACACCAATCTGGTTCAGGTGGGAGCGTTGTATTTTTCCATTGGGACGAGTCGCTTCAGACCAGCTTACATGGAGGGAGGAAGGGCTTAAAGCTGTTACCACAGGAGGCTGCACGCCCTCTGGGACTCCCTGGATTGTCACTGCCACCACCTCCACACACACACACACACACACACACACACACACACACACACACACACACACACACACACACACACACACACACACACACACACACACACACACACACACACACACACACACACACACACACACACACACACACACACACACACACACACACACACACACACACACACACACACACACACACACACACACACACACACACACAACAGAAGAAGACACACACACACAGTATAAAATATACCACATTTCTGATAGGTGTGAATAACAGATGGAATTCTGCGAGAACCATTTATGAATGTAATTAACATGATCACAACCCAATAAAAACTGCATCCAAACCCATGACTTCTCTTTCTGAGGTAGTAAAAACCCTGCTGACGACAGAAAAATATGTTTTATGCATTCCCCTCCCAAAAAAAAGAAAAATGGCATTATATACAACAGCCAAAACATGACCAAAAAAAGAGAACATCTGAAACTCCTGAAAAAAAACAAGAAAGGTAGACTTGTCTATTGGTAATGGGAAAGGTGTTAAGGACCTTACAGACACTTGGACTCAAACGCACGACTCAAAAGAAAGTTTGTTCAAAAATAGTCTTTACTTTGGAAAAGTATAAAGTTCAAACAAAACATCACTCCTAAGAGGCAAAACATAGCAAAGCAAATTACAAACTAAATAAACTTGACTATGGTCACAAAATACAATAATCTCTGGGCGAGACAAGCTGGCTCTCTAAATGGCACAAGGCACAAGACGAACTGGCACAGGACAAAGGGAGACAGGACTATTTATACATGAGGTAAGGGGGAACAGGTGGAAACAATCAGGGGCGGGGCAGACACTGACGATGGCGGGAAAACACACAAAGGGAGGAAGTAAAGGGACCTGAAATGAGACCAGAGGTAAGTACAAAATAAAACGGGAAGTGCAATGACAGGACTAGACAGGTGAACAAAAAGACTTGACTAAACATAAATCTAACCTGGGCTATGAACTAAACGTGAAACAATAACATGAACCTGATTAACATGACATGAACAATTTAGCAGACATGACGGGATGTTACAGTACCCCCCCCTCTAGGGACGGCTCTTGACGTCCCAGGAACTTCTGGGTGATCCCGATCAAAATCTTTAATCATGGCCGGATCAACAATGAAACTCGCTGGGATCCATGTTCTCTCTTCTAGACCGTACCCATCCCAGTCCACAAGGAACTGTCTTCCTCGCCCTCGCTTACGAACTGCCAGCAGTCTCTTTACAGCGTAGACGGGGCTTCCTTCTACCATCTGGGGGGGTGGAGGGGGTTTAGAGGCGGGTACCAATGAGCTCTCCCTGACCGGCTTGATCTTGCCGACATGAAACGTTGGATGGACCTTTAATGACCTGGGTAGACGTAACTGCACAGACACCGGGTTTATGATCTTCGATATCGGGAATGGACCAACAAACCTTGGCGCTAGCTTTCTCGACATGACGTGGAGGGGTAAGTTCTTGGTAGCTAACCAAACTCTTTGTCCAGGCCGATACGGTGGAGCAGGTCTCCGGCGTCGATCCACCACCTCCTTCATCCGGCTGGCACTGCGCAAGAGAGCCCGACGAGCACCGGCCCAGATCCGGCGGAACCGACGGACCATAGCGTGAGCTGATGAGACCGTGACCTCGGCCTCATTGGCAGGGAACAGAGGTGGTTGGTAGCCGTGCACACACTGAAACGGTGTGAGTCCTGTTGCGGAAGTGGGCAGCGTGTTGTGGGCGTACTCCACCCACATCAGGTGCTTGCTCCAGGATGCCTGGTTCTGGGAGACCAGGCAGCACAAACAGGTCTCTAGCTCCTGGTTAATGCGCTCTGACTGGCCATTCGACTGGGGGTGATATCCTGAGGAAAGACTCACGGTGGCTCCAAGGAGATGGCAGAACTCCTTCCAGAAACGGGAAATGAACTGTGGGCCCCGGTCTGACACAATGTCCCTGGGAAAACCATGAATGCGAAAGACATGACGTAACATGACCTCTGCCGTTTCCTTGGCAGAGGGAAGCTTGGATAGTGCAATAAAATGTGCCATTTTACTAAATCTGTCCACCACCGTCAAGACGGTGGTGTTACCTTCTGATATCGGTAGTCCGGTGACAAAGTCCATCGAGATGTGGGACCATGGCCGATGCGGAACAGGAAGTGGCTGCAGCAACCCCATCTGTGCTTCAGTGGAGGTCTTGTTCCTGGCACAGACAGTGCAGGCCGCAACATATTCTGCCACCTGCTTCCTCATAGCCTGCCACCAGAAACGTTGCTTGATCATGAAGGTTGTGCGTTTCACTCCAGGATGACAGGTGAGCATAGACGTGTGAGCCCAGTGTATTACCTGTGATCGAACGGAAACAGGGACAAACAACCTATTTCGTGGGCAACCCCTAGGTGCCGGGGTCTCACCATTTGCCTGCTTCACCACTGATTCTATTGGCCATGAAACTGCTCCAACCACACGGTTAGGTGGAAGGATGCTCTCGGGCTCTTTGGCAACAGGTTCAGGATCGTACAAACGTGACAATACATCAGGTTTAACATTCTGTGTGCCTGGTCTGTATGACAATACAAAATGAAACCGATTAAAAAACAATGACCATCTAGCCTGGCGTGAGTTCAGTCTTTTGGAGTTCTTAATGTATTCCAGGTTTTTATGGTCAGTCCAAACTAGAAATGGTTGCTCAGCCCCCTCCAACCAATGACGCCATTCCTCCAAAGCTGTTTTAACTGCTAAAAGCTCCTTATTCCCCACATCATAGTTCCTTTCTGCAGTTGTCAACTTACGTGAAAGGAACGCACATGGGTGTAGCTTGTTGTCCTGGACAGATCTTTGGGACAGCACCGCCCCAATGCCATCGTTGGAGGCATCCACCTCCACGATAAATTGTCTCCGTGGGTCGGCCACTGTGAGGATTGGGGCAGTCGTGAACAGTTTCTTGAGCTTCTGGAAAGCTTCATCCGCCTGTATATTCCACTTGAACATGACATGGGGAGAGGTTAAAGCATGTAAAGGTGCTGCAATGCCACTAAAGTTTCTTATAAACCTCCTGTAGAAGTTTGCAAAGCCTAAAAATTGTTGCACCTTTTTCCTGTTGGTGGGAGATGGCCAATTGGCCACTGCACTGACCTTCTCTGGATCCATCTGGATTTGATTGGCCGAGATGATGTACCCCAGGAAGGAGATGGTCTTGACGTGAAACTCACACTTTTCAGCCTTGCAGTAGAGTTGATTCTCCATCAGGCTTTGCAGTACCTGGCGGACATGATGGGTGTGGGTCTCCTCATCGGGTGAGAAGATCAAGATGTCATCGAGATAAACGAATACAAACTTGTTGAGATAATCCCTCAGCACATCGTTGACAAATGACTGAAAAACTGCCGGAGCATTGCATAATCCAAATGGCATGACTAGGTACTCGTAGTGACCACTGGGAGTGTTAAAACCGGTCTTCCACTCATCCCCCTCTCGTATCCTAATGAGATGGTAAGCGTTTCTCAAGTCCAGTTTGGTGAATAGTTTTGCATCCTGCAAAAGTTCAAAGGCCGAAGACATGAGAGGGAGTGGGTATCTATTTTTAACTGTTATTTCATTAAGGGGACTATAGTCAATGCATGGACGGAGGGTACCATCTTTCTTATCGATGAAGAAAAACCCAGCAGCCGCTGGGGAGGAGGATGGTCTGATGAGTCCAGTTTTTAGAGAGGAGTCAATATAGGACTTCATAGCCTCCCTTTCCGGTGCAGAGAGAGAGTAAAGTCTCCTTTTAGGGATCTGAGAACCAGCCAACAGGTTAATGGGACAGTCATAAGGTCGATGGGAAGGTAGGGACATGGCCCTAGTTTTGTTAAATGCTTCCTTTAAGTCCTGGTAACACAAGGGCACTTTAGTCAGGTCGGGATAATCCGAAATGGAGTCAGGCTTATGAGTGTGTTTGTCTTGTTCCTTTTCAGGTTCTGTGGAGAACATAGGAAGGTCTGAACAGGTCAGCCTACAGCCTGGGCCCCATTCCTTAACCCTCCCTGATCGCCAGTCAATGATCGGATTATGTTTGATCAGCCATGGATAACCCAAAATCAAGGGGTGTAGTGCAGAGTCAAATAACTGGAATTTCATTTCCTCTATGTGTGTATTGTCAATAGTTATTTGGACAGGTTCAGATACATGGGTTATTTTAAATAATAACTTGCCATCTAAGGCACTGGCAGTAACAGGGGAAGTCAACGGAACAGTCTTGATGCATAGTCTCTTTGCCAAACTCCAGTCCATCAGACTTTCGTCGGCACCTGAATCGACTAATGTCCCCACAGTAATGTCTTGGTCACGCACTTGAATATGTACCATGGTCAATGAACGTGGAGGGAAATCAGTTGCAGAGAATTGGCTCACCAGCTGCATGGGTTCCTCCGGTGCAGCCAAGGGCGCTGGTTCCTTGGGCGAGGCTGAGGAAGGTGGACTGGAGCTCCATGGGTGTCGAAAGGCAGGTGAGTACCCCATGTGGCTCGGAGGTCGTGCACTGGTTCTAATTCTCTCCTTCTGCCTTTCATGAAGCCTGTTATCAATGCGAATTGACATGGCAATGATGGAATCAAGATCTGTGGGTATTTCATGGGGTGCCAACTGGTCCTTTATAGAGTCTTGTAGACCATTCATGAAGGCATCAATTAAAGCAGGGGTGTTCCACCCACTGTCTGCTGCTAGAGTACGAAAATCTATTGCATAGTCTGTCACTCTCTGTTGTCCCTGTTTGATCTGCATAATGACTCGTGAGGCTTCTCTGGAAGGTGATGAGTGATCAAACACACGGCTTAGGGTCTGGGTAAACATGTTCAGTGACTGACATATGGGCGAGTTTCTTGACCACTCGGCTGTAGCCCAAGCAGCGGCTCTACCAGACATGTGGGACAACATAAAAGCTACCTTAGCTTGGTCCGAAACAAAGGCAGCAGGGTTATGAGCAAAATGTAGTTCACACTGTACCAGAAAGGATCGACAGTTACCAGAGTCCCCGGAAAACCTCTCCGGAGGAGCCAGGCGAAGCGTCGATCCAGGTGGGGTGGTGTGATCCGAAGCAACAGACGGTGGACCTGACATTGCTGGAGTAGGTGCAGAGGAACCGTCTTTGAGGGGTGAGAGAACTTGCTGCATTTGAAGTGCCAGGTGATTTACTTGGTTGGTTACAGCTGATTGGAATTCATCCTGACGATCCGTGAGACCAATCATTCCTTGGTTGATGGAAGACAGCTGTTCAGCATGGAGGGTTAGCTTAGCATCCTGCGCTAACACATCGGCCTTGAAGGAACCGGAGTCGGCTGAGTCCATTTTTTGGCCAGTTCGTTCTGTTAAGGACCTTACAGACACTTGGACTCAAACGCACGACTCAAAAGAAAGTTTGTTCAAAAATAGTCTTTACTTTGTAAAAGTATAAAGTTCAAACAAAACATCACTCCTAAGGGGCAAAACATAGCAAAGCAAATTACAAACTAAATAAACTTGACTATGGTCACAAAATACAATAATCTCTGGGCGAGACAAGCTGGCTCTCTAAATGGCACAAGGCACAAGACGAACTGGCACAGGACAAAGGGAGACAGGACTATTTATACATGAGGTCAGGGGGAACAGGTGGAAACAACCAGGGGCGGGGCAGACACTGACGATGGCGGGAAAACACACAAAGGGAGGAAGTAAAGGTCCCTGAAATGAGACCAGAGGTAAGTACAAAATAAAACGGGAAGTGCAATGACAGGACTAGACAGGTGAACAAAAAGACTTGACTAAACATAAATCTAACCTGGGCTATGAACTAAACATGAAACAATAACATGAACCTGATTAACATGACATGAACAATTTAGCAGACATGACGGGATGTTACAAAAGGATTATATAGAATATAAGCAGGTAGTCCTGCATTTAAGCAGCCTGCATAAACATGCTCATTTTGGTGTAAAATATTATTAGAGTTTGTTTTGCTTATCGTTTTAATGGCAACATGGACACTGGCCTCAGTTGAACTACTCCATCGCTTTTAACATTTCCTCATTGCATTTAGCTGACGCTTTTATCCAAAGCGACTTACAATAAGTACATTCGACCAGGAAGACACAACCTTGAAGAAAACAGAATCATATAAGAACATCAGGTTTCATAGAGCCAAACATTTCAAGTGCTACTCAACTGGCTATAGATAAGCCAGTCCTTTATTAGTATATACGTGCTCTGTTAGCAGTTCTTTGTTAGTCATTCTATCGCTCGAAGTGGAGTCGAAAGAGATGAGTTTTCAGTCTGCGCCGGAAGGTGTGTAAGCTTTCTGCTGTCCTGATGTCAATGGGGAGCTCATTCCACCATTTTGGAGCCAGGATAGCAAACCCACGTGTTTTTGCTGATGGGAACTTGGGTCCCCTCTCGCAGCGAGGGTGCAGCGAGTCGTTTGGCTGATGCAGAGCGAAGTGCACGCGCTGGGGTGTACGGTTTAACCATGTTCTGGATGTAGGAAGGGCCAGATCCATTCGCAGCATGGTACTCATGACAAAGAACCCAACTGAAAGACGCTTGGTATTTAAAAAAAGACGCTGCTCTTTAGTACAGTGTGGTGAGTGACCATCCTATTGTAAATTCCTTGTGTAGTATCTGCGGGCCCGGTGGACACTGGGTGAATGTGGAGGCAACAGAATCACAGGGCAATCTGCTGCTAATGGCAACAGGGATATCCTGACTTAATAGACTGTCACTAGCACTTCCCCCACCTGTCCCACACAGTGCTATGCAATTAGTTGTCTGCTACTACAACTAAGGAGACACACATGTGCACGTACACACATAAACACACACACACAGGTACATGCAGGTATACATACGCAAGCACTAAGAGGTAACAGAGAAAAGGAGTCAGAGAAAGAAGATGCATGGAAAGTGTAGTGCATGCTTTAATGTTAACTCAGTCTCTCAAGACTTTGCTCTGAAGTAAAGCCATAAAGCCATGTATTGCATGTACCTTAAATGCAGTTCAGTTGGCTTGGTGAGACATTACATTCAACTGTAGGAACTAATGAAGTACCTTTGTATTCTAAGTTCCCTTTAAGGGGGAACAGAAAGAGATACAACCTGTCTCCATTTAAACCTGTTTGAAATGACATATTTTTGCATCCAAGTTATCCTAGGTCATTTACAGTATAGGCTAATGCATAGAATCATTGATAGCTCAGAAAAATACAATATAGATGCTTACGTTTTTCTCACATGTAAAAAGAAAAAGCTCACTAGGAAAATCTTCCTCCTACCTTCTCAAATATGCAAAGGAATGTAAACTTGGGGGTACAAAAGAAAATGAGATTGTGAAAGACATAAAGAAAAGAGGGAAAGGGGCATGTTGGACACCGAATGACAGTTGTTGTGAAAGAGAAACTGCAGTTTGGACAGTAGAGACGATGAGAGTGGTGACGAGCAGAAGAACCAACAGTTGGGAGAAACTGAAGAGTGTGGCGTCAGGATCAGGGGAATGACAGGAGACAAATAGCAGAGAGAGCAGGACAAAAGGATTCAAAGACAGAGGAGGACCAATCGCTCTTCCTCCCGCTCTAAGTGACCAACCGTATTAGATCAGCACCTTCTGTTGTCACAGCAGGTGTGCGTTTGTGTGTGCCTGTGTTTGTTTGTGTGCGCCGGTGTGTGTGTGGATATGTGAGGGAGCTGATGCCAGGTAATTGCAGTGGTGTATTAGGTTAGCCCAAGTTATCCCATAATTGGGACTGTTTGGCCAATTTTCAGTGGTGTACAAACTAATCCAACTCACTCCCTTTCCCCCCACTGCTGGGAGTGTGTGAGCTTGTTTGTGTGAAACATATGTATGTGTGTGAGAGGGAGGTAGGCAGCGAGAGCATGGAAGACAGAGATTGATTTTGTGGTGTTACTGCATATGGCTTTGGGTTATCAGGTAAAGTGTCCAGCCAGGATGCTTCGAGAGCCTGCTTCTGTAGAGATATGTTTCAGGTCAAGTTGGTACACCATTTGAATCATGATGTTGGCTTTATTCTGTAAGATGTTTAAAGACGTGCACAGTTCAGGTGTATACTATCACCAACACCTCCTGAAGGCAGCCGTTAAAGGCTGTTGTTACAATTAACTGTCAAGTCTTTATGCTCGTATGTTGGATCTTGCTTGTATTCGGAACAGATCAACAACACCATATGCTCCAATGGTGTGGGTCACATTGAGTTTGGATCTAAGCCGGTTGGCGCATTTTAACAGTTTAGCGGAGTCGGAAGAAAAAGAGGAGGAAAACCAGTCTTGCTGACTAACTTGAGAGCAGATACAAAAATGAAAAAATAAATGTAAAGAATATTTAAGGATATCGCAGAAAATATGAAAAAATGAATTTGGCTGCAATATCGAAGTAAACTTAATCTAAAAACAGCATAAAGGACTGTTAAAGACTCCAACAACAAAAAAGCAGTAAAGACCAGACATCTGTGCGGAAATATATCTGATCACTATCCAATCAGGCGGGTCGCATCGAAGTGTCAAGGAGGGTAGTCGTTCTTATCAAAATCTCATCTTTTCACAATTAATAGAAACGTGTAACAACGGCCGAACTCAATGTCGGAGATTTACAGTGTCAATCTACCTGCTTCAAAATCATATTTGATCTTTTTCTTCAGAAAATATAGAGCTGTTGAACCATTCTTCTTATCCTCTTTGTAACTGACCGCTATGTTATTTAGTATGCATGGTTAGGGGCTGGCGTAGGTATGGGCGTGACGCTCCGAACCCCGGAATCATAACAACACATGTTTAAACTGTTGCCATAATTGGTGTCGCAAAGTATCAAGCGACAAGGGCTGCAGTCGAATAGTCCAAACCCCAAATAAAAGAACCCAATAAAAAGAGTTGTTAAATAATAGTGAAGTCACGTTGTAATAACAATAACTCATATCTCTCGAGTTTTCCTTTTGAGCTTTGCCAAAAGCCACTGTGTCAAGTGTCCTACTTGGGTTGCCGTCCGGCGTTGTCCAATATGGCGGACCATCTTGCACATGCGCACTGCAGATCGGGCAGAGCTGCAGATCCCCCTGCCCGATCGGTACTGCCAAGGCATTTCCCATCCAATAGGTGTGCTGTGTGTATAACCCTTTCTCCTGTCTGTTACTCCCTCTTTCAGCACAAGAACCAGAGGTGGATTCAATGGAGCCTGAATACCTGCACTAAGACCCTCACCCTGCACCCTGAGTCTCAACTCTCAGTGTTTTTCAAGCCTTTCCCTGTTTTTTTGTATTAAACAAAACATTAAGCGTTCCCAATGGTGTGGTTTTCGTTTTGTGAAAAAGTGCAAATGCAGTGTTTGTATATAATTACATCACATATTTTGTTGCTGTTGGTCGTGAAATTGCTCCTGCTGACTTGAGCCAGCCATTTTTTCCTCCGCTCTGTGTCAGTGGGGAAGCCGTACATTCGTACTCCTTTCTCTGAGCGATTTGAGCATCCCCAGGCAGCACAGCAAACCATGGTGGCGACTAGGAGGCAGCACAGCAAACCAGGTCAACACGGAGGAAAAGGCACAGACAAACTGCATGATATGCTATTCAATGTTTATTGAATTCCATGTATTTGCAATGGATGTTCCTAAAGCAACACATTTAACATCATCATATGCTGCTGCTGCTGCTAGTCCTTTGATAGTCACCTGTAGGTCTCCTGTCCTTTCTGAAAGCCATAAAGATGACATTAGTCATTTAGATAACTTGTGTCCTCAATTACCATGGGATTACTGAAACTACCATGAATTTAAGAAAATGTTAGAAATTAATCTAATCTGCATTTTAAAGCATTACTTTAGATCCCCTCCCTCTAAATATATCAATATACATTAGAAAGTGATGCTCCTGACTACCATACAAGTTTAAGAAGATAATATTGGTTTGAAAGAATTCAAAGCTATAAATAAACAGCAACAGGCTCTTTAACCAAGGCACTGTTAGTAACATGTAAACTAGTTGTTCACACTAATCCTAATATTATCACTTAATATTAGCAAATTCTATTTTATTTTTTAAAACATATTGATGTAAATACATACACATATCGATTTGTTGTATAGATATTGCAAATCAAAACCTTTATTCACTAATGATTACCAAAAATCGTAGTTCTATCTCCTGTTATCAATGCATTCACATGCATGCCCGCCATGAACTTCCGGGGAACGATCCTCGTCTACATGAACCACGTGACGATAACCGTTTTTGGACTTCCGTTATCGTAACTCTTCTATCTATATGGCGCTGGTATTCACTGTCCGACTCACACAAGCAGCTGATACATATCCCCAGTTCCCCTTAGCCTAAGTGAATGTGTGTCAGTCTGAATTGACGCTGTTTGGCATCACAACGCTGTTATTCTTTCACACACACATACAGGTCTTGGGCCGAGGGCGACACTGTACTTCCGATATCCACCGTTTTACGCGAGGTGCAAGCAGCCGTACACCGTCTAGGTGTTGCTAAGCTTCCTGTACTGAATATCATAGTCTATTGCCTTAATCAATATCTAGTCAACTCTAAAATACCACATATATGCAATGGCATGATAATATTATTGTGACAAGTGGGGTATTCACCTGGTGTTTCCAGAAATTAGACGTAGATGCAGCCAAAATCGACGAAGGCCACTGTCGTTTTTCCATACATCTGCAGGCAGTCTTTAAGGGCAATCCGACAACCCACACAGCTCTAGTTTACGCTGGTAACGACCTAAAGCACACACCTCAAGTCCAGAGATGTAATCCGAAGACATGCAGCGATTTCTTCGGTCGTTAATTCAGTAAAAAAACCTAGTGCACTCTGCCTGGCTACGTTAGCTAGCTGTTTATATTTGCACTTCCAGGATATTTGCACCTCCAGGAAAATGGCGTATTTATATATAGCGCGTGTTGCATTGTGGGTAGCTCGTGACGTCACTGTGTGTGAAAGAATGAAAGTTTCTCTGGTATAAAATGGGTGATGTTAGCATAGCAACCGAAGCTAAACTGACTACTTGCTATTGCTATCCTATTGTGGCATAAACCGTTTTTACAGGCACATTTTACCGGCGTATTTTTTATTATGATTCTACTTGTGATAGTCGGACACGACAACCTGTGCAGCCCATGTATTGATTCCATCCGATAGCTGCTATAATACAAAACAAAATGTCTGCCTCTCTCCACAATGATCAATGACAGCGAACGGATGGTCAAAGTAAGGTACAAATAAACAGGATCACACGAAGCCTGGTTAGTGTTGCCTGACTTTATAAAGTGTGTTTATAAGCACTACTGCTTGTAGGCAGGCATGACAGTCGACCCATGTTCAGGGGAGGTGGGTTTAGTTTCCTGCACGCCTCGACGTAAGAGAGACGTAAGCGACGCCACCTCTTAGCTCCAAAGCTCTAAGACCGACAATTTTTTGGAGCTGGAAGTGAACCGGATTCCGGAGCTAAGAGGCGACGCCGCTGCGGTGTGAACAGGAAAAACCGGCACTTTTCAGGCTCCAGCTCCGAGCCGGAGCTGAAAACGCGTTGGTGTGAAAGGGGCATCAGTGGCAGCCATGATAAGTGCCGTTCCAATTCTCTAGATGATAGGAAAGGAGGTTTCAAACTTCCTTTATAACCTCCTTTAGCTTAGGAACCACTGGACCTCCCTCACCAAAAGGAAAGGAGAAAATGCTGCCCCACAATGCCTTGCAGCCGCAGCATTTGCTGTCACACAACAGTCGGCCGTTCACGGAAACAACCGATTATGAAAGTTACGGTGCTTATTAAGCTTTTTAAAACGTAGGTGGCAACTGGCCAAAGTGCTTTGTTTTGAACGTTCATCAGTATTATAATCAAAAAGAGAAATATGAATGTTAGTTTTTACTGAAATTATCAAATAAAGTCAACATTTCACAGTCTTTACTGAGCTGTGTGGGGTTTGTTCAACTTTTAAAAGATGTTTGTATGGTGATGTACACAGTGATAGATGTTAAGGACTAACGTTTCTAATAAATACATTTGTATTGATTTTAAGATATTTTCATAGTTCATACAATCTTTGGGATCATTTGTATTAATGTGGACCGGAGGGAGAGGGTGACAAGTGTTGAACTTTCCTGTCGGCTCCCAGACCGTGACACAAGCATAAGTTTCACTTTCCTTTTTTATTTCAATTCCAACTTTGGTCATGAAGAATATGTTTCTCTGTTGTCCACGTTCATAAAGCATAAAACAACAGCATCAGAGCACGGTGCAGAGTCTCTAGATGAGTTTACAGTAGTGTCCCTCGTTCTTATTAAACATCCATGTTGTAGTCCGCTGTATAGAAAACTGTAGTTTCCTCCATGTAGTTTCCCCACAGCAGCAGACGCACATTTATGACGTCCACTGGCGCATCATAAACACGTCGGGTGGTGAAAGTGCAGTCAGATTCTCTAAAGTACCGCAGTCTCTTCTCCTAAATCCTTTTGAATTCTCCTATCGACTATCCCTTAACCCCGTGACGTTTCACTCAGAGGTCAAGGAATAGGAGATAGGGTTAGAACTTAGGAGCTGATTTTTGGACTATTCGACTGCAGCCAAGGTCTAGTCTGTGCTACGGACCTCTCAAACGTACATGTGAGTTATAGAATACTATTGCCACGAACATTCTGTGATATTATCGGGTTTACAGTATATAGGTTTTAATTGAAACTGTGTGTGTTGTTCTTTGGCTCAACTGTTCATAGTGCCAATTGATATGAGAGATATAAGGACTGCCATGCTTGACGTCGCACATTTTTGCACCCTCGGTGAGCGGAGTGAGGTACGTTAAAGAGACTTTGTTACACGTTGTTATTTGATCTGTGAATTAATACAGTTGTGGTTTAACCGAATGCTTTATTGATGTTTTGTAATGACAATTAAGTACCTATGTCTGTGGCCGTTTCTCAATCTCGAGGATACTGGCTTCCAAGCCAATATTTCAAGGATGCTACGTCATCAAGTGGCGCAGCAGGACCGTTCCAATGTCCAGCATAGTTGCAATTCCACCGAGGCCGCATCCTTGGTTTGGGGGAATTTTCGAGGCTGCACATGGGTAGACTTCGCGCCCTTAAAATCCCCACAATGCTTTGTGCGCGGACCAATTTTAAAAACCCTTGCGGAGAATGGCTGAACCGACGCAGCATACATTTAAATGTGTATGTAGTGGCGTAGAACATGTGTTGGTAAATATGTTACATTTGTTATCACCAAAGATGTGTTCCGTGAAAGTAAAGCAAGTTCATAATTAGATAGACATCGCAAGGTATTTATTTTCAGTACAGTTTATGTTGAAACCGTTAGAGAGAGTGGCACACTTGTTAGCCTGTTCCATTCTTCTTCGTTTTTCGAAGCCGTGGCTTGGAAGTATACTTGCTTCGTTTCTGAAGGAAGTGACTTGGAAGTACGCGACTACCAAGCCAGCATCCTCGAGATTGAGAAACGGCGAGTGTTTATATTTTAGTTTTCACGATGCTTGAAAGACCAATAAAGAAACTGCATCCGTCCGTCGAGACTCTGCTGTGATTATTGCCAAGGGCAGCTACACTCTTCATTTCTCCAACCATTTACCACTCCTTCCTTTATCACGTTCCTACATCCATCCTTTCCTTTTTCATCCATGTCATAATTCTCCCCAGCATCCATTTATTGTTTACATTCATACATCCATCATCTATTGATGGATCAAACCATCACAACCAGTTCAACCAACTCTACCTCCATCCCACCCTCTCTGGTCCATCCACCTCTCTAGTTACACATCTACTGGCTGCGTCTTTATGTAAGAATGAGCTCATCAAAAATAATGAGATGTTAAATTAGCTTAAGAAAAAAAAGCCAGAAAGACAGTTTTCAATGTGAGCTTTCATCACCCCTAAGCCGGAGAAATTAATTGTTGTGGTGATATCAGCTCTGCTACAGCCAGAGAGATAGCAGGGGGAGTTCTGTGTGAAGCTATTATGGATGCTATCACAAACATCAGGAAGGCTCAGCAAATCCAGAGCCCTGCATACAGGGGGAGAGCGGAAACCAGGCTAAATAAAAACTTGTACCGACATGGACAACATCACACACTGTATATTCTTAACAATAAAGGTCAGAGACAGGTTTAACATGTGTAAAATATCACTTGCAAAACAACTGAGCACATGAACTACTACTATTTCTTAAGAGAGGGTGAAATGGCATTTAGCTTAAAGGCCACTGTCCAAACAAAGGATCATATGAGCGGCCAACTGCAGAAGGAAATGCGGAAAGGATTCTGATTTAGGTTTAAACAACATGAAGCATGTGTTGCATGTCCAGGCAATTACTCTATGAAAAAACAAAACATGAACAGCATACGTTGCACACTTGTATGCGTGCAGACTGGTTGGAGGTAGTTCAGATGTTTAGGAGAATCAAGGATTAGTTATAAAATCAGCTCCGGGACACTTTTGACTAATATGGTACTTGGATTGATCAGCTTCACTTTGTTGAGCGTTTTTTTAAACCTAAAACCGCCTCTAACTGACAACGACATTGATTAACAATTATAAAAACACAAATATATATATTTTATCTCAAAGCGATGTTCTCTCTGAGTTCTATATCTCTTTCACACACACACACCTTTTTTTAAACACCTTTCTTTTTCTTTAATTGTTCAGCCTAAATTAAAGAAATGAACTGGAGTACAGAGTAAAGTGGTGCTTAGTTCAGTGAAGCTCAGTCCATCTTTAGAGAAGCCATTAGATAATCATACAGGGGGAATAATGTCTTTATGGAATGAGGTGCTACAACAGAGTCAGGTTTTGGAAAGTGTGTGTGCTGGTGTGTGAAAGAGAGAGAGGGTTTAACATTAGGGCTGATCAAATAGCAGAAATAGAAATCAACTGAAAAGTCATTAGCTTTCTAATCGTAGCTGCAAATGGTAATAGTTAGTGTAAATATATATATATATATTTTTGGTACAAAATATTGCATTTCCACTTATTTCCTTTCTTACTATCATTTCATGCTTTATGAGAAGACAGGTCAGCCCAGCTCCTCGTCTTAGCTTTAAATGCTCCAAACTCCCAGTACGCTCTGAACTAAAGACTTTTATACTGAAGCTGACTTTCTATTATATGTGTAAGACAGGTAAGCATACATTTAGCCACATATGCTGCTAAAGGGCTTCAGTGATGCAATGTAGAACAAATTAACCTGACACAGCAGAACAGTAATAGCAACAGTAAAAAAAACACATGTAGTCTTACCTGTGTACTGTCAGTACAACCGGCCCGGTTACAGACCCTCAGCTGGTAGCTGAACTCCTGGAAAGGCCTGATCCCCCCCACATCAGTAAAACTGGTTTCATCACCACGGTAACGCTCCTGTCCATCCCGCAGTATAACATAGTGGGTGATGTCACCTGGTAAAATGGAAAAGGTACTTTTTTATAATCTATTTTTTACTTTTTCTCAAAATTGAACAACATGGTGACACACACACACACACACACACACACACACACACACACACACACACACACACACACACACACACACACACACACACACACACACACACACACACACACACACACACACACACACACACACACACACACACACACACACACACACACACACACACACACACACCATTAGGCCTGGCGGGTGCTTGCCATAGCAACTGGATGATGTCATCTCGTTCACCTAAGCGACTCCAGCGAGGAGGTGCCACTCCCCACGGTTTGTCTTCACTGGTGCTCACTGTTGTAACATCACTGGAGCCTCGTCCGAAGCTGTTCCAGCCCCTCACTCTGTACTCATAGGTGGTGAAGGGCTCCAGGACTGAGTCTGTTTGAGAGTATCAAAAATAGGAACACAAATAAATGAAGGAGGGGATGCAAAAAACAACAACAAATCTACCAAATTGCAATACAATTTATAATCGACCAACACTGCAGCACTTCTGTGATTAATACTGTAAGTGGACAAATAGTTTAGCTGTAATCCCAGAAAGCAAGCAATCAATATGCCATTTTGAAGATTAAATGACATTTTAAATATGTGTGGATTGATAGAAAAGAGATGAATATCCTTGCAGTATGATAGATATGTAAAAATGTCAATTTTCAAGAAGAAATGAGCCAACATTGACTGCTTCTTTGGATATTTAAATTATTGGGTGCATTGTTTTAACATAAGTGAATAGTTTACAAATGGGATTCAGTTGCAAAAGCATTTGGCCAAAAGAAAATGAAAATAAGGGATTCATAATATATTGTGTACAATATATTCACCATCACTGAAGCATTCTGGGAAACAGGCTGTGACAACCCTTCTAGTGAGGCATACATACAGCAGCCTTTATACATACAGATGCACTTCTACACACATGAGCATTACTTTTAGGAGTGTTAAGGGACTGCTGCTGAAAATGAGACCATGTTTTAACTGCCAGTCTGGGACTCTTATCTTTACTACTGTGATAACCAAAGCAACAAAACACACAGTGACACACACATGTAAATAAGACACTGAATGCCTGTACATAGATATTTACCCCAAAGCTGAATGTGTGTGTTTGATTAAAGACTCATTTTCAAAAGTAAAAAAGAAGACAATACAGTATATATCTATAGAGTTCATTGCACATGTGGAGCTATCTGTGTGTGATCTACTTTAGGATTAAGAGAGTATAGCACGATACCCTGTGTGTGTTAGAGTGTGTGTGCATGAGAAACATCTGGTGTATGGTGGGTGGCGACAGCTTTATGTGCCTCTGCCCAGATGGTGTCACAGCATTGCCTAGAAACTCTTATCCTAACCGCCCCATGCAACACACACACACAAAGTAAAAGAAACACACACACAAAACACCACTCACTACAGAAGCAGACCAAAATGGTAGCCAACTCGGGACTTACACGTATAAAAACATGTAATTATTGCACAACCACCCATACACAGTGATAACATCCACAACCACCATTAGTCTTGATTAAACAGACGTAACTACCCAGATAAGTAATGGGTGGACAGACTGAACATCCTAACACACGCCCACACATATCAACACACGCACACACTCCAACTCCCTTTGGGCTGATAAATAGTAGAGAATGTTGAAATGGCATTTAAACGCCCATCTCTAAGTTTTAATGACACACAAGTGAGCAGCGCAGAGAGAGTTACCACGTTAACAGCTTTCAATGTACACTGCACAGCTGTCCTGGTGTGTGTGTGTGTGTGTGTGTGAGTGGAAGGGCATCTGTCTCCAAAGCCCATTGATTGCAGCGACTTACACATTTAGAGTAAAATGCACAATTGGTTTCCTAAGGCACAACATTTCTATGAGCGGTGTCTTCTACAGATGGCTTTTTCTTTATTAAATATTCTTCATAGTGGCTCTGAGGACTGAAATGAGAGTCCTTATTCCACACAAAGTGAAAGGTCAGAAACAGGCAGGCAGATTATGAATGGTCAACATTTCTTATTACAGATGTATGATGACACCAGAAAGGATCATGTGATTTCCTCTGAGCTTTGGCAGCTATTTTAGAGTTGTGTCAACGACACTTCAAAATGTTTAGGCAAGTAAAAGTCATTCGATTTATCTTGCTAACAAGAGTACATGTTTGTAGCAGTGCCAACATCGAAGAGCAGTCATTGGAAAAGGAGACATAAATGACCACTGGTCAGACTTTGTGAGGTAAAGGACACATTTTGGAAACATAAAATACCGGGAGTTTTAGGGTGGAAAAAACTATTCGTTTTAAATGCATAAGCTGTCTCTTTATGTCTAGGCTTGTTACCACAGACACCCAACACTGAAGAAAGTTAAAGCAAAAGCAAAGACAAATGCTAATAATGAACTATGCTTATTGCTATGGAAAATCACTGGTTTGGTAATTCGTCATACTGCAGCCAGCCTGTTTAAAACAGAACAGCACACAAACACACCAATTACCTGTATAGGTGTATCTGTTGGCATCTCCGCTGTACACAACTTCCTCATGTGACGCGCACAGGCTCCCATCAAGTTGCCGGTTCTCGTCTGCCATTTTGAATGTATTATGACTTCTGTTTGCATGTGTAGACAGACCCTGAGAGAGAGCTTCATGAGTGATGTTGATGTAAGGTGTGTCAGGCTGTGTGTGAGCAGACAGGAGCCATGTGCAGGCGGTCGTAGATGGATCGAGGTCACAAGAGCCACAGTAAGCTGTAGAGGCTGCGGCTACAGGACAAACGGCACCCTGCATACACTCGTGCTGTGAAGAGGAGGGAGGAAGGGCCAGAAAAGGATGGAGAAAGTGGGGGAAAACAGAGAAGTTGAGAAGACAAAAACAAGGTTATGGACTGGTAAGAGAGCAGTGAAGAGCAAAGTCAGGGGAGGAAAGACACCATTTTTTTTCCCTAAAGCGCCTCTCTGTGTCTAACACACGATACATGCAGATTCTTGCTACATGTGTGTATGTTTGTGTGTGGTAAGAATGGTCCTTAATGACATCATTAGAGCTAATGAGAGTTCCTACCCTTTGTCCCTGTGTGTGTGCGCCTCTGATGGTGTATGTGTGTATGCAGCGCCTGTCTCATGCTGACTTAGGAACACACAAACGCCACATGACCCCGGTTGATAAATGGAAGATGGCCCAGACCCCAACTCCTGATGTGACAATGAGTGTGAGTTTGGGAGAGGGAGAGACATTTCCTCTGCTGAGAACCGCTTAACATGTAAGTAGACATGTGAAGGCCCGATATTTCGGCAAACAAATATCTAAAATGCTATGGCACCACTGAAAATCTATGAATGAACAATTGTTAGAGAAAAAAAATTAATAAATTGACAATTACAAAATTATTGATAATAATGTGTGCTTCATGTCTCATATGGAACTTTCTCCACTAAGTGCACGCACGCACGCACGCACGCACGCACGCACGCACGCACGCACGCACGCACGCACACACACACACACACACACACACACACACACACACACACACACACACACACACACACACACACACACACACACACACACACACACACACACACACACACACACACACACACACACACACACACACACACACACACACACACACACACACACACACACACACACACACACACACACCTGTATCAGTAGGCCAGGTGTGGGTTTGTCAGCACACACGTGTCGTTGAGGGTCATAGCCAATCCCATTACAGCATTCCTCTTCCTGATGTATGACCTTTGACCCACAGCACTGCAGTGTCACCGTCTCATTGCCAGCAGGGTGCATGCTGGGATTTCCGTATTTACCAACACAGCAAAGTGAGGTTGAAAAGTTGATATACTCCTGCCCACAGCAGATGAAACCTAAAGAGAAAACAAGCATCACATCATTGTTTAAAACACATTTCAATTCTTGGTCTTACTGTAAGGAAATCATATTTGATGAAGCACCTTTTATTGATGATTTGGACACTATTTCAAGATCTCTACTTTGAGGTACCAATGGCTGTAGGCATTAAATGTGTTGCTTGGCCTAACATTCCCATCTTTTATAAATCCCAACAGTGAAGCCATTTCTGATGTCACCACAGACACTGAGCTACTATTAGTGCATTTTAGATCTGCATATAAAGGTCAACTTGTCTTTATAGAAATTGTTAATCCATTGAGGGCAAAAAATAAATAAAAATATAACTCTCAAATTTGAAGATTTCCTGCTTTTCTCAGTTTTAAATCATATTGCTTACATCATTTGGGGGATTTGGACTGACAGATCAAGACCTTGAAAAACTGTGATGATAATTGTTTTACTATTTGCTGATTCTTTACAATCGAGAAGGAATCTGCAGATTTAATAATTTTGTACACTGAACAAAAATATAAATGCAACACTTTTTTTTTTTGCTCCCATTTTTCATGAGATGAACTCAAAGATCTAAAACATTTTCTATATACACAAAATAACCATTTCTCTCAAATATTGTTCACAAATCTGAAAAAATCTGTGATAGTGATCACTTCTCCTTTGCCGAGATAATCCATCCCACCTCACAGGTGTGGCATATCAAGATGCTGATTAGACAGCATGATTATTGCACAGGTGTGCCTTAGGCTGGCCACAATAAAAGGCCACTCTGAAACGTGCAGCTTTGCTTTATTGGGGGGGTCTGGGGGGGTCCGAAAACCAGTCAGTATCTGGTGTGACCACCATTTGCCTCACGCAGTGCAACACATCTCCTTCGCATAGAGTTGATCAGGTTGTTGATTGTGGCCTGTGGAATGTTGGTCCACTCCTCTTCAATGGCTGTGCGAAGTTGCTGGATATTGGCAGGAACTGGAACACGCTGTCGTATACGCCGATCTAGAGCATCCCAAACATGCTCAATGGGTGACATGTCCGGTGAGTATGCTGGCCATGCAAGAACTGGGATGTTTTCAGCCTCCAGGAATTGTGTACAGATCCTTGCAACATAGATAGATAGATAGATTCAACTTATTGTCATTACACAGTACAGGTACCATGTAACGAAACGGTTTCTCTGCATTTGACCCATCCTAGTGTTAGGAGCAGTGGGCTTCCATTATGTACGGCGCCCCGGGGAGCAGTGTAGGGAACGGTGCCTTGCTCAGGGACACCTCGGTAGCACTTTCCGGTCTTTCCGGTCTTTCCGGGACTTGAACTGGTGACCTTCCAGTTGCCAAGCCAAGTCCCTATGGACTTCGCCACCACCGCCCATGGGCATTATCATGCTGCAACATGAGGTGATGGCCGTGGATGAATGGCACAACAATGGGCCTCAGGATCTCGTCACGGTATCTCTGTGCATTCACAATGCCATCAATAAAATGCACCTGTGTTCGTCGTCCATAACATACGCCTGCCCATACCATAACCCCACCACCACCACCATGGGCCACTCGATTCACAACATTGCAAAAATGCACGTTTCAGAGTGGCCTTTTATTGTGGCCAGCCTAAGGCACACCTGTGCAATAATCATGCTGTCTAATCAGCATCTTGATATGCCACACCTGTGAGGTGGGATGGATTATCTCGGCAAAGGAGAAGTGCTCACTATCACAGATTTTTTCAGATTTGTGAACAATATTTGAGAGAAATTGTTATTTTGTGTATATAGAAAATGTTTTAGATCTTTGAGTTCATCTCATGAAAAATGGGAGCAAAAACAAAAGTGTTGCGTTTATATTTTTGTTCAGTGTATATAATCGTTAGTTGCAGCCCTATTGTAAATGCAAGGGCTTTTATCAGTGGGACAGTGAGTGTTTTGACTTTTAATTTTCTTTCAAATGTCATTTATATGCTGTTGTTCTTTTAAGTTCTTCAACAGTGATGTACTGTATAACATCAATGCTTTTTTGTTCTCTAAGACAAGGAATACTAGCTATTCTATAGTTTTCCTCATCACCTTTTTTTGTCCTCTGTTGCTTCTCCATATCTAAGCAGGGCATCATATAATATTACTCATCCTATTATCCTGCACCTTCCCTGTTCTTCCACTTCCTTTCTCCCTGTCCTCTCTTCTGTCCATACTGAAAAAAAGATCCAGGCCATGTTGGACTGCAATGTCTCTTCTCTACACTTCCCCCATCTGCAAATACTTAGTATTTATGCTGCTGGGGATATTAGTGTGCCTCTCTTATCAAATCTTTTATACATCCTCCTCTTCTCCTTTCCTCTCCTCTATTCATCTCTACATACAGCAGTAATATTCAGGCTATGCTGTCGAAAGAGCGCAGGGGGAGAGGCAGTGTGTTTTTCTGAGAGCTGCCATCTCTGACAGTGATAGGTGATGTCTTTTTGCTATCACTTCACCTTCAGCAGCAAGGTGACATTTAAAATACATACTATCACTCCATTTCCCTGTAAATGTTTTACAGCATCTCATATTGAATATCACATTTCAAGCTTGTTTCCTCACAATCTCAAATACTTCATATTGCTAATAACTTGAGTCCTTTTGAATGATTGACAAATAAAGCAATTCAAGTGCCAGTATTTGAGAAATACTGTAGAATACACAAATGTCATACCCCAACAGAAAAGAGAGGTGCATTGTGTGTGAAATTAAGGTTAGGTCATGAAACAAAACTGGCATCAGCTTTTGTGGAGCTGAAGATTATAGAGTAAACACTGAGCCCTGTCTCCAGTGGCTCTCCTAATAACACAAGTTGAGCCAATCTGGTTACTTTGACGTCTCAGCTTAGTTAAGGGGGAGGACTGTCAAGCTTTGGCCTTGCAAAGGATTAGGGATATAATATTGTCCTGCTATAATACTGAGTCAGCAAAGTAAGCCCCTGCTGTGAGGATGCATTGGAAATACAAATGAGCATGGCATGGCACGGCTCAACTAAAAGATCATAACGCTGCTTATGGAAGAAGGACAAATTGTATTTTAATGAGTCCACTAAAAAAGAATCTTCTCATTTTGAATCAGACTGAAATACATCAAAACCCCTCGGTTTCCTGTGCTTATTTAGTTTTTTTTTTTTTTTTTAAATAATCTAACTTTCATGAGGTATTTAGCAAATTCATCCTAACAGTTGATGACATGCTGATCCCTGGCACTATCTACCCCCAGCTGTGTTTCCCATTTTATCTGACAGCAGACATTAAACACTAAGTCATTGCTTTGTATCATGGCCTCGCCCTTTAATGAGGCTGCAGCTAGTTGTGGAGTGATAAATAACTTATTGTTTAACAACCCAATCAGCGTTCACTCTTTGCACACATGAAATGCCGTTCATTTAAGCAATCATTTAATTTAAAGGCCAAAAGTGTAGGATGGCACATATTTTCTACTGCGCTGTTGCAGTACATTATAGCCTCACAACATCCATCACAGGCAGGAAAATGCATGCGTATGTGTGTGTGATTGTGTGACATAAAGGCAGTCTGACGGCTAGTAACTCACTTAGCAGCGGCAGCTGTTGCAGAGCCGGGGCTTGGTGGCCAATTCCCCCAGCGCCTTACTTCAGCTTCAATGACGTGCAAATAAACAGCTCAACACTTTTCCAAAATAGCTTCTCTCCACTCATCCCTCGTCCTCTCGGCATCCTCACCTCTACGCCAGGGTTTCCGCTAGGATTTTTTCTCGACGGTCAAATGTCCGGGCAGATTTTATTTTACCGGACAAATTTGAAACTTACCGGTCATATTTCAATAATAATAATAATAGTTGTGTAGCAGAGTTTCCGTTAGCAGGTAATTACCGGACTATGAGCAGATATGCTGATGTTTAAAACTCAGTTCACGGGGCTCATTTTTATATTGCTTCAGTTTATAATCGTAACAGATCGAAAAATTCAGATTCATTTTTCAATAAATGATTCCACAAACAACAAACAACATAATTATTACATTCAAACAAACTACTTGTAGTAGATAACGTACATTATTCAGAAGTTTACATCAACTTTGAATAATAACACGGGAGAAACGGAGCCTCTCTTTTCCCCTCTCCCTCCCTCTCTCTCACAGCAGTCAGTTTCTTAAGCAGCTCCTGCAGCGCACTAAACAGAGGGCGGGGCTTCAGGTGATTCTGCAGAGCTGCGTGTCTCGGTCAGACTCAGCAGCTGATCTGATCTCTCTCTCGCTCCGGTTACACTTCACTCGCGTTCATGTCCATATCGATCAGATCCAGCTCTCCTGATCGGCCTTTATGGAGAGCACCGATCAAACTATTAAGAGTGAATATCGGCCGATAATGACCGGCGGCCGATCGATCGGAGCCTCCCTAATTATTACCAGACATTTTGACCGTCAGGTTTTGAATTTACCGGTTTTTTATAAATTTGACCAGCTAAAAACCGGTAATTACCGGCTAACGGAAACCCTGCTCTACGCCCCCTTCCATCCGGACAACAGGCCCAACGCAACTCACAATTTATACTCATCTGCCCCCCTTCCAGTCACTCACGAGCAGTCAGACTGGCTTTCAATATATTGTTCATCTTGGCTAATTTCAAACTCTATGCATATCTTGATTCTGTCTTTATTTCTGCCTCGATGAAATAACAACATGATCACCTTTGACCTAAAGTTACATATGTATCTCCTTCATCCCTGCATTCATAACTTAGTATCTGTGTCTTCTCTAATCCTAACTTTTCTCTCTGATGCTTTAATTTGATCAGTTTTTCTATCATCCCATAATAATACTACATTTCTCTTGACTATCATTCTACTTGTTCCTTTCTCCTTACTGTATATTTCCTCTTAATCATGTTTACGTCTATCTGATTTACACCTGATTTCCTCTCTCCGTCCATCTACTGCTCTCTATCCCTCTCTCGCTTCCTACATCCCTGCATCCATTCAATTTTGTAGGTCTACTTTGTTTGTTTACTGTTCTGCCGCTAAACTTCACTATTCTATTATCACCCATTCAGCAGAAATCCAATCCCTGTCTTTGTAAGCGTTATCTGTGAACTGCTGTGTGTGACATGCTTGTACATTTGTGTTAACGTTTTTGAAACACACACCTATTTTCTCTTGCTCTCTGTAAGCTGTGTGTGCATGTGCGTGTGTGTTGACATGTTATCACACACCTCTTGTTTTTCTCTCTTGCTTTGCAGAATGCTTCTGCCCTAATCTTCAGATTTATGTTGGATTTGCATACATTCGTTAATAGCATCGGGAGCGCCGCGTCAACACAAGGTGCTTAGACAACGTGAATTATTATTAGGGTTTCAGTCATTCCACTTAATGATAAGTCAATATTTAGCCCTGCCAATGAACTACTGATAAAAATGTGTGTTGTGGATTAGGGTTATCCGAGCTCTCTAGGAGACCAAACCCCCTCCGCAACTTTAAACAAACCAAACACTTTTAAATAACTGAATATATTACAAGGGGTTTGGCACAAAGTGCACACATACTCTGTTTGAGTGCGTGCATAACAACACACACACACAAACACACACACACACACACGAGCAAAAACATTTAAGCTATTTACTAACAATGATTTGGTGGCTTTAGCCTATACATACAATAGGCATTGATCTTAGCCAATAATGTAAATCAGTGCTTCTCAAAGTGTGGTCCGCGGACCACTGGTGGTCCGTGAGCGCCCCCTAGTGGTCCGTGATTATATTGGTAACATTTCACATTTGAAATAAATAAATACATTTCAGTTTTCCGCACTCTCGCGGGAATATCTCCGCAATGGAGCGAGCTTAAGTTTTACTTTCGATTGCATGATATAGCCCAGCGGAACACCTTCATCACACATGTTGCCACTTGTTTGTACAATTTTCAGGCGATTTATAATCTGTTCTAGAAAAACGATTTGTTTTTTGATATTTGTGGAGTTAGGTGGTCCGCGAGTATGAAAAAGTTTGAGAAACACTGATGTAAATGAAATTGTAGAGAACAAAAGCTACGGCTATAGAAACTGTGATTAGAATATGTTTACATAAAAACTTATTTAAGTATAAACATAATTGAAATTATTATTTTCGTACATGTTTGTTGCAATGTGATGGGAAAAATGTAATCACAACTCTTCAAACATGTTATCAGCCGGAAAATCCAGTACGGGGCTCTAATATGAACTCATGCACACATATACACTCACTGTAGGAAGGAGTATTTGTGCTTGTTTTGTGTATATGTGTGTGTGTGTGTGTGTGTGTGTGTGTGTGTGCACACGCACTTTGTGCTCCAGAGGGGCCGGACTATATGCCATGTCGAGAGATGAAATCGCAGTGGATTGACTTTCTCACACAGTGCACAGTGTTCCCCTGTGGACACACACATGTGGATGTTGTGGCACAGACGCGCGTGGATGTTGTGGCGCACACACACACACACACACACACACACACACACACACACACACACACACACACACACACACACACACACACACACACACACACACACACACACACACACACACACACACACACACACACACACACACACACACACCCCTTCTCTTTTCCCAGCTGACCGGTTGTCCTCTTGTCTTTCTGACATCTTTTTTTTTAATCTCAACAACATATTGCCAGCTGGGCATATGTGTGTGACATTGTGCACATTTGTGTGTGTGTCTGTGTGTGTGCCCGCATCTGTGTGTGTATGTGTTTTGAGTGTTTAAGTGTGTGTGTGTGTGTGTGTGTGTGTGTGTGTGTGTGTGTGTGTGTGTGTGTTTAGGGAAATGCTTTGGTGGCAGTTATATTTTCACCACTCTTCAGGGATTCACTAAAAACTGAGACACAGCAAGCAGCTGTTCATGAGTGTGTTTAATGTTCAAAGTGTCTGTGAGAGGGAGGTACCAAGATGAAGATCAAATTAGATAAAAAATAAATTAACTAAAAAAGTTAATTCTATAAACAGGAAGAAACTTAATTGAAATGTAAAGATTTTAAGAGAGATGATTAGGATTCCCTAAAATAAAGAACATCAACAGTGTAATTTGTTGTGTACTAGGGGAATTTTCAAAATCATGTGTAATGTCTGTATACAGTACTTACCAAGTACGTACATATCCATCACATGTACTGAGCCACAGAGGAACACATTACAGTATATCAATTATAGAGGTGTATTATTGTAAAATCAACACTATAATTTACAAACAGACTTAAAAGCTCATGCCTTACAGGCAATCCCACATTAGTGCAAATATGTAATCTTTACGGTCTACACCAAGTCTGCCCTCAACGAAAATGGATCATTACAACAAATTATTGGAGGATAACAAAAATAACATTAAAAATACATGGAATGTATTAAATACCATTATTAAAAAAGGAAATGGAAAGGCACAATACCCAACCAGTTTTCTGTCAAAAAACGATACAGTAATTTATGATATGACCTCAGTTGCCGAAGATTTCAATAAGTACTTTGTCAATGTTGGTCCTTGTCTAGCTGGGGAAATTCCAAATACTGGTTGTAGTGATGGTGTTGAAAGTAAAGATATATATGTGAAGGAAACTATATTCTTAAGAGGGACTGATGAAAATGAAATTATTGACACAGTTAAAAAACTTAAGAGTAAAAGGTCTACAGACTGTCATGATATTGACATGTATACAGTTAAAAACATTATTGAATGTATAGCCAAACCACTAACTCACATCTGTAATCAGTCAATACAAACCGGTGTATTTCCAAATAAAATGAAAACTGCTAAAGTCATACCAATACATACATCTGGAGATAAACATGTACTGTCAAACTATAGACCAATTTCATTGCTCTCACAGTTTTCTAAAATACTGGAAAAAATCTACTATACAAGACTAAATGACTTCATCACCAAACATAACATACTCTATGAACAACAATATGGTTTCAGAGCAAACAGAACTACATCATTTGCAGTTATAGAATTTATGGAACACATTACTAAGGCAATAGAAAAGAAAGAATATGCAATAGGGATATTTCTGGACCTTAAAAAAGCATTTGACACGGTTGACCATGAATTATTAATTAAAAAACTACAGAGATATGGCATAAGAGGTGTTGCATTATCATGGCTATCCAGCTACCTACACAACAGGGAACAGTACGTTGAACTACAAAGCCATAAATCACAACTACTGCAGGTTACATGTGGGGTGCCTCAGGGCTCAGTCTTGGGGCAATTACTATTTATTCTGTATATTAACAATATATGTGAAGTATCAAAAATTATTAAAACCATTCTTTTTGCAGACGACACAAGTCTACTCTGCTGTGGGGACGAGATTTAGAACAGCTATTGGTCACAATGGAGAAGGAACTGAGCAGGATGAAGATCTGGTTTGACCAAAATAAATTAACATTGAACGCAAGCAAAACCAAACTCATAATATTTGGGAATCGATCGACCAATACAGAGAAGAAACTCACTATAAATGGCGTCCAATTAGAAAGAGTATCGGAAATAAAGTTCCTTGGAGTAATCATAGACAATAAATTAAGTTGGAAACCACATATAAGCTATATCAAAGCCAAAATATCCAAATCAATAGCAATTCTGAATAAAGCCAAATACCTAATTAATCAAGCTTCTTTGTTTATGCTGTACTGCTCCTTCATACTTCCATACATGATGTATTGTGTGGAAGTTTGGGGGAACACATATAAAACAAATACACATCCTATCTTCGTCCTGCAAAAAAGAGCCAAACGAGTTATACATAAAACTACCTACAGAGAACCAACAAATAAATTGTTCATCAAACTAAAAACACAAGACCTGGTTGACTATAAAACTATTCAAATTATGTTCAAAGCCGCAAATCAACATAATATCCAGGGACTTTTCACACAGAGAGAAAGCATACACATGTTGAGAGGAAACTGCATTTTCAAAAAACCACCCGTACGAACAAATGCCAAACTTCATTGCATCTCATCAAAAGTCTGTGGAATAACTGTAACGATGCACTGAAATATTGTACAAGTCTATCTAAAATGAAAGTATTATTTAGGAGTCAAATCATTAATGGTTATGAACAGGACCTGTAAAATCCCATTTGTTGTTATTTCTTGTAATTGTAAAAAGTAATTTCTTTCTGATTGTTTTGTAAAAAAAAAGAAAAAAGAAAAAAAAAGATTAACAAGACAAACATGTCGCTGATGACGATGACCTAATGTTTTATAAGAAAAATATATGTTAGAGGGGGTAGGACGAGAAAAGTTTTTTTTAAGCTTCTTCTTGCCCCTGTTGAACATGAACAGAGACTATCTGAAAATTCTTATTATTTTTTTTTTTGGTACTTTGTTATAATTATTAATCTGAGTGAAAAAAAGAAAAAAAGAGAATATATATATATATATTATTGTTATATTTTTTTGTTTCTGACATGTTCAATACATTGACTAAATAAAATAAATCAACCCTGCATTGGAGACATTGGATCTGACAACACAATGGCTGATATCCCGCCTCCTTCACATGATCCATCTCTGTCATTATCGTGTTCTTGGATTTGGCTGAGTAAAGGGTGTGGCAGAGGCCCCATGTAGCACCAGGATGCTTAAAACAAATGCTGGCCAGCAAGTAGAGATTCTTTATTACCTATATGTCTATTTAAATGGTTCAAAGTCCTGGGTGTATCTCCAGTGAAAAAAACGTTCTGCTTTTTTAAAGGGTGATGGACTAATCTGTGTCAGAATAAACCACATTATAACATTCAGCAGGAGACTGGAGACAATGCGAGGCAACAAATAACAAGGAATATCCGAAAGAAAAAATTAAATCATTAGAATTGGTCTTGAACAGTTAATTTTCTCTTGATTTCTCTTTCGGAAAAATGCTATTTTAGTTTCCGAATGTTTGGAAGATATTTGGCTTGTGAATGATACTCCCAAATGTACTTTGGTGACTATTGGCAGAAATAATTGATCATAATATTTGCTCATAGTTTTCCAAAGAGGCGAAACCCACATGACAGAAGCAGGAAAATGACTCTGCCTCTGACCTAAAGTTGAGTCTGACACACACACACCGTTTTTTTTCTTGCCAGTCATTAAAGTAAACCTAATAGAGAAGCCATCATCATAAATACATTAACAGAGAGAGAAATGTCTTCCTGTGTTCAGAGAGTACTCGATCTTCTAAAGCAGCCAGACGCTGCTGTTTGGAATGCACTACCGTTTGCCATTTGCTACCCATCATTGATGAGGGCCTTTTGGCAATGATAAAAACACACACACACACACACACGCACACGCACACGCACACACACACACACGCACAAACAGAAAGACATACACACACAGAAACTGATGAGAATATTTTGGCGGAAACAATGAAAGGACATACGAGTCTCTCAGCAGAGAGAAACATGTAAAAATGCACATTCAGATACATATAGAGAATCTGACAGCCACATACAGAAAGTGAAACATGCATGCACCAACTTAAAGTAATAAAACACAGACACTTGCACACACTTGTACACACAAACGCATACACTCTCACAACTCCGCCAGCCTCTGAGTGAGCTAGCTTAACTACTGGGATAATTTCCCTCCAGCAAATGGTCACTGTGCCCTTGAAAAACATATTTGATTATTACTTTTTCTCCCCCTCCTCTTTTTTTCTTTTAGCATCATCACAGCCATTTTCATCACGCGCTCTGATGATGGCACGGCAAGGCGCGTTAAGATAACACCCCAGCACCGCCAGGCTTTTAACACTTAAACGGTGAAAAGGGATATTTAGATTTGTCCTTGAACGTTTGGATGGGGCCTGCTGGGCTGGGACAGAGGGAGGGGAGTAAGGGAAGGAGTTAAAAGAAATGCATACATTTTTGAGATCCACTTAAAAAGTGAGGTGGGGGGAGGGACAGTTATTCTAGCACCCACAGTGAGAAATGGGGAAGGTGGGGTTGAAGGGCAGATGGAAGAGTTAAAAAACAGTACACTATGAAGACAAAGTGTGAGGGCAAATGATTAGTGGAGCGCACATAGGGAGGCAGGGGACTTTGGGAGAGTCAGGGAGCAACGGGAGGCCAAAGACACCACACACGATCCGTTAAACACCATCTAATCTTACCTAAGTCTTAGCTAAACATCTTACATACAAAACGCTGAGAGAGAAGAAAAGAAGAGCAAATGAGGAGCTTAAAAGTTGGTCTCGAACCTGAAATACAGGAGGAAATGCTGCAAGAAAACTAAGGCACTTCTGTCCAAAAACAAACACTATTTAATCTACTTGAATTAAATGAAAGCTGTTTAAACAAACTGTCAGATTTGGAATGGAGGGATTAAGCATGGATACTTTGTGTTATTTTATCACAACTAGAGAACGCTGAAGAAGGGATTATAGGAGACCATCTCAATAATACCCAAAAGACTAAAACTGGGCAGAATAGAAACAAGGCCCGCCATTTGAAATTCGTTATGTATTTTAGTGTTTTATGACAAGGTGGGTTAAAAGGCACGTGTAGGTAGAATCTTTTTTACACAATTTATTGAGGTGGCCTCCCAAGTTACGCTCAAACTGTAAATTGGAGGAAAATAGATTTGAAGCCTTAAAATAGAAATTGTAAGCCATTTGGTTGGTTTACATATTTAAACTGAAATATGTTCTGTCAGATGTGGATCAAGAACTATTGAGAGAAAACACTGTTTATAATTGGAGTAATGTGGACAGGAATTATATAAACTTAGTTAAACCCAACTAACTTTGTAAGAGGATCACTTTCACTGGGCTCAGCTTTGTGTTTGTTTCTTGTCTTTGGGACAGGTTGGATGATGTTTCAAACCCTGATTCTATTTCACCTAATTTATACTGCTTTCCTGTTTCAAATAGTGTGTGTCTGTGTGTGAGTGTGTTGATTCTTTTTTGTCTGAGTGTTCTTGAGGATTTCATTCAGTGTGCGTTCACATGCATGCTATGTGAGTGTGGCTGTGTTAGTGTGTGTGTACGTGTGCACATGTGCAGCCAAGCCGGTACGTGTATCTGTTGCCAGACGGCTGTCTCCCGGCATTGCTGTTCCCCTGCAGTGTGTGTGTATGGTTGTTGACAGTGTGGACGGTAATGTGTGATAGATCGCACTTCAGGGACCCCATAATCACATCAGCCTAACCTAGTCTATCAGCTGGGCACAATGGGATACCCTTCACTCCTCCTTTAATCTGCTCCATCTAGCTCTTCACCACTCTTCTGTTCTATCTGGCTTTTTTCTCTCACTTTCCCTGTCTTTCTGTTTTTTAAGTTTCCTTTATATGAAGAATATTTAGCTTTTTAAATCCTGTCTTTCTTTTCTCATCTTGTTTTTTAACATTTTGTGTTTAATTTTACATATTTATTTATTTTAAATGTCTCATTGTTTGTATGAAATTGTACTTTCTTTGTAGTCATCACTATATTTCTTTCTGTCAGCTTTTTATTAAAACTTTATTTTTTGATATACTGTAAACTATCATTTATTTTTCGATATAAACTCTCATTTATTTTTAATAAAACTGCATGAAATCTTCTCTAGCTTGCTTTTCTTTCTTTCTATTTTCTTGCTTGCACAAATCCGTCTTTCACTATATCATGAAACTACAAAATCCTTGAAAAAGTGAGAGGCAGCAATGAGAGTGAGTGTGATGCCAAGGTTAAGTAGCATATCCTATAATAGGTGTTGCTGTGTGTATTTTGTGTGTGTTAGTGTGTGTTAGTGTGAGTGTCTTGAAACAGACGTGTGGGGTCGAGGTTGCATAGCCGGCCCCAAGGCTCCCCGACAGCGCAGTGCTCGGCGAAATGGCCCTTAGCCTTGCTAGCGCCGCTAGCCCTACGATCCATCATACCATATGTTCTCAATGGGGAAGCTAACGCTAATGACTGATGAGTGGATGGGAAGGGGGCACATAAAGAAAAGGAGGGGTGAAAGCTAAGGTGGTTTGGGGAGAAAGGAGGGGCAAGAGGCCAGGGTAAAACATAGAGATGGAGAAACAAGTTGATGAAAAGTAAGTAAGAAGATGACAAAGGAGCAGAGGAGATGGGAAATAAATAACAAAAGGAGATGGAGAGGAAGAGGGAGCGAGCATATGCACTCCTTGGGAGGCCACCTCAGATGAAGGATGACCATATAGCATGCTTAGGGGTAAGGGATAAGAGGATCTAGTTAAGGAGAATACAAGGGAACAGTTTGGATGTGATTGAGTAGAATACTCTTAAATAACATGTTAAATTAAATTACCAAAAATTACCTGTATGTGAGATCAGAGTTTCAGAGTTAAAACTATAAAAGAGTCTTGTTCAGTTCCATGCAAATAAAAAATGCATATACAGTATACATATATACTAAGGGAATATACAAATGGTAACGGCCATGAAATAAAAAACAAGCATTGCATTCTGCTTTCTTGCTTTCTATTAACTGTTTTTGTCCGAACATGTATTTTTGGGTGGGTATGGATCTTGTGTGTGTGTGTGCGCGTGCGTGTGTGTGTTTGCTGAAAGGCTAATGTAGTACTATAGGCCTGTCCATATGGGCCATTGTTTATGTGTGATGAATAGAGCCCACGTGTCTGTCTCTGGCACTCAACACTAAGCAAACCCTGCCGAGGGCACCCTGTTGACTTTGTGTGTGTTTGTGTGTGTGTTTGTGTGAAGGAGAGAGAATGAGTGTGTATTTGCCCTGCTGTGTGCTTGGCAGTGCCCTCAACGGTGCCATCCCGAGTGTGTTTCATCATCATCTGCCATGACAAAGATGTCTAATGACACACACACACACACACACACACACACACACACACACACACACACACACACACACACACACACACACACACACACACACACACACACACACACACACACACACACACACACACACACACACACACACACACACACACACACACACACACACACACACACACACACACACACACACACACACACACACACACACACACACACACACACACACACACACACACACACACACACACACACACAGTCCCATCTGTGCCATGGTATCCGGGTGCTTTGGGACACTGCGGGAGAGGAAGAAAGGGAAACGACCCCGCGTACCTGCACCATGTGTCACATTTCTTTGCTTCACTCCTTGTCCTATGATATCTTATCCCCTAATAAAGACTAAGAAGCCACCATGAATTAAACTTTTGTTATGGGTCAGAATAACTACCTTACTGAGAAAAGGGCATTTTTATTGTAGGCTTTTCTGAAGACAAACACTTAAACCCTCAGCATCCCATTAAACTTCACCAAAATGTTCATTATTAGGGCAACAAATTCAGTACAGAATCTTTTGACATCCCCACAAAAAAATACTTTTGAACAGAGGTGGATGACTCTGCTTGTCTCTGTGTTTCCATCACTCACCTGGGGTATATATATGCACTTCCCCCCTCTGGGCATAATCGCAGCACACCAGTGTATCATCTACAATCTGGCCTCCACAGCATCGTACCCCATAGCCGTCATGGAGGCTCCCACGACAGCAGAGCTGACCGCCTTTTGTGGAGTAAGGAACCCCCCCACAGCAGCTGTCACCCATCCCCACAGCGACCCGGCCCTGCGAGGGGTCAGGGCAGCAGTTCTCATCTACAAAGACAAAGACAGATGAAGGAAACCCTTGAACGACATGGAAAAGATTAGACTCAAGTCAAGTAGAAAAGAGCAAATCCCATTTATGTATGAAGTGTTTTGACACTCACTGTGTTTTACATGAACATAGTATCCTCCACAGCACTGGTGGTCAGGGAGAGCTGGGAGCAGTTTTCCATTGCAGCAGACTGGACTGGAGGAATTACTCAAAGTCAGGTAACTGCCCTCGCAGCATTGATGATGTGCTTTCTTAGTGTTCAATAATCCACTGCAGCAAACCTGGCGGACACACACATTTAAGAAAGTTTGTGAAGTTAAACAAAATGATGTGTGTGCATTGAAAACATGGGACTATTTGACAAAATGGTGTCCGTCTGATCATGATGGGGAATTGTCCTATTTAAGGCCCCACTGGTATACATAGTGGAGGTTTATATGACGACATGTTTTTAGTATAGCTTTTATTTTCTTAGGTAGTTGTGTATGTTTATATTTGTGCTGTACATGTGAGCTTGAATGTTGTAATTGTTCATGCCATTGGGTGCTGCAGGGGTACATTTCACAATGCCAACTTGGCTGGCATTCAATGTAATGACAAGTTAATCTGTTTAGAGAAATTAATCGCTGGGAGGATGACCGTGCATCCCACTGAAATGGCATGCTCTTAGAAGTGGAAATGTGAGAGTGTGCATTTGTCTGTGGGTCTCCATGTTTATTTGCATGTGTTTCTGTAATATCCTGAGGGAGTACATAGCAACTATGTATTGTTCACTTCAAATCAGCAGACAAAGTAAAGACCCCTGACTTTCTATCTTGTATTACACAATGTTTTTGTTGAACAGTTAAGGTTTTAGAGATTACTCATGACATGGTCTAGTGTAAAGAGGCTCTTGGATTCAGGTGAAAAGGGCATCGAGAGGATTATGGAAAAAGAAAGATTAAAAAGCAAAAAAGAACAGCAGGTGCAATTCATAAAACATTGTCAATCGAATTTAGTGTTATGTCTCGCAAAGGGATTAATATGTATGACAGACAAAAAAAGACACCTTCATTATGTAACTTAGGAAGGGAAAAATGCAGTACCCAGAACAATCATTGCTGTATTTAACCTGTATATTTTGTTCCTTTATTTATCCCAGCATAGTTAATGCATTATTGTCCATGCCAAGTGCGTGTGATTAGTAGACAATAAACAACTCAATGAATTCCATAGCCTCATATATGATAAATTGTCCAGAACATAATTACCTGAGTGTCAGGATGGAAGCAGGACGTCCCACACACACCATGAGAGGCAGGACACTGCAGGTATGAACATCTGAACTTTACACCACCTGACCCTTCCCCCGCAGTGACCCCTGTTGACGTGACGGCACATGACCTCAGGGTCCGTCTTAGGACATCATAGCCCAGCATGATCCCACTGGGTCTGCCTGGACCAGACCAGTCCAACCTCACCACTCTGAGAGAGAGAGAGAGAGATATATGGTGGTATGTTATCCTTCACACTCCTTTCACACCAGGAGGCACACACAAACTTTGTCATACCCAAACACACACACTTGCATTCATGCATGGTTAATGCCTGACAAAGTTGAGTTACAGTGTCAGGGTGTGTGTACAGTATGTCTTTATACACTTATCACTATTGATTTTACTTTTTTTTTTATCTCTGACATCTTTGGCAGGGGAAAGACTTGTGTAGTAACATACAGAGTTACAACTTCCACAGTCTCCTGGACAGGAGGAAAGCCACAAATCACCACTTCCTCCACAACTGGAAGATTTGCAACATTAAGATTTAGGTCAAACATGGAAAGCAGAGCATTTTGAATGTCATTAGTTTTACATCATATTTTATTATTTTTTGAAAGCAACTTAATGTAATATTAGATAATGTAGTCGAATTATAAACTAAAACAATATAATGAAATATGTATGTTAAACAAACTAAACTGTTAATCAGAAATGACTTATATTAGTATTTCAATCTCAAAATACTACTGAAAATGAATAACAATCACTGTGTCTTCAAGGGCTATATGTTTTTAAGCAAGGGACATTAAAAAAAGTTGTAGGCCCTTTGCCCACAGAGTTTTAGTTTAACTGAAATTAAGCAATAACACAGTATTTAATGTTCTGTTGCACACAATCTCACATATTGTGCTGCCTTAAGAAGACACAATAATAACATGTATTGATTCTGTTTGCATTGCCAATAAACATTAACAATTTCTACAATCAAACAAAAGGCTATAAAGTTTCCAAACATAGCACAATGCTAAAGAGGACACGCAGAAAGTGAAATTGAAAAGATACATATTTTCAGCACAATCTGTATTACCTGGGACTGATCACATGTGCGTGCGGCGTGGCCAGGTCGGCAGGCAGATCCTCCACAGTGGTGGTTTGAGTAACATTACTCCGCACACATGCATACACAGTACACACCTCTACCTGAAATACACAAACGCAGCAGAAGAAAACATAATGCACATGCCTCTGTGTCTGCATCTAGGTGTTTCAATATTCTTTGATTGTGTGTGTACCTGTACGTTGTAGACAGTAAAAGGCATCAGGTCCCCGAGCAGGTAGGATCCTGAGCTGTTGTCTACGCTGCCATGAAGAAGGTCATTCAGGTAGATGTAGTAACCAGTGACTGCTCCATTGGGCTGTAGAGGAGGGAACCAGAGCACACGCACTGTGCTGCTGTTAACTGGAACCACCTCTGGAACTGACATCCCTTCTGGCTCTGAGGATGGCACATGTGAGAACAGAGACACAAAGTAGTTTGATTCTTAAAGAACAGGGCTCAAACACGCATGGTTAGGTTGTTGTATGATACTGTTCTCAGCTAAACACATGTTAGCTTTTAGAGTATCTTGAGAGATGCAGTAATGTCATCACAGGGTTGCAAAATATGCGATTTTTATTATGATTTTCAAAAAAATTAACAAGTGCTTGCAATTTATTTTCATACAAAAACCTATCACTCAGACAGGCTTGTGAAAGTAATACATTGGCCATATTAAAATGATATATTGTGACTTTCTGGTCCCCAACTGATGATGTTTTATAACAGACATGTCACATTCTCGATCTAGGCCTACATGTTTAACCATCCCTTAATTGAGGTATGTTTATACATGAGTATGTGAAAGGGAAAGAAATATAGATGGACACACACAGCTTATAGTAGTGTGTGTAACAAATAGAGAAAAACTGTGTATTTACGTCAAGTTTTATGTATATAGCGCCATATAGTGACAGAAGTTATCACAACAGTTTTCACAAAGAGCAAATCTAGACCGTACTAAGGTTGAATGTGAGTCTGAGTGTCAGTGAGGGAGAGAGACCACCTGTGTGTCTGTGTGTGTGGAGTATATCCTTGATAATGCTATCTAGCAGTAAATGAAATGTAGAGCAGTGGGCTGGATATACTTGGTAGGTGCACTGGCAGAAAATGAATTGGATTAACTTCACTTACCTGAGTGCATTTTCACTAAGAGTAATAGATTGATTCTGCACGATCAGCTCGCCCCCGCACTTTTTCTCTTTCTTATAGGCAGAAGTGAATGACACTGTGTTGTGTTATATTCATTCTGTTTCCTACATGTCCTGTCAATCAATTTCCCTGTCTTCCTTTAATTCCCTTAGATCAGTCCTCCAAGAAATCCTCTTTCAGCACATCCACAGAGGACAATGATACCAAACCAAAAACTCCTATGGTGATTAATATAATGTGGCTACCCTGTAGGACATGAGTTGCAGATACAGAGGCAAAAAGGAAGGAGTGAATGACTCAGTCAGTGAAGGACACTGGAACATCTGACAAATAGAGGACAAGTACAGATAATCTGTGAAAGAAGATATACAGTGTGCACAAGTTTAAAGAAGAACAGTGGGAGAAAGGACACAGAATATCCTTAAACTTAACTTTTTTTTAATAATGGGGATCAAGTTTTGTGTCGAAAATAGGAGAGAGAACCAAACAGAAGGAAATAATACGAGAGATGGCGCGTGAGAAGGTAATCATACAGACTCCATCTATTATTCTAAGTGAAAATGCACTCAGCTAAGAGAAGTTAACCCAATTCATTTGCTGCCAATGCACTTACCTTAACCCAACCTACTGCTCTACATTTCATTTACTGCAGGATGGCATTATCAACGCAATACTGCACACTGAGCCTCTTTCACTCATACACACACAGACGCTCGCTCATTTTTCTTGCCAATTAGTCCTGATGCCCTATAGATGGCAGGCCGTGTTAGGACGGTTGGTAGGGTTGAGCTGCATTAGGTAAAATATATTTGGCCTTTGTCTATGTGTGTGTATGTGTGTGTGTGTGTGTGTGTGTGTGTGTGTGTGTGTGTGTGTGCACTCTTATGGCTGTAAAATAATGAAATTACCTCCAGAGCCCTCTCAGTTAAACGAGCCGTGCTTTGCCTTTAGCACCTAATGATTTTCTAATGTTTTTAATGCACTTTTTATTATACTGCTCAGATTAGAGGGAAGGAGAGAGGCCTCTGACATATGATCATATTGAGAAAGAAATAGAAATGTGAGGGGGGAAAAGAGACAGAGATAGTCAGAAAGAGTGATTGAGAAAAGAAAAGTAGACGGAAAGAAAACAACAGAAAGAGTGCACGGCCTCTGACATATGATTACATCGATTTATTTGAAAGCTAACTCTAAAATGCTGAGAGACTGGAAGTTGGAAAGGGAAATGGAGAGCAAAGTCGTGATGACAGTTGGATAGCCTGTGCAATTCACAGCTAAATATAAAAGCCAACCCTGCCTGAAAAGTGGAATACCAGTAGATTGGAGAACTGATATTCTTTTTCCATATTGTATTTAATACACCCTCCCAAAGCTGCAGATTTTACACTCTGATAAAAAATGTCAGTGGTTAATTATACAAATATTGTCAAGTGATGCAGAGACAACTTAAGCTCTTTTAACAATGTGTTATATTGATGACCCTTTCATAGGTGGAAGACAGAGGGATGTCTATGATTTCACTTGTATTTATTTTTCATAGATTTATTTAAAATATATAAATCATATTACAGATTGAGTGATGTATTGTAATTGTATTGGGTACAGTAATTATGGGCTGCATTACACATGGGAACAGCCATGTTTGCTGTCTTGTTTGACAGGTAAAATACTGCATGTGTGTGTATGTGTGCAGTTTGCAAGCGTTTGTCTGCCTGTGGTGCCAACAAGCATTTTACAACACCTTAAATCTGCCTCACACACACACTTTGTATTGATTTCATGCCTCACTACATGATGTGTTTAACATCTCCTGTGAGGCACAGAGTTGCAGAGAAATGCACATTAACACAGACCCCTCTCTTGGATGTATTGGATTTACGTACTATGTGACACACTCATATATACATAGAGTCTGCGCACAATAACATCCAAGGAAGAAAGCACATTTTAACTGATTTCTAAAATCAATTGTTGGACAAATTTCACACAAACATACACTTACCTCCATCTTCTGTGGTGACGTTTACTGATGCCTTTGTTGTATTATGTGCTCCATTTGACACCTGAATTGACAACACATATGTGGTGCTGGGCCAAAGATCACTTATCACTGTGGAGACGATCTCACGGGGAAAGGTCACATTTTGACTTGACTGTGCAGATGCTATTGTCAGAAAGTATGAATCCACCTCTCCCTGTAGGTCTTGCAAAGCTGAAAAACATATGAAGAGATAAGTGTAAACGAGAAGTTAAACAAACATATATGTTGTTTTTAGTCTCTATTTTCACTTTTTGGCAATTGTCAAGTCAGAAAACAATTTGTTGGGCAGAGTGTGTGTTTCAGAGACAGGGTGATCTTACAGGGTTGTGTCCAGTCGACCTGGACAGCAGTGTGATTGACAGCGTGGGCAGACAGAGATGGAGGGTGGTGGGGAACCCCCGCCATGGTGACAGCCTCAACAATCTCTCCCGAAGAGTAGCCCACGTCATTATGAACCTCTAACTGGTACTGGTAACGGGTGAATCTGTTGACAGACAATATTGGTGTTTTTGATAAGATGGCTACAAGAACTCTTACTTTCCTTGAAAGTTAAAAGCTTCTAATGCTGCTGGAAAATATGTAATAAAATGGTGAACAAATACATATTTTTCTGTCAATCATTCCAAATGAGCTAATAAAGTCACTTTCCTGGTACACCTGAATCCTTTCTGAAGGAATTTAGAGACATACTAGATTTGTTAGTGATGCTCTTTATGTGGAATCATAATTTCAGTCGCATCGACCATAAGAAGTTTCTGTAAATCCTGTTTAAACAGTACAGTGACTTCTTATTAAACAAACATTACATTCTCATAAAGTAATTCCTAGGACATGAATAATAAAACCCTGCAAAGTGAAAAGAGCTGACACGTTCAAAAGTTTGTCAGTTTAATACTGAAATAAAGCACAGTAGAGACACAAACCCAAACAGACTACACCCAGAGCCGTTTAGCAAGCATAGAGGGGAAACAAAATTAGCTTTCACCAAGTGCCAAACTGAGATTAGGGGACGCTGTGTGAAAAACAATTTAATTCTTTGGGATATTTGCTTAATGTATCTTTGAGCGGTATTAAAAGATCGGCATCAGCGGCAGCTCGCCGATCGGCTCTGCACACACGGTTTGCTGCAGCGCCGGCGTTTGCTCTAGAGCTCATTTCAGTAATCTCACCTGCTTAGGCCTTTATCTTGGTAGAACAATTTGGTGCCGGAGTAAACATGGAGCCAGCGATGGAGATCTTCAGAGGGGGGAGGGGACACGGCTGTTACCGTGGGGACCGTGGCGATGGCCAGGGGCTGGTGGGTTTTACGTCTGAGCAACTTGTATCTGAAGGGGAAATTTGAATAAAGGAAAGCACACACACATGGTTGGATGTTTAGGAATGCATTAACACCCAACACATGTTCCCACATGAACCAACATGAGCACACAGACACACACTGTACCCACAAAGCAATAAACATATGCATACACACAAAACACGCTTTAAAACACAATTTTCTACTAACTCTTCTGCTTATCGCTCATTTCTTCCTCTTCTGCTGTTTTTCATCATCTCTATTATTTTGCGTTCACTGTATCTCACCCCTCCCTCCCGACGCCCCTCCCTCTGTTTTTTTTCTTTTCTGCAGGGTTTGTGTTTTCCTCTCCCCACAGTGATGCTAATTTCTGCTGTAATCAGAAGAGAAGGGCTTAATGCCGCCTTTTAACAAACACACTTAGACAAACACACAGAGCTGAGCAGAGCAGAACAGAGAGATGGGCTCATGCATTTTAATGGCCTGCCAGAAAAATGGACCTTTATTTTAGGCCTAATCACCGACAGAGTAGAACAGCGAAGAACAAAACAGACCAGAATGTGCATTAGGACTGAAAAAACACTGATTAAAAAACACACAACACTTAGCTCATTACCAGGGCACTCATGTTAGCAGCTTGTTAAGGTGTACATATCAGCTTGTTTGCTGAAGTTTTTCAACAACAATTGAACATCACCAGGATGTGTCTCTCAAAAACAACATGCTGTAGTGTCTCGGCTACTGGGTTTCTAATTTTGTTCTTTTAACTAATGAATAAAGTTATTGGCTTTTCATAACTACTATCTTTGCATATCAGTGTTTTACCAATATACATTTACTAATAGTGAACAACAATGTTGACATCCATCTAAAGTGATCTCTCGGTGGTCTCATACAATGTAACTGAGCCATCTTTGATATGGATTATGTTTATTATCCATCTTACCTGATGTTAGGTCCATTGGGCCTGCTTGGTGGTTGCCAGGAAATAGCCAGGAAGGACTCACTCACTGCCACCACAGACAGGGGTTCAAGGCCTTCAGGGATTGTGGGTAATGTGGTAGCGGGCATGGGCAGGCTTTCTGTACATCCCCCTACATGTCCACCGCCATTGGAACAAGACAACAAAGTGATACTGTAGTTTGTGTATGGAATAAGGTCCTTTATTGTGATGTTGAGCGCCGAAGCATTGCCACTGTCATGGAAGATGCGGGGTTCTGGGAGGCGGATCTCATAGCCATGGATTTCTCCGTTGGGAATAAGAGGAGGGGACCATGTGACCTGCAATTCAATAAGGATAAGGATGTTGTATTAAAGTTCTTGGTTGTTCATATACAATATCATATTTGGATAATCATGGTTGAAGTGCACAGAAAACCAAAGGTCTAGTTCATCTAATCCTTTCTCACTGTCCTAACATTATCCCAGAAAAGTCATCTCATTGGTCGGCATGCTGAGGATGGCAGAAAGCTTTTATATGGATGAACTACAGGAAGTCATGGCACACTGTGTGTGTGTTTATGTGTGTGCATGTGCAAAGCTTGCAGATGTGCTCATGCAAACCTATTATGTGCATCACAGTGGGAATGCATGTGTGTTCAGTTGAGTGCTAGAAGTACTGTGAAATATTGTGAAAGTAGTGTCCATGCGTGTGTACATTGTCGCCTTGGTATGTGCATTTAAAGAATGGGTGTGTGTGTGTCAAACTCTCTTGTGGGGAAAGATAACCTGACTTTGACTTCAGCAGAAGATTCCTTTCATCAAATTTAAAACTGGGTACACCCATACACACAAACACGCGCACACGCACAAACACTATGCTAAAATAATGAAAACGGCTGGTAATGGAATTGCTGCATGCAAAAACAAAAGCTTGCTGTCGTTGAGCACTGCATCTGATTTGGAAACAGTTCAGTCTGTCAGCATTTCAGAGTGAAGATGAAGGTAACTGGCACGCACACACACACACACACACACACACACACACACACACACACACACACACACACACACACACACACACACACACACACACACACACACACACACACACACACACCACACACACACACACACCACACACACACACACACACACACACACACACACACACACACACACACACACACACACACACACACACACACACAACTCTACATATTTGAATGACAGATATCTATGTGATAAATGTTGTTTTTAACACACATGCCCATACAAACAGTTATACCTTAATTTAAAAATTGCGTTACACACACAAATGTATCCTCAAACACCAAACACACACCTGTGTTCTAACACACGTATGGAGACAAACTGTCATGTACAATAACTGATCAGTTTAGCACTTGTTGAGACTTATGCGTTCAGGTGATTAAGCGGTCAATGTTGATGAGAGTATTATGAATGAACGTCAAGAATAATTATTTCTCATGCAACCTTGATATTCATTTAACAAGTGACGCTGTGAGGTGATACAGGACACACACACGCACACTCAGAGACACACACACACCACCACATATGGGCAGGGTCATGTTGAGTTAGGCAGCTCATTTCCCAAAGTGCGTGTTGGGTGTGCTTTGTGGTGGAAGTCATTTACAGATTGAATAGCTTGATGTAATCTGGAGATGGTGAAGACAGCAGAGACCCGGGGCTGACACAGAGCACTGGGGCTAAGGCCAGTGTGTGTGTGTTTGTGTGTGTGTGTGTGTGTGTTTGTTTATGCGTTTATGTGTATATGAGTGAGTGAGAGAGAGAGAGAGAGAGAGAGAGAGAGAGAGAGAGAGAGAGAGAGAGAGAGAGAGAGAGAGAGAGAGAGAGAGAGAGAGAGAGAGAGAGAGAGAGAGAGAGAGAGAGAGAGAGAGAGAGAGAGAGAGTGATGAAGCAGGTGGTGAGAGAGAAAAGGTTTGTGTGTGTCTTTCTGAATGTAGGCCATTATGTTCAGAAAACCTCAAAAGGCCCTAGGAGTGCCAACCTCTGCAGCTGACAGTAAAATTACAATATCTGTTTTTACATGTATACACTTGTTTAATTCCATATGATGGCAGACTTATATTGTCATCCTGCAAACATACTCTAAGGATCTTTTCTGGTATGGCAGCAGGTCGAGGAAAGTGTAGCTGGTGTTCTCGGGAACAATGACTGATAGAAGGGATGAACTTGAATCTAATGCTGCACTATATAAACTGGAAATAGGGCTTTGGAATGAGTCTTGTTTTAGAATATACTTTTCTGACATTTTTTTTGTTGATGGGTTACAGATCCAAATGGGCAAAATCAAATTAATGGTTTGTATTAAAGGGTATCAATATGCCTTTAGAATAACTAACTAGGTAACTAACTAACTAACTAACTAACTAACTAACTAACTAACTAACTAACTAACTAACTAACTAACTAACTAACTAAGTAACTAACTAGGTAGCTATCAGCAAAGGCATAACTACATTGGCAGAGATAGAATAAGTGAGAAACTTAAATACTCTTAGATGTGACTGAGAAACAATCTTTAAGTCTTTTCTTGTATGCGGACCCCCGTAAGAATAGTTGTTACTGCAATAATAACTTATTAAAGCCCTAAATAAAGAATCAAGAAGAACAAAGAACAAAGAAGAAGCCTTATGTTAAAGTGCTGACCTTTTCAGATACTGTATATGATTTGATACCAAACCTCTGTGCAGTGTCTGCGTTATCCGCCTTTTTATCGCTATGTGTAGTAAAAATACATTTAAAAAAAAGGTAGAAATAGTAAAATAATAAAGTGAATACCCCTATGAGCAAGAAGTGATATCAAAAAGATGCCATTTAGAGAATGAAGGGAGTTACTCAAAAATCCTGTCTGTGTTGTCAAGGTCAATTGGTAACCAGGAAGCAGCCTGCCTGCCTGTCCAATTAGCAACAACCAGGAAGGAACACTTTTCTTCTCGGACCTATGACCCCTAAAGCTGTGCTGCTGCAGAGATGACAGGGGCGGTTCTGAAATGATGACAGGCATTAGCATTTTTCTGCAGTTAGCATTAGTGCAGGGCGATGAGTGCATGTGTGTGTGTGCATATCTGTGTGTGCATGCATACAATATTGTTTCAGTGGCTTTCATTGATGGGCCTTGATGTGGGATTAGCCAGTGGTGGAACTTAACTGTGGCCCCTCCTTCAAAATGGCCGACAGGAAGGAAGCTTCCTCAGACAGGGTCACAGCCCATCCTATTTTCTGAAGGGGACCTTGAGTTGAATGTTTTTCTTTCTCATTAAATCCCAAGAAGGAAAGACAGAGGAATCAAAATGACATTGCTTTGTCTTTTCTACTCTGAGTGGCTGAAGTTGTGTTATATTTTTTCGTTGTATTTTTACTCTAAGACATGTTTTCAATTCTAAAAGCTCAAACAGAGCTCCTGAAACAACAAGTGATATTGTGATTATTAACTATAGCAGCATGGTGGACATGGATTACATTATTTTAGTTCAGCCGATCAAGAATAGATCAAATCTATTGTGGCCATGGCCACCATGCCAAATCCAGGAGGCTTTTAAGAACTGGAGAGAAGTCAGCTTAAAAAAAGGTGCCCATACCTGAAGTGACTGTGGCCCCAAAACCTTCACTCTTGGTGGATTGAGTCCGGCTGGACGAGAAGGTCTGGTGGTGATATTGACCCAGGGCCCTGCAAGAATTTAACAGAATGTGGTTGAAGAGCCTGCTGTGAAACAACAAACGCTGCAGTATTAATCCTCAAGTTTCATGTAAAACTGTACATTTTGTGAAGCTGGCCAAAGGCAATCTAAAAAGCAACTTATGGACATGTTGTTCAGATTTAATTTATAGTCGATTATTATGATCCTACCGGTGGTGTTGCCAGCCTGATTATGGAGCACAAGTCGATACTGGTAGCTGGTCCAGGGACTGAGAGCTGAAGAAGAGTCCAGGAATGACAGTGGTGGAGGGTCCGGTGGGAGATGGCCCACCGTGGAGACTTGTTTGGTCCCAGCAACTCTTCGCTCAATCAGCCACCTATGCCCAGCACAATGTAAAATAAATAAAAAGATCATGCAGGGGTTGAAGCGGTATGTAGGTGATGATATCTCACCGCTCTAATGGTCCATTGTTCGACTCCGGTGCTCCCCAGGACAAAAGAACAGAGGTGGGGGTGTCTGAGTAAAGGTGAGGCGCAGGAACCCCTTCAGGTGGAGCTGGGAGGGTACGAAATTCCTGAGACATCTCAGACACTGAACAACCCACACTGCTGCACGCCTCCACCTGGATGTTGGAGAAATATCTGATGTACTGCAACAGTAAATTGTAATATACATATTACAGTTTTAGTTTTGTACTTATATTGCTAGATGTTTCTTTGCAGTTAATACATCTCCAAATGATAGCACATGATTCATTAAAATTGGGAAACCATCACTGGCATGCTACCATACATATTCGAGTGGAAACAAGGACAATCAAGAGTTCTGTGAATAAGGAAATTCAGTGTCATCTGTGACTGGAAACAAATGACTTCTATAATTAGTATTGTATATTATTCATGTATTGTATAAGTGTTGTGCTTCATTTATTATCTTTGCTTTTTAAATGCTTGTTGTAAAATGCCATTATATAATGTGTTTCTGCTGTATTCATTCTTAAACGTCTTTTATTTTATTTTGTAAAGCACTTTGAATTGTCGCATGCTGAAAGGTGCTATATAAATAAACTTGCCTTGCCTAACATTTATATTATTGAATTTAAATTCACCATAGCATAATAAGAGACGAATACAGACTGACATGTGTTTCATTTTAACATTATAATTGTATTTAAATGTTTTTTTTATAATTGCATAATCTAATGTTAAATATATTACACTGTTCATCTCCTATCGTGTTCTACCTTTGTATATTTCTTATGTATTGTACCTGGAGGCGGTAGGTCTGGTATGGCAGCAGGTCGAGGAAAGTGTAGCTGGTGGTGTTCCCGGGAACAAACACTGACAGACGGGATGAACTTGAATCTAATGCTGCACTATATAAACTGGAAATAGGGCTTTGGAATGAGTCTTGTTTTAGAATATTTTCAGAGCTGGTGGCATTGGGTTCAGGGTGTGAGAGTGAAACACTGGAGCTTTGGTTTTCAGTGGCTGTATTGGTTTGAATTGGGTGGAAGGAGATGAAAGTTGGGCCTTGGCTTGTATTGCTTACACCAGTGGACTCAATTTGGTTTTCCTCTGTGATACCAGGCCTCATGCTAGAGAAAGGGTTAGGGATCAGTTTTGTTCTTGTGCCTTGGATGGTGCTTGAGCTGTTATTACTGCCTGTGTTGATGGTGGACATGGAGACAGGTCTTGAGTCTGGGGTGGTAGGAACGGATGTTGAAATTATGTCATGACTTGGGTTGAGATGTGCAGCCTCAGTGCTGGGCATTAGGCTCTGGTTAAGACCTGATGTGGAGCTGAGGGTCGTGCTGGTGCTGAAGACTGAGCTGGGTTTGAAATCTAAAGAAGAGATGAAGCTCGGGTAAAGGTACAAGGTGTAATTGGTGATCATGCCATTTGGTTGGGAGGGAGGAACCCAGGTTACTATAACACTTCGGGGATGGAGCTCAGAAACAGCTGGAGGGTCCACCGGTCCTGGACCTAGGAGGCAAAGAAAAATAAATGGATAAAGGGACGCCATAAGGAATAGAAAAAAAGACAGGCGATAAATATATTCTTTGTGTTTGCTAATAAGAGATTGAGAGAAAAAATTGAAGGGGGATTTATTCTAAAGCATTATTTGACAAGTAACATCAAGAATGACATCAGAAGGACAAAGAGTGATTTTGCCATCCCTATCCAAGGGATTAACATGGAAACTCTTTCGCTCTCAATTTCTACCCCTGAGCAAACCAAGATTGTATTTATGGATTTATGCTTTACCCGTGACTGTTTGAATGTGAGTCTGTGCATCCTCCAGCAGAGGATTCCGGAGGTGATGTGCAGGTCAGTCATATACTTTTTAAGTTAGATGGAATAATTTTAGATTTTGAGAAGAATTGATGGCAATTGCTTAACTCAGGAAACAAAAATTGGTTGCAAATGTATAAGACATTGTTCTGCAGAAACACAGCTGTGCCTTAAATTCTTATGTTCAGAAGCTGAAGTGATCCTCACTAGTATAAGAGGTAAGACCAACATAGATGTACATCAGAAGCCCAAAGGAACACACACATACAGTAGTCATACGATTTCTACATGTCCATGCACGGATAAGAACCTACACAAGACTAGTCAGTGAGTGATATTTCACTCCACGGTACCTCATTTGAAGGTAATGCCCCTTTCCCCCTCCTCCCCCGGCATTTACATCCCACTGTACTGCTCTATAATGGACACACACAGATGCATGTCGGTATACGTAGACACACACTCTTCCTGACACACACACTCACATGCCCACACCCACAGTGATGCAGTATATCAGTAATGGTGCTGTGTGAAGGGCAAGCAGATCAAGGTGACTGAGCGGACTGAGGGAGCGTGCTGCGTCGCTAAGTGCTACCGCTAACCGCTAACGGCTTTCCCAGATGGCTGTGCGTGTGTGTGTGTGTGTGTGTGTGTGTGTGTGTGTGTGTGTGTGTGTGTGTGTGTGTGTGTGTGTGTGTGTGTGTGTGTGTGTGTGTGTGTGTGTGTGTGTGTGTGTGTGTGTGTGTGTGTGTGTGTGTGTGTGTGTAAGAGAGAGACATAGAGAGGGTGAAACAAGACGAGCGGTTGAGCGTATGCATGCATGATTGTGTGAGAGATAAAGTGTGCGAGGATGTGAATGTGTAAGTCACTAGCGTGCACATGCGGTTGTGGGTGTATTTTGCAACTACAAACTGAAAGGCCGTACTTCATACAGCCTTCGAGGCCAACTAACATTCCGTTTTTGGACCACTCCTAAAAGTTTAAAATGTATCTAAGTATAATGCTTTTAAATAGTCTAAGTTTACTGGTATATTAAGCTGTTTTAAAATGTTCAAAAACTAAAGAAAGTAGATAAACTTTTTTCAAAGTTGAAATCTGTCTGAAAATCTTGTTGGTGGATTTACGGATCCTCATGATTGAAAAGAACACTGTCTTTTAACTGATCACTAAGGAGGCTATGTAACAAAAGACTGTTATGGAGTTTGACCATGTGTGCTAAAACTAACAAACGATTGAGTCAGACACAGAGAGAGGCAAATCAAAAGAAAATCTGAATCAGAGAATCAGAATACCTTTATTAGTCCCACAGAGGGGACATGTACATTGTTACAGCAGAAGAAAAAAAATATTAAAGATATAAAAATTACACAAATATTAAAAGATACAGTACATTAAAATCCCAGCGGTCATGCACACACACAAACACTCACAAACACACACACATTTTTCTATCTCCCACACAAATAAACAGCAGTATAAAAATGAGGATGTGAAGCTTGGCTGATTTTACAGATCACAAAGAGTCCAACCAACAACCCATCTTTTTTTCCATCTACATCTCTCCACCTGTCTGTCTTTTCCTTCTTCTCTTCCTTTCTCTGACCCTTCCCTTTCCCCCACCACCTCTTTCATTTTCTCCTGTCTCTCTCTGTTACTGGTGCTTTGTGTGGCGGTCTCTTTCCCTCTTTCGCTCTCTCCCTTTCTGGTCTCCCAGCTAAATAAACAATGCAGAGAGTTGACCTTTTAGGTTAACAGGTTTTTATGCTAGCTCTACTCAGCACTCACACTGATTCAATTACCACCAAAGGTCCACTGAACCCCACGAATAACCAAGGAGCCCGTCTCTCCGTCCGTCCATGTGCCTATCTGCCGGCCTGTCTGCGCGCCTCACTGCTTTCTGCCCGCTTTGCGACGGCTGAGGAGCCTTTTTACGTGTTTGTCAAATTAATTAGAAATTCAGCCTCCTAATGTTTATCTAACTTTATTTCCTTGTGTCTGTCTGATCAGAATAGGTCTCTTCCAACAGACGTAGAAACACACAGGTAAGAGATCCAAAAAAAGAAGATCGCGGAGGAAAATCCTAAATTGCAGAACCATAATCAAGTCACCTTCATCCAGCCCCCGTCAACCACCCAAAATAACCGCTGTTGTCACCCCTCGATTCCTCCCTCGTTCCTGCTCTCCTCCCCTCCCCCTCTCCATCTAAGTGTTGAGTGTTATTTAGGCTTTACTGGCGCGTGTAAAATTCTGCAATTTGAAGGGCTGTTAAGTTTTTCAATTGAAATTTTCATTTAAGATGCAGGTGATGCTTTTTCCCTTTTTTTATTTTACTGACGCTTTACTGCTCTCTGGATAGAAGGGAACGAGTGTTGAGGGAATGCGTAGAAACCACTCTCTCTCTATGGTTTCCTGACTCCTTAACTCCTTTTCCCCTCTTCCTCTCTGTCCCGCTCAACTCATCCTCCCTTTTCCATTGTCTCCCACTGACTTATTCTCTCCCCCCTTTGTGTTTTGTCTTCATTTCTTATGCCTTTATCTCTTCCTTACCCTCTCCCATTTTCCTCCCTCCACACCTCCCACTGTTACTCCTCCTCTCTCCAGTAAAACACAGTAGCAGAAGGCTAAAACAGGAGTGCGGGGCCGCCAAGCCTTAAATCACATTTATAAGGATTTGGTTAGCATAGTAATAACACAATCAACTGACAAGGGCTTGGAGAGGGGGAGGGAGGAAGGAGTGTGTGTCCATGGGTGTGTGTGTGTGTGTGTGTGTGTGTGTGTGTGTGTGTGTGTGTGTGTGTGTGTGTGTGTGTGTGTGTGTGTGTGTGTGTGTGTGTGTGTGTGTGTGTGTGTGTGTGTGTGGATTCGTCTGCATGTTACGTAGCTTTTTGTACATATTTGTGTGCTTATGTTTGTATGTAAGAGCCTGTTTGGAAGTAAGTGTGTACATCTGTGAGTATCCATGTGACGGGAAAAAGAAGGGTATTATGTTTAGCCCCGCACAGGGCCATGTGTGTGCATGTGTTTGTGGGCATGTGTGTATGTGGGTGACTGGGATTTTGAAGGTGAGTTGAGGCTCCTCGGAGTCATAATGAGGACAAACGCTGAGCTTTGTCAAGATGCTTACGACGCGGTGTCAAAACGTGACAAGTAATACGGCGGGAATTTACATTGCATTTCATATCTTTACTTTTTCTGCAGATTATTTAATATCATGGCTGCTTTAGGAGACGCTGAAGAGGCATTCAGAAAGAGGATGATGCATGACCAAGGTCATGAGCTTGATTTGTATCCATAACATCCTAAGTACATATGAGAAGTACATTAGCCTTTAAGTAACTACGACCATCACAATACCTGAAACATCAATCACTCAAACATATTCAATACCCTTCTCAGACACTGACTACTTTGAGTGATTTACTTAATTCCAGATAACCTTCTGATGTATTTATGTACTCCAGAAAGAAAAGATAAAGTTCACAGTATTATATGGCTTTCAAAATAAAATGTTGAAATATGTTGGTGTGGGTTAGATAGAAGGGAACGTGAGTAAATACATTCTCAAAATATTACGGAAGATATGTGACTGGTGAGGAATTAACACACATGTTTATTTTTATATTGGTTCTTACAGTATATTTAAAAGAGCAATGTGCAGATATAGGTACATACAATGAGAATATAAAACTGTACTTCAAATATTCAAGTTATCTCTTGATACAGTATGCAAAATAGCAATGGGATTGTGTTAACATTACTTCCACATTTCATTGGGAACACTAACTCAATTCTGGGAGAAAAGGTAGGATTATTACTATTTTATTAATACAGTCACTCAATCATTAAATAACAGGGACTCTTTGTGTCCTGTCATTACCTCTACCCTAATTTCTTTTTTCCCCTCTTTCACACGTCTTCTTTCTCATACTTTCTGCTTTAAATTAAATGAAGTAAAACAGTGCTTCTTTAATGTTCTCTCTCACGCACACACACATTATTTATATCTAGACTGCTTGGCTAAGATCATTTTGTCAAAATGGTGCTTTATTCATACTCCCATAACACGAGTCGCACGCACGCACGCACGCACGCACGCACGCACGCACGCACGCACGCACGCACGCACGCACGCACGCACGCACGCACACACACACAGCACAGCACACACACACACACACACACACACACACACACACACACACACACACACACACACACACACACACACACACACACACACACACACACACACACACACACACACACACACACACACTCTTAGATCACTGGGCCTGTGTGAACATGGGAGTAGACAGAGGAAAGGGAGCTGTCCAACACGGCTAGAGTTTATGTTCACAGGAGCCGTCTGTCTGTTCTGCAGCAGCAGGAATTCATAGGGACCAAATTACATTAAAAAGATGGATATAAAACTTTAATGGAATGATAAAAAGGAAAGGAGGAAGCGTGGGTCTCCCTCTTTCTCTGTTCTGTCATTAGCCTTTTTCTTTTCTTCTCTTCTTGTCTTTTCCACAATTCCTCATTTTACCTTTTTGCCCCCTCCATTTCTCTTTTCAGACCATTTTTTCTCTCCATTTCTTATATTGTTTTTTTCTATATTCTCTCCTCGATCTCTCATCACTTCTATCACTTGTAAATTCTTAAGAGCTGGTCCGTCAAATACAAGAGCTAAAACCTGCACTGTCTTTCATGTTTGAGCACAAAGAGTTGGCGAAAGAAGGAAAAAGGAAGAGGTAAGACAAAAGTAGAAAGACAGAGGAAAAAAATAAATAAAATCTAAATCAAAACAGCCATAAAAGCGAGAAGGGATCAAATTAACGAGGTGAACATATACTCAAATCCATATTGTTAATAAAGGTCCATGTCAACAAACCATATATTATTAACAGTTTAGTAACAAAGTGGTCATCTTACAACTACAACAGATCAGGTTTATGGAAACTCCAAAAGGGTACAATTCCTAAGCACCGAATTCCAAAAATGCATATACAGTGGGGCAAAAAAGTATTTAATCAAATCAAGTTTTATTTATATAGCACATTTATAAACGATTTTTGGTCGAGCCAAAGTGCTGTACATAAAATAAAAATAGCCTACAGTGGAGACACTTTACAGCAAATACAACAGCACAGATTGTTCAGAATATTAGTATGAGAAAAACGACACCCTCTATCCTTAGACCCTCTGTCCTTAGACCCTCACATCGTACAAGGAAACACTTCCAGAGAAAACCCACAGTTTAAGGGGAAAAAATGGGAGAAACCTCAGGGAGAGCAACAGAGGAGGGATCCCTCTGTCAGCCACCAATTGTGCAAGTTCTCCCACTTAAAAAGATGAGAGAGGCCTGTAATTTTCATCCTAGGTATACCTCAACTATGAGAGACAAAATGAGAAAAAACAAATCCAGAAAATCACATTGTCTGATTTTTAAAGAATGTATTTGTAAATTATGGTGGAAAATAAGTATTTGGTCAATAACTACAGTTCATCTCAATACTTTGTTATATACCCTTTGTTGGCAATGACAGAGGTCAAACGTTTTCTGTAAGTCTTCACAAGGTTTTCACACACTGTTGCTGGTATTTTGGCCCATTCCTCCAAGCAGATCTCCTCTAGAGCAGTGATGTTTTGGGGCTGTCGCTGGGCAACATGGACTTTCAACTCCCTCCAAAGATTTTCTATGGGGTTGAGATCTGGAGACAGGCTCGGCCACTCCAGGACCTTGAAATGCTTCTTACAAAGCCACTCCTTTGTTGCCCGGGCGGTGTGTTTGGGATCATTGTCATGCTGAAAGACCCAGCCACGTTTCATCTTCAATGCCCTTGCTGGAGGTTGTCACTCAAAATCTCATGATACATGGCCCCATTCATTCTTTCCTTTACACGGATCAGTCGTCCTGGTCCCTTTGCAGAAAAACAGCCCCAAAGCATGATGTTTCCACCCCCATGTTTCACAGTAGGTATGGTGTTCTTTGGATGCAACTCAGCATTCTTTCTCCTCCAAACACGTCTAGTTGAGTTTTTACCAAAAAGTTCTATTTTGGTTTCATCTGACCATATGACATTCTCCCAATCCTCTTCTGGATCATCTAAATCAGAGGTGCCCAGTACGTCGGGGCAATGCTGGTAGACCGCGAGTCATTCATAAAAAAAAAAAAAATCAAGCTCCGTTAAAATAGACAAAACAGGTTTTGATCCCTCCTCCCTTGGCCTCCCTGCCACTTAATTCAGGAGTTTACTTGATTGACAGAAAAAGCAACCTATCGCTTTCCAGTCTGTTAACCCAGAATGCAAAGCGATATAACATCAGTCAAGTGCCGGGAAAACTCAAATTAATGTAAACAAGAGACAAATAACAAAATGAGTGCGGGACCGAGCAAAAAGCTAAAAACATACCACTTCCACCCAGAATGGGAGGAAGAATTTTTTTTTGTGATGTCACATTCAAACGTGATTTGCCTTATATGTAAAGCAAGCGTCGCTCTGCCAAAGAAATGTAACGTGGAGAGGCATTATCGGAGTGTTCACAAGGCATATGACAGCGACTTCCCTATGAGTAGCGAGTTGAGAAAGAGAAAGGTGAGGGAACTTAAGTCACAATTAGCTGGACAGCAGTCACTTTTCGTAAAGCCGACATCCACTGCAAAGGCAGCCACTGAAGCATCTCTACGAGTGAGTCACGCTATAATTAAACACAAAAAATCCTTTCAAGATGGAGAGATGGTGAAAGAAGCCTTCGTAGAAGCAGCAGACGCCTTGTTTCGGGATTACACAAACAAAACAGAAATAATAAACGCTATCAAGGCCGTCCAATTAAAACGGAGCACAGTCACACGTCGCTGTGAAGTCATGGCTGAGGATTTGACCCAGCAACTCAGGAAGGACATAGAAGACTGCGAGTGTTTCTCACTCCAACTAGACGAGTCCACTGACGTGAGCGATACAGCACAATTGTGCGTTTTTATCTGGATGGTGTTCACAGACATGACGGCGAAAGAGGAACTGCTGACAATTCTGCCAATGAAGGAACACACTCGGGGCGAGGACATTTTTCGGACGTTTAAAAACTTTGTTGACAAAACGAAACTCCCCATGTCTAAGTTGAGTTCCATCACAACGGATGGTGCGCCTGCGATGGTGGGCCGGTGTAATGGCTTCATCGCAAAATGCAGAGAGGATGACATATTCCCTGACTTTCTGAATTATCACTGCATTATACACCAGCACTCACTTTGTGCTAAAATGCTGAACATGAAAGAGGTCATGGATGTGTCACTTAAAGTGGCCTGTTCAAGACCTCTTCAAAGACGGCTGTTTCGTGCATATCTGGAGGATGCCGACTGTGTTCACACTGACCTCTTACTACACACCGACGTAAGATGGCTGAGTAGGGGCAATTTTCTCGAGAGATTTTGAGTGCTTCTACCGGAGATAAAGGCATTTCTCCATGGCACCAAGCTCGCGGAGTACGCACGTCTCGATGACGAGGAGTGGCTGTTAGATTTGGCGTTTTTAACAGACATTACACACGTGTTAAATAAGCTGAACTTGGAGCTACAAGGAAAAGACAGAACTGTGGTTGACATGATCAGCTCAGTTAATGCCTTCAAACGAAGACTGCATCTGCTGTGTTCAAAGCTGCAGCGCAAAGATTTGACCAACTTCCAAAACATCGCCTCTGAGCTGGAGAAGCAAGGGAAGGACAGCGCGCTCCTTGACAGTGCGCGCTACACAGAGCAAGTCAATAACATTACATCTGACTTCGAGAAACGCTTCCGAGACTTCGCTTTGCTCGAGCCAATCGCCACATTCATGTGCTATCCATTTAGTGAAGACCATGATATTGATTCGCTGGCCCACAACATCGGAGCAGTGTTTCATCTGAACCCGTCTGCGCTGGAGGATGAGATGTTGTCGCTGCAGGCCGACATCCAGTTGAAGGTGCGTGCCCATGCCGGACAGTTTTGGAACTTATTCAGGGTTGAAAAGTATCCAAACGTCAGAAAATGTGCCACCTCACTGACCTCACTCTTCGGCTCGACTTATTTATGCGAGTCAGCCTTCTCCCAAATGAAGATAGTGAAGTCGAAATACCGTTCCCAATTAACTGATGAACATTTGGAGGCCTGCCTGAGACTAGCCATCAGCAGTTACTGTCCTGATTATGCAACATTGACGGACTCCATTCAGTGCAAGTCATCAGAATATGGTAGGGACCCACCTAAATATATTGAATTGTGTTTTGCAGCATTATATCAGGACCATGGAGAGAGGTTTCTTACCCTGCTTGTTTTTATGTGTTTCTTAACAGGGAAATGAAGGGACAGTCAGCGAGAGAGAGAGAGAGAGAGAGAGAGAGAGAGAGAGAGAGAGAGAGAGAGAGAGAGAGAGAGAGAGAGAGAGAGAGAGAGAGAGAGAGAGAGAGAGAGAGAGTTAACATGCCTATATTGGACCTATGTATATATCATTATAACTTTGAGAGACTGTTCATAGGACCCATTTGAGTCTGGTGTCTAAGTTGAGTGTTCTACTCGTTTATTGTATTCCTTGTACTTATATTTGTGTTTTATGTTTAAGATTTCAGGACATGGAGAGTGGTTTCTTAGCCTGCTTGTTATGTGTTTCTTAACAGAGAGAGAGAGAAATAGAGAGACCTCGGTGAGCTGGTCATTTCAAAAGTAGCCCACTGGCCCAAAAAGTGTGGGCACCCCTGATCTAAATGCTCTCTAGCAAACTTCAGACGGGCCTGGACATGTACTGGCTTAAGCAGGGGGACCCGTCTGGCACTGCAGGATTTGAGTCCCTGGCGGAGTAGTGTGTTACTGATGGTAGCCTTTGTTACTTTGGTCCCAGCTCTCTGCAGGTCATTGACTAGGTCCCCCCGTGTGGTTCTGAGATGTTTGTGATCATTTTGACCCCACGGGGTGAGATCTTGCGTGGAGCCCCAGATCGAGGGAGATTATCAGTGTTGTATGTCTTCCATTTTCTAATAATTGCTCCCACAGTTTTCTTTTCTTCACAAGAAGCTGCTTACCTATTGCAGATTCAGTCTTCCCAGCCTGGTGCAGGTCTACAATTTTGTTTCTGGTGTCCTTTGACAGCTCTTTGGTCTTGGCCATAGTGGAGTTTGGAGTGTGACTGTTTGAGGTTGTGGACAGGTGTCTTTTATACTGATAACGAGTTCAAACAGGTGCCATTAATACAGTTAACAAGTGGAGGACAGAGGAGGCTCTTAAAGAAGAAGTTACAGGTCTGTGAGAGCCAGAAATCGTGTTTGTTTGTAGGTGACCAAATACTTATTTTACCGAGGAATTTACCAATGAATTCATTAAAAATCCTACAATGTGATTTCCTGGATTCTTTCCCCCCATTCTGTCTCTCATTGTTGAAGTGTACCTAGGATGAAAATTACAGGCTTCTCTCATCTTTTTAAGTGGGAGAACTTGCACAATTGGTGGCTGACTAAATACTTTTTTGCCCCACTGTATATCTACCTTACATGTAACTTGAATGAATGTGTGTTTGTTGGTATAACGATAAATGCTATTATACTGAATAAAAAGAGTAAAATGCTTTCTATAGTTAATATTTTTCAAGCATGTGGGACAGAAGATCAGGAGAGGAATGCATCCGTTCCTTTCCTGTCACTGCCACGATGAAGAGAGGGTGGGTTTATGGCGACAAATTACACATCAATGCAAAACCCAATCGGGCCGTACTTAGCTTTCTCCTGTCATGGTTTTAAATCCCTTCTGATTAAAAGCTTCCGCACCTATCATATATTCTCTTATTATGTAAAAATAAATAATCATAATCATAAAAAAGACGCATGTAGTATTATGTACTCTACGTCTATTAAAATGATTGATTTATCAGAATCAGAAACAGATTATGCTTATATATGTCTTATTTTGTAGATTTGTTTAAACTTCTATTCCATATAAACAGAGATGGAAGTTGGCAGCATAAAAGCTAAAGTGTTCGTGTACGTGCTTTAGTGATGAGCCTCGTCTGCATGAAACTTCATGATTATGTGTTATTGCTTGTGAGCATGAGGAGATGTGTGATTGATACGGACGACAAGGCGGTGTGTGTGTATGACACATGTTCTCAGTGTGTCTGTGTATGTGTGTGTGTGAGGGGGCCTGAGAGAGGCAGAGAGAGGGATGGAGGTTTGAACGATGGGGCACAGTGTGAGCGAATGGACACATCTATTACTGTCCACACACACACACACACACACACACACACACACACACACACACACACACACACACACACACACACACACACACACACACACACACACACACACACACACACACACACACACACACACACACACACACACACACACACACACACACACACACACACACACACACACACACACACACACTGAGAGAGGGATGTCGATTCACGCACCTCTCAGTCTCGCATGAAAACTCACAAGCGTACACAACTGCCCAACTTATCTATGATGGTTAAAAACATGAACGAATGTGTTACAAAAGCTCAGTATGTTTGAGAAGGAGTGTGTATGTGTGTGTATCTCTGTGCGTGTTTGCTGCAGGGAAATCAATTCTGAATAGCAATGAGAAAAGCATAGGGCTATAATTGAACGTATCCTAAATGTCTGCAATTGTGTGTCTGCATTTGTGTGTGCATACATCGGTGTTGTGTTCATGTGAATGTGTTTATGTATAGCATACACCGCGCATACATGTGAACATACACATTTATGTGTGTATACATGCACATGTATCCTATGTATGCAAATCTCAGCTGCTTAATGATAATGTATGTGATAATAGCGTGGTACTAATTAATTTATAACTTTGCACTGAGGAGGCTGTTCCAGTGGCTAATATGATTCTATTACAGCAATTAGCCCACAATGACACTGGCTAGGTCACTCACACACAGACACACACCTTAGAGTATGCAAATCTCACTGTCAGCGTGTTTCACTCTAACTTGCTTGTCCCTAAATTTCATTTTTAATAAGTTTGGTCTCTGTCTTTCTTCCTAATTTTCTCTAATTGATTGACCGCCTCCACCAACAGCAAGGAAGTAATACACTTTTATGAGATAAAACCCTGGAGACTTCCAGAGAATAAAAGAGAGCCAGGGCAGAGGCTCTGCTTTTCCAAGGCCATATCTTTAATGTGAAAGCCTATTGTTCAGATCATCACCTAAAATCAGGAGATCTGTTGGAAAACCCGGACTTTAACTTTAACTCAGCACACAAACAGCCAACTGACGGCAGAGGCCAACTAATAACCAGCTGTTGCCAGCCACCTGCCAGCCAGTCACTTGCAAAACTTGGCTGACACAAGCACCCAGGCCGCACAATTCATTGTGAAAAAAACAATGGCAACAGGTACTCTATATAACAGCCGTGCTGAGTGTTTATATGACCACCAACAAGTTAGTTCCTCTTTTTTATAGTTATTTAAAATGTCTGTTGAGCATGTGTGCATTGAAACAAATGCATGCCTCTGAGAATAAGGTTTTTCTTGTGTGCACTTGTGTCTGTAAGTCTACTTACTGTCCTCCGCGGTGCGCAGGGTGGCCCAGGGCCCGACTGTCTGCCCATGAATGTGTGAGACCACCACTCTGAACACGTACTGGGTGAACGGTGAGAGGCCCTCTACGTGGTAGGAAAAGGTGTCTGTTGCGTTTTCCACAAGCCTAAGAGTCAAAGGAGAGAAACATACATTAGCTGAAAAACACGTCTCAATTAATTAGTCGATCAATAATTTATATTATTACTGTCAAGAAAAGGGTTTATTTTTGCGAATCCCTAGCAAGACTTGACACTGATGACAAAAATGTTATTGAAAACACATTTTCACCACTACTTAGCAAAGTGTAGTTTACCATTGCTATGCCCTTTGTCCTGAGCACAAATATTTGTTACTGTCTTCATCTCTACATTTATATTTAAACTTTAACCCTCATGTCTTGTTTTTGCTCTTGAATCCCTAATTATGGAGGTTCAGCGCTGGACAGCTCCCCAGGATGTGTTGGTCAGCTAATGTAATTTCTACAGTTCATGGTTACAATGACATTTGCTAGCCAGACATTTAACACTGCATGTTTTTGTTACACAACATTAAAATATAGAACAGACCTGTACTTTTGCTGATAACATGGAGAAACCCTTTTTTTGGTTTTAGCGAATCATAGTGTACATGCAGTGTGGATTTAAGGGTGGATTGTGAAGGAATTTTGGTCCGAGATGCAAAGGTAGTAAATAGATATGCAATAGATAGCACAGATATGAACAACAAAGTGGTTAATTTCTATTCATTATTGAACGTTTTTTTACCGAAGCTTTTGTGGTAATTCTATATCGTTTTTTTTTTTTAAAGTGGTAAAGACTAATACATCTCAATCATATCACTTTCCACGTATGTTGTTTCTGTTTGGTGTGCTCTAATATGTATTTCTAAATGAATTGTACTTCAGATGTAATGTTATCAAAGTGTCAATGGACAAGTTTCATAAGGAAACTTAACAGTGATTTAATTGGAAACATGTCAAGTATTTGTACAGCTTTTATTATATTAATACCTGAACCCTTATCTATAACCCTACAAAGGAATCTGGGACAAAATAAAAGAATATTGTCATAAATGAGGGACCATTGACCATTTAGCATCAGATGGATAGAAGGGATGAATGAATGAATAAATCAGGGAACAATGAGATTTCCATAGCAGAGGAGGAGGAGGGCATGGCTGTCTGATATATAATACATGTAGCTAGTCATTTATTTATTACCACAGAATGAGAGCCTCCTCTTCTTGGATTAAATTGCAATTTGTTGTCAGGAAGCATGTAATGAATACATATCAGATGCACACCCGCTCTCTCTTTTTATTCTATCACATTTTCTCTACCTCTCTCTGTCTCTCTCTGCCCTGCTCTTTGATTTTCTTGTGTCTTTTTGACTCTACCCCCCGTGTCTCGTGCTCAAATCCTCTCTGTGTTTCTGATGGTCTGTCATGTTGATGTGACATATTCAGATGTGCTGTATAATGTAGCCCTTTATATGTACATGTGTATGCATATGAGTGTGTACACATTTTTTAAGGTGCGTATATATGCGATACATATCTGAGAGTGCTGTGCTGTATGTTATCTGTCATTCTCTTAGTGCCATTTATTATTGCATGCCTCTGTCTCACACCACTGGCATGTGCTGTGGACTACTGTGTCCAAATGTATCCACTTGTTTGGCGTCTAAATACATCTTAATCTCTCTCTCACCTTACACCAGGCCTCTGAGGGGATGTCCTCATTTGCAGGCTGTAACGGAGTGGGCCCGGTGCGTTGGAGTGGGCAGGAGCGGACCAGGAAACATTCAGGCTGGAACTAGTTGCATGGGTCAAACTCGGAGGCGACAACCCATCTGGGGCTTTAAGAGAAAGAGAGAGACGGGATTGTGAAGGAAACAAAGAAACTAGGAACAGGTAATGAAGAAGGGACGGAGGGAAATAAAAGGGGGATGGAGAGATTGAATGAGAACCGTTGAAGTATACAACAAATCCCAAGGAAAGTAGATTATAGAACGTACCACTGTTATATTGACATACTTATCATTGATCATCGGCATCCTACCTGCTCTCCATCTATAAATCTCTCTGCTTTTATCGAAAATGGAAAGAAGCGATGCCAAACAAACAACCGCAAAATAAAATAAAAGTGACTCTAAAGGAAGCTTAAAGTGCCACGAAGAGCAGCCAGATTTAGGCGTGTACAACCACTTCAACATGTCTCTCTCTCTTTTCTACTCTCTCAGATATACACACACACTCACAAACACACACAGCTGTTTGACCCCACTCTCTCAACAGTGCCCCTCTTTTCCAGCTGACACTGATAGCAAAGTGCTAGTGTTGGAAAATCCGTAAAAACATCCTGATTCAGTATGATATCCATGCTCTTATCAGAGACAGAGAAGATGTGAGAAAAGACAGAAAAAGAAAGAGATAAGGACAACAAATAGAAGGAGAAAATTAGAGTGGCTGTAGTGTTGACCGTGGGAAATAAGAGTAGGCCCTCCGATGTATAAAGTGACCCTTCAATCAAACACACACTGTGCCTCCACTACAACAAAACTGATTGCTGAAGACATCTTACTCTGAAGACACGTACACACACATGAAGCGTGTGGATACAGCCTCACAATGCTCTTTGAACAAGTGTTCCATATGATATTACTAGTGGTTCACCAACTTAAATCACAAATCACATTGAGCATCTAAGTGTGTACACAGAAACACACTTTTAAATAAAAACACGACACAAGCACTCTATTTTCCAACAAAGTGTGTGTGCATGTGTGTCTCTCAGTCAGTCTTTGTGCATTTTTGTTTTTGTTAAAAGGCCCACATTCAACAGATGCATTTGTGTATATTTGTGTGCAAGTTGTTGGGTTTAAAGAGTTATTGACCCATCTGTTCAGAGAAGGATAGCTTTGGAAACAGAGACATAGAAACAAAAGTGGCGCAAGACTAGGCTTCATTTGTTGCCTGCATTGTCCAGTATTTTGGGGTTTATAAGTAAGTTCTGTCTTTGTTTACTCTCAGTTTCTCAACAGTGTAATATATATTATATATAACATAGATTGACTGTACTCCTTTAAAGTGCCAGAGTCACTAAGCAACAAGTAGATCTAAAACAGTAGAAATATTTGAGCATTCATACTGATTGATGATTTTTAATAATGTATGTGTATAGGATCTGCTTAATATATACAATTGTACTGCTCTAACAGGATTTCATACATCATTGTATCAATAAGATAGATGTGTAGTTTAAAATAAATTATTAAAAGCCCAGTTTCTACCTTTTTATAATGAGACCCTTTTGTAGATCAGCTAAATTGTCATTCCCTGAGCGTGTGTGTAATTCTTGAAACACACGTTGATTTCTCACTGACACACAGGCGCGTGCACGCACACATACACACACACGCGCAAACAAAACATACATCACAAAGACTCACACAGTTGCTGAGCCTGTGTCTCTCTCATGCGGTGTTAGCAGGTACAATATCAGAGGTGTCACTAATCGTTTTAAACTATGCACTTTTATGTTCACTTCTCTCTCTCTGCTCTCCTCCTCCTCTGCTCTTCTGTCTCCCGCTCCACTATCTTCTCTCTGTTCTTTCATAGAACAAGGACGCATCAAGACAGTTTGCCTTAAAGAAGTCTAAAGAGATGCCAGAGGCACAGAGGTAGAAAGAGAGATTGAAAGAGAGGAAACGTCTGGTATTTAAAATTTATACTTTCTTATGCCTTTGTTTTGAACTTGAACAGTAGAACTTTCCGAAGTCTGTCTTTTGTTGTTCTCTGACTGAGACATGAGTGTGTATTCAACACTGTTGATAACATAACCTTAACTGATCAGATGTGTGTCTATAGGTGTGTGTGTGTGTGTGTTGCTGCATGCTTACCATATCTCCAGAATGCTCTGATCAGCTTTGACATTTATCAGTGTGCTAAATCAGCCTATATTCTACACAATTACAAACACACACACACACACACACACACACACACACACACACACACACACACACACACACACACACACACACACACACACACACACACACACACACACACACACACACACACACACACACACACACACACACACACACACACACACACACACACACACACACACACACACGATGTAATTCTAAAATATGTGTTCGGATCATTAACTAAAGTCACTGTGTCAATGTGTGTGGGAGTGTGGGAGTGTGTGATTGAATACATTTTTCTTTTGCTGCATAGCAAAGATATAAAACTAATCTTTCCAGCTCGTAACAACAGCAATCAAATTTAGATTAATAAGATAAATATGTGACAATGGTTTATGGCTTGTCTGTAGAGTTAGAAACAAAGCTACAGTACAACTATTTAAATCAGATCATACACAATTAGATGGATGACAAAAGGCCTTACATTGGAGGCCATAATCTCACTATTAAACCATTTTCTAAGTATGATTCTGACCAAAAGTCTGCGTACAGAGATCCAGTATGTACAGTAAGGTGTAGTCAGGTGCTGTTCCCCTTTAATGTACAGTGTTTGAGTGTTGGCATTTCTACCTGCTGGGGTTGTAGTAACATTGAGTGGCAGGCTCTCAACACAACCCTGTGTGTTACAACCTCGGATCCAGAAGCTGTAGTTAGTGTACGGCTGTAGATCAGTCACAGACAACCAGCTGCCAGCCACTGTGCTCCCATCCACCACACCATCACCATCTAAGAGAAACCCAGTCACACAAAGAAAGACATGTAAGGTCTTAGTCCAAACACAGTATTTATATCTATTGAGTCGTTAATCTCTGGCACATTTAAATGTTTTCATGGCACATTTATTGATTACAGTCATTACCAGTACAAAGGGTGATTCATAAAAGATACAGTCAACAACACGGGGAAAAGGGAGGAGAATGTGTGAGAGTTCAAGAGAGGGGAATACTGACTGAGATTAACTGAGAGTGATCAAAAGAGAGGGCTCTCTACATTGAGGTTATGCAAGGCAGAAAAGATCTGAAAATTACAATACGTAAGCCTATCCAATATATTTAGATGGACACACACGCACACACACACACGCGCGCGCACACACACACACACACACACACACACACACACACACACACACACACACACACACACACACACACACACACACACACACACACACACACACACACACACACACACACACACACACACACACACACACACACGCATATCAGTTTTGTGTGAACTGATGAAGGCAGTGTGTATCAGAAAATCAAGGGGTTGTGGGTAACTAGAGCGAAACACCATATTATTTCTTCCACACCTCTTCTATCCTTCTCTCCACTCATTTCAATCTGACTCTTCCTCTGTGAGGAGCAGATCAAAGTCCCTGAATGTGTGTGTGTGTGTGTGTGTGTGTGTGTGTGTGTGTGTGTGTGTGTGTGTGTGTGTGTGTGTGTGTGTGTGTGTGTGTGTGTGTGTGTGTGTGTGTGTGTGTGTGTGTCTGTCTGAGAGGAGAGAGAGACCTGGTGAATATGTGTGAGTTAATGGATGATTGTGTGTTCTGCTGTTTTCCCCATACTCCTGTTCTCATCTTGTTCAATTTTCTTTTTCCCCCTTTCTTTCCATGTCTCATTTTTTTGTTTTGTTAGTCTCGTCCGCTGACTTGTTGTTCTTCAGGTCTTGTTTTTACTACAAGTCTTTTTTAATACATCTATGGAAGCTTCTCATCTCTCCTCTCTCTGTATACCAATATGATCTTCCTTCCATCTTCATACCACTGCTTTGCTCTTGGATCTTATATCATCTCTACCCTCAAGTCACTGTCAATAAGAAGTAAACATGTCTTTTCTACACCACTCTGGTTTTATTATTCCTTCCTTCACTTTCCCATTTCATGTCTGACTTTCAGTCTAAGTTGGCATTGTTGGTGAGGAGTGTTTATGGAAGTGCAGAGACGCTGGATGGAGCACCATCTTCCCACTGGAGGTTAGATCCTGAGGCTGAAAGACAAACAGCTGAGGAGGGATGCAAGGGTGCTAGGGGGAAAGATGAAGGAGACAAAGGAAATGGCAGAGGATGCGGAGAGAGCCTCTTTTGAGTAATTTTGGAGGTTGCAGGTATATCCACCACCAGGAGATGTTTGAAACATGGAGGAATGGCGGTTCCTGAAGACCCTGCAGCTGACCACGTGGGCAAAGGAGAAGGGGCAACAAGCAGTCATGCCCAACAGGTTATACAACTACCAGAACATTTTGAGGATTTTAACCACAGTGAATGCAGCAATTTCCTTCAAATAATACCATTAAAGTTGTAATTTTTTAGAGGAAAGCTCAACAGCAATGTGTATAATGCATAGCTAGAATTTAAGTGCAGCCACACAGAAAATGCAGTGGGTTTAATGAATAATTGAGGCTTTCCTAAAAAGGCATAATCTGCAGTTGTGTTGTAAATAGCAAATGTGTGATAAATGCAGTCACATTTGAAAATGCAGAATATATTACTCTGAATATCAGTCGCCTGGTTAATATGAGCATGGCTGTATACGTTACCTTTGCTTTTGTAGTACAGTTTGTAGCTGAGGTTCCCATTCGGTCTAGGTGGGGCTGTCCAGCGGGCTCGGAGTGATCGAGAGCTCTGATTGGTCAGTTCAAGCAGTATGGGGCCTTCTGGGGCTGTCTGTAATGTACGTATCTCCACCTGATTTAAAGGGAATAAAGATATAAACGTAGTTCCATAAGCACAAAAGCAGACTTGTAGCAAGTGCATCTATGAACTATACACAGTATTTAACCTCATCCATCGAACTGCTATATGGAATCTGTCCCTATTCGATATGGGTCATCACATCACATCTGGCCCACATTACTACTGTTTTATTATAATAGTATAGTATTATAAGCACTTTTTGTAATCCTCCTTTCTTCTTTTTCTCGTGCCACAATCATATTATCTTTTGTCTCAATCCACATTGCTCCTCTTTTTTTTCAACTGTCTCAACTATCGATTCTTCAGACTCATTTCTTCTTGTTATCCCCTCCTCTGCTGCTCTCTGTATCGTCTCCTTTCACCTCATCTTCTTACTTTGCACTGACCATTTTCTCCTCATCGTTTCACTTTGTTATCCCTAAACTCCCTCCTTCCCTTGCCTTCTTTCCTCTCCTTTTCTCCCTTTATCCTGCTCTTACCCCTCCCCTTCTCATCCTCCTGTCCCCCTGTTCTGTGGTGTCAGCTGTTCTACTAATGTTTGACTAAATATGGCATCCATATTGGAAAAGTGCCCCAAAATATGGCCTGTCGTCAGAGACATCGTTGAGCCTGGAGTGGCATTTGCTACCAAATGTCACCGCCGCCACGCCAACCTCGTTATTGAGCCGGGAGAATCGATCACCTTTATGACGCTCAGTGACACACACAACACACAGACACACAACACACATACACTTTGGTAAATGCCTGAGTCGGCATTCCCATATGTCTGCCCATGTTTCTGTGTGTTGGCTAGTTACAGGGATAATATGCATCATAAAAATATCAGTTTTGGCTGAGTCTTTTCACCAGTAGTTATAATATGATTCAGCCCATAGAGGATTGAATGGAGCTTTAACTGTTGCTGCTCCAAATGCTGTGAAAGCTGCTGGGTTTCAAGGAAAATGTGAAATAGAGAAGTAAAATGTTACGTGTGTTTTAAGTAGCAACAACTACAGTTCAAGTGGAAAAAATACTATGCAGCAAGACACTGAAAAGTGAGCTCCAAAGTTAAGAATAAAATAAGAGCCTTTTCACAAATGTTAAGGATTGTTAGCAACACTTCCACATTACTCAAAGGTCATTATGCAGAAAAGCCACAGCAATGACTTTTAAAGCATACCTATGTTCAAATATATCACGAAGTATCTAACAGTTTATCAAACGAATTAATAAGTGTTTACTTTAAAGAAGTTTACTGACCATCGGCCCCTTGCCACAGCCCCGCGCTGTGCAGGCCTGCAGCCGGAGGACATGTCGGCTCCACGGAGAGAGGCCCTCCACCACCAAGAACCTCTGGGAGGAACTGGAGTTCAGAATGAGCCGTCCATCCCGCCAGAGACCATAACTGGTTATAATGCCTGTCAAAAGAAGATGTCTGATTATAAAAATAAAATATATGGAATCAAACATAAAATGACAAACCTTTCTCCCGTCCCACTAGAGCGTTACTGGGTGACTGCCAACAGGTTTTAGGGTTTATTGTCTCAAAATAAGTTAACTCTACACAAGCATCTCTCTCTTCACATTGTAAACATAACCATTATGTTGCATTCATTTCCTGCCCTGAAACACATCAGTCAACAAACACCATAACCCGGATTAAAACGACCAATAAAACAAAAACATTTGTTAATATTTGAAGAAAATGTCCCAATTTTTTTAATTAATTTTTAATATATACTTGACAAGACAACCTTTTGTCTCTATGTCTTTAAGTTTGGTACACAATTTGTTATGAGAATGTATTCACGCACTGTTGCCATTGGTCACACATTTTGGGACTGTGTCCAGGATATGCGAAATGAGCTTTTCTATGTTAGGATCATGGTTGGGATGCAGTCTGGGTCATTGGATTACAATGCAAATTGAAACTGACTTAGGGGCTCCAGACCTGCCAGTCAATGTGTCCTAGAGTGATCCGATGGTGGAAACAGCAATGAAACGACAAATGTAACCATAGGCGTTACGAGGATAAAGACCCTCTAAAGGACAGTAGAACTGGAGCGAACACGCACACTGAAATGTGGGTGCAAATAGGTGAGCCCTCCCTACAGGCACACAATGATACGCACACACACACTAAGATGGAAACTCACACATGTCCATACACACGCGGGCACAATAATTACATTACATTACATCCACCTAATGAAAAAAATGAAACAGCACGGTGCCAAATGTGCTTTTCCTTAATAAAAATGCATACAGGGGGCTCAAAAGATCAGTGCTAAGAACTAAGAGTCTATTCTGCTTTAATCATGTGTGGGTTTTATTATTGCTCAATACAGATATACACACCTATCAGGGAAATGAAGACACAAAACCCCCACGGACGCCAACTACATCTGGGGAGCTCTTAATGTGGCCAATCACCTGCGTGTGAGAGTGTGTGCGTGTATATGTGTGCGGACGTGCCTGTGTGCTTGTGTGTGTGAATAAGCCCATATCAGTATAGGTTGTAATAAAGACAGGTTGGGAAATGAAGCAGCGAATGCATAACAGGCTTATTTCCCCTCTTTGTCTGCGTGTTGCCCCAACCTAATCCCCGAGAGGATTATCCCCCACAAATCCCTGCGGAATTGGGGAGAAGGGGGGAGAGAGAGACAGAATCTCACTCCTCTGGAACCCATCACCATCATCATCGTCATTGTTGCTGCGCATTTGTGAAAAAATTAGTAAATGAATGAAAAAAAGCGGTGCTGAGCCCTCCTTTAAGCAAAAATTAAAGCTTTTTAAGCATGAGATAATCGGGTAATCATGATTAAGTGTCTCCTTGTTGTACATTTCTGTCATCAGATGAGAAAAGCTTTAAGTAATTTATCCATGCTAATATGCACACACATCACATGGTTTATGGTGCGAAATGCACTTATGTGGCATTAAGCGTAAAACACACACGATTCACATTACACACACATGCATCATAGAATTACGTATACTTTAACGAGCATGGCAGTAATATTTGATAATATGCGTTGTATGTTAGGGACTGTGAAAGGGTGTTTGATATCCTCAGTTTGTTCACATCACTCAATTCAATTAGGTTCACACATTCTGCATGTGTTAATATAGTCCTTTTTAATTCATATTTGTAAAAAAAAAATCTTATTTATTTAAGTACTTCTAATTAATTTTAGTAATATGTTCTGCCATGTATATACTTTATCGGTGACTTTTAATGTGTTTCAAGGCCTTTTTAAAGTTATTTTTGGAAATGTTGGACCTTCATTAGCGACAGTAGATTGATGACAGGAAAAGAGGCCGAGAGAAATGCAACATCGGCCCCAGCCTGAATCCAACTGGGAACTTTGCAGGTCAACCACTGCTGAGTCCAGATTTAACCAGTAAGGTATAAGGGGTCCCCATGTTTTATTGCCTTTTGAAAGTGATTTTAAATTGTGTTTTGTAGTGCTTTGCTTTCATTTTCTCCTCACATTTCCTCATTAATGTTTACAGGGAAGATAAACAATTGCATACTAGACTATTAAAAGCTACATTTGTTTATCATATGTTTTCAAAATACATACAACGTATAGATTGTTTTAGCACATGAGACATGGCACACTAAAGTATTACATGTTTGCTAGTTAAGACTATTTTAAATATTTTAAGGTTTTGAAATTGAGCACTTTTTTTATGAAACACATTACGAGATTTAAGTAAATATGAAGCAATGAATTCATTCTAATAATCAATATGTATTGTAATTTTGAGTCCCTTTAGACTAAAACATTTGCTCACAGAAAATGTTTACTTTTTTTTATCTAGATGTTCCAAAGCATTCGTCAGATTTTAAATTCACGTCCAATATACATCAAGTACATCCTGACAAAGTCTGTGCAATGAATTAAAACTGGATGCAAGTGCATTAGATGGAGGTCAGAAGAATAGAAAACACTGATAGAGGCAGGCAGTCACCGTGAGTCTATGTGCTTCCAGCCTGCAGTTCTCTATTCAGTCAAAAGGGAGCACTTTCCATCCACTTAAAGGAGCTCGGTGAAGCACTGGCCTCTCACTCCCGCTCTCCGTTAGTCTCAGCCTCAAATGTGTGTGTTCTCTCCCCCGTCTCTGTTTCTGTCCCTGTTCTCTCCGAGTCCTCTATTCCCTCTCTTTATGGTTTATATATCAGTTTTTTTTTGTCTTACTGTTTTATCTCAATCTTGAACACCCATGTGATTCCCCCTCACTCAAAGCAAAACGTTCCCCTGTTTCTATGTCACAAGTACGGTATAACTGGCAATGGTAGAGGTCTCTTTATCTTATCATTTCTTGGGTCTTGTAAATACTGACACTGTGTATTTAGATTAACAGCTGAGCTTTAAGTTTCCTAACCAGGAGTCAGTTACATTGTTCTCCTTTATTGCATGTTTTATCTCTCACCTGTTTAAGATCACTTGTCTGTATCTAGATTCAATTTAGAATAAAACATGTTCATATGTATATGATTTTGGATGTATTTAGTAAAGAAAATTAATTGTTCTGAATGTTAATGCTGATAAATGTTTATTTATATATATTTGTTTTAAATTCTCTCTGTTTATGCTTGATCTAGTGGGTTTCCTCTCACCATTTGGTGTATCAGGGGGTGTCCAGCTGACGTTGAGTGCATGTGGGGACAGAGGTGTGACCAGCGGAGCAGGAATGTTCTCTGGGGTGCTCTCCTCAGTCTGAGCCTGGCTGGGGGGGCTTAACGTACATCCACCTCCTGTGCAGGCCTGACATGAACACACACACACACACAAAAATGCTTTAATATATGAATTTCACCTTTCAAATGAAACGGATGAAAAAGTAAGGGGCTCACAGAGAGTGTGATGGTGTAAGCTGTTCCAGGGGTAAGGTCGCGCAGGGTGTGGTCTTCAAAAAGTTCTGAGCTGTTGTAGACGAGCACAGGCTCTGAACCGTCAGGTGACAGGAAGACGGAATAAAACTCCAGAGCGCCATTTACCTGAGAGGGACGGGACCACCTGGAGAGAGAGAGAGGAATCAAAAGAGATTTGTATCGTTGTTCAGCATTAGGTTCACATTGCAGGGAACAGCACATCACTTTAATATCCCAATTTCTTCTATTGCATTCCAGAGGGAGTCATTTGACTTGTTAACCTTAAAGCCAAAGTGTCAGGTTCATTTACAAACAAGGCTGGAACAATTTCATCTTCTCAACAACACAATTCCTCTAAAGAGACCATAACTGTAAACGTATCCTACTGTATTAGAAGGTTTTACTATTTAACAAACTATATGTTTTATTTCTAGAAAAACAAACTATATGTTTTATTTCTAGAACATATTATAAACACATTGAACATTTTGGTTGGCATTATTCTTCACTCTGATACACAGGGCCAGTTTACTATATTTAATTAGTAATATTACAATGACTTTTATAAACATTCCCACATGTAGTTATATAGGAATACATAATTCCTCCTTTTTGAACCATGTGATTCAGAGCTTTAATATTTAATATTTGTTTAACATTGTGTTAAAGCTTGATTAAAATAAAGATGTTAGATAGAGGGAGAAAATGTGTGAAAAATCTTTGGACCTCGTTGATAGTCCTTTTATTCCAAGTCTGCAGATTGCGGTTTGTGTATCTGTGTGTGCACACGTGTGGTTTCAACATTGAGTTTCTTACTGTAAATGAATGGAAATACACTTCAAAGAACTATGGTTTCTTATACTGTGCAGTTTCCTCCGTCAGATAGAGGTGTCTCCTTTTCTATATTTAGAACAGGAAGGTCGTCCCCAACAGAGAGGGAGAGGACAAGAGACAGCATTTAAAAATAGAAACTATCCATTACAAATGATGGGAGAGAGGGCAGTATCCACCACAGAACTAAACTAAAGGCATATTCGAATTGTAAGAGCCGAATATGCATTGATGATTTACATATAACCGCTGTCATTATAAATGTGATGATGCTGATATTAAAGATATCTTTCAACTATGATAAAATAATAAAAAGAGGTAAATGATAAGGTCTTTAAAAGATCAGCGGTTGTGCCTTCCTCTTCATCCTAACTTGTTTAACTACAGAGCTGCTGTAGTACTGTTTTTAAACACATACAATTTGTAAATCACTAGATTTACATAATCTTAGTGTTTAGTAGATAATACAACTTAAAGTGTCTTCTCATGTTTTACAAAATCTAAGTGTCCGATCATTTTCTTAAGAGTTTTCAGAATGACACAAGTAAATAGTTCTTCAACTAAGGAGAACTAACATATTTTGAAATAAATAATTATGCAACTCTTACAAATTCCTGAGAGTAACCCACACCTCCTAGTAGGTAGCAGAGGGAGGCCATTTGAAAAAGTGATGGATTCCTTTCTTGGTTGCTCCCATTAAAAGCCAGTTTTTGAATGACTGATGAGTGTGTGTTAGCACACAATTAGCCACTGTGGCTAATCTATCACATTTAAAATAAGATTTATATGCTGTCGATTTGCAGTGTGATGTATGTCCACGTTTGAAAAACGAAATCAAAGGGGAGTTGTAATAATCTGTATCATAATTCATTGCGGTAATGGTTTTTATACAATTATTGGTTTGAAAGTGTATTGTGAAATTACTGTGAAACAGACGGGTCCTTTCTCAGCACGTTAAATTGAAAACCAAGTTCTTGAGAAGCAATAGGTTCAAAATCTCCATCACTATCTTTAAAGTCAAAACCTCCCTCCTCATCTTCCCTCCTCCCATCGGCTGTTCTCTACATTGCACATTCAACAAAAAAACATTGGAGCCACCAAATAATTATCAACACTAAAGTATTGAAGACTGGAAAATAAACCTGAAAAAAACCCCACTAAACTAGAATTAAGAGAATTAGCCAAAACATTTCAAGTGCTACTCAACTGGCTTTAGATAAGCCAGTCCTTTATTAGTATATAAGTGCTTTGTTAGTAATTATATCGCTCGATGTATGGGTGTGTTTGTGTCAGGTGAGGTCAGGGAATTATTCTGCTGATATTGTGTTGTTCGCATCCTGCTGCCTACCTCAACCTTTCTCACAGTCTCTCACCCTCACTCCCCCCCCCCCCCCCCCCCACACACTCTATCTCACTTTCCTTTTGAAAATGTATCACATTTCCCTCCTTCTCATAATAAAAAACTCACAATTTATCTGCCTCTCTTCTTTACCTCTTCCATTTTCTCTCTCATCAGATTTTTTGTTATCACAGTTGTTCTCTCTTTATCTCTGTCTTTATCAGCTTTTTCTCACAGGCACAATGGAGAGATATTGACGAGGTATGATCTCTGATCCTGGGCCTATAGCCAATGTGCTAACAAGGCAATACTGGGCCTTCCCACACCTGGTGAATATATAGCTTGAACACAATTCAAAGGCTTTGGCTATGATACCATGATGTTCTGCAGTAAGCAGTGTATCACACCCGATCTTTTATTTAAGGTCTCATGTGTTTATAGACTAGAGGTTTAATGAAATGATAATAACAAGGGTTTAATTTGTATAGCAGGCCTCATTCATGTAACATTCATATGTAGTTTTTAATAGCTACATATTCAAAAATGATGATCTTTGTCGAAACATTTTCTTTCGAATTTACAAAATGCTGGATAGGAAAGTTTGATCAGTGGTAAAATGCTTAAAATGTGTTGTTTCTCTATTGAAACTCTGGGTCAAATCAAATAATATATCAAGTTAACTTCTACATGTGGTTTTCTATTTCAGCATTATTTAAGCTTTACTGGCATATTACACTGACAGATTGCATCCCTTAAACAAATATTACATTTAAGATAAATCCCATAACCAGGAATTATAAAAAATAAATCAAAGTGTTTTTTTTAAATCAGACATATTCAGTTTTCATTCATGAGAATGAGAAGTAACGGTATTCATGAAAAAGGCCCATGGGTTCAAATATTATAGTACTTTATGTTACTGTATATATGCTGTGTATGTGTAGATGTGCTTTGCTTGTCCAAGACAATCGGAGCATTACCAAAATCATCGCAATGTAACACGCACACACACACACACACACACACACACACACACACACACACACACACACACACACACACACACACACACACACACACACACACACACACACACACACACACACACACACACACACACACACACACACACACACACACCACACACACACGGTGTACCTTCATGATACTCCGTCATCCTCTAACTCACACTCTGTCCATTGTTTGAGTGTGTGTGGATATGCCTGTGTGTGTTTGGGTGTGTATATGTGTGTATGAGTGGCTCTGTGCCCTCCTGCGGTGAGTCCCAGAGTAAGTGACAGTCAGGACACTAATGGCTTTCACGCAGATTGACTCCTACAGTTCATACGCACGCACGCACGCACGCGCACACACACACACACACACACACACACACACACACACACACACACACACACACACACACACACACACACACACACACACACACACACACACACACACACACACACACACACACACACACACACACACACACACACACACACACACACACACACACACACACACATGAACAAGATGGAAAAAGTGCAGAGATCTATCTTCCTCTGTCCCCTCCCTCTAGAGGTGAAAGGTCAAGTGCAGAAGAATATTCTGCATGGTAAACACAACTGCAGAAGGTCACTGGCTTTCTCTGTGTGTGTGTGTGTGTGTGTGTGTGTGTGTGTGTGTGTGTGTGTGTGTGTGTGTGTGTGTGTGTGTGAGTTCTTACTCCACCAGAATTGTCCGTGAGTCAAGCAGGGTGAGCTTTGGTGCATGTAGCGGCCCTGGAGGAAGCTGAGAGGTCAGCATTGTAACTTGGGAACTGTTGGTGCAGCCCGCTGAAGTGCATGCACTCAGTACCAAGACATGGGTGGAATACACACCGAGACCTGAAACACAAACCCACACATACACCAAATCAGCAAGACATAGAGAGGAATACAAATATGTTCAAACATTATGACGGCACAGTAAAGTCTAAGGCTGAAAAAGATAAATCATAAACTAAGTTACCTAAATATATGGAGAAGATTGACCATCAACCCCTTATTCTGTCTGTCTTTTCCAGAAGAATTCATCTGTATACCCACTTTTAGCTCAGTGTCTTAATCATTGTTTCTCTTTCAGTGTTCATCTTTGCCTCACAACTCTTCTCCATCTGTCCGTCTCACTGTGGCAATCTCCCTCTCTGTAACACGATCTATTCTTGCACATACTGTATAATTACTACGTCCATAATCCTTCCAATCACTGTGAACATCAGACACTCGGCATTATTAACCCAGCATGGATGATATGTGCTCTCATGCATTCATTAACTTACAGAGAGACACACATACACTTTTGGGCAGTGTGATGTTTTGCTGAGTGTGTGTGTGCATGTAAAATCAAAAAGAGTCGGAATCTATTCTGCTCATAATAAATGCCATTTAGGATAACTTGTGAGTACATCCCTGCACACGTTAAGTCTGCATACGTTTCACTCAGAGTGTGTCTTGTATATGCCTATGTGTGTTTTCGTGTCACATTGTGTGTGTGTCTATTCAAAACTGGTGCAGCGCTCCAGTCTCAGCGGAGTGACATGTGTTTCATACCTTCTGTAAGACTCTTTAATGAAAGCTTTCAAAGCATACTGTGTGTATGCATGTGTGCTAATGTTTAGTGTTCTTTGTTTCTCCGCTGCTTCATTTTCACGTGTGTGTGTCTGTGTGTGAGTGTTTAGCGCTCTTTTTCAAAGTGCTATTCCCTTGGTAAGGACTGGGATACTCTTTCCTCTTTCAAATGCTAATCCCCCACTCCATTTTTCTTTTCTTCGCTCTTCCCGTTCTCTTCACCGAGCCGCCATCCTCCCACAGTCACATCTACGCTCTGACACACACACACACACACACACACACACACACACACACACACACACACACACACACACACACACACACACACACACACACACACACACACACACACACACACACACACACACACACACACACACACACACACACACACACACACACACACACACACACACACACACACACACACACACACACACAAAAGCACACACAAAGTCTCTCTCCTCTTTACCAGTGATGTCTTGTTGTCGTTCTTTCCCCCTGTAGACCATGTGGTTGTTGTGATAGAGAAGGTACTCCGTAATGACTCCATTGGGTCTGTTTTTAGAACAGATATAGTTACTATTATTATAATATCATTATGTTATATTTGACGTCTTATTTTTTCATGTTAAACAAAAATATATTGTGTTCTATTATGGCATCTTTATTAAACGTTAAAATAATGTACGTGCCATATGAAAGGAGAAGCACTCCTTTTTAAACACTTAACCCTTTACAACATACTTTTTAAACGTCATCATTTACTACTGTCTTTTGTATTTCCTTCTAGTAGAATGTCAGAAATATATAAAAGTTGTCTATAAGTGAAAGCCTAATGACAAAGGATTTTTGGTGTACTTACAACTTTCACTTTAACAACGCTAACTAACAAAAGAAGTGGTTTGGTTTTGAGAAGAGTAGGTGAGAGTGTGTACTTTGTATTACCTTGCTGGAGGTTCCCAGGTTATATAGAGGGACGAGGGGGAGGAGTCTGCAGCCGGAGGAGAGACGGCACCTGGAGCTGAAATTGTAGGAAAATTGTAATATTTGTTTATTAAAGAGCCGATCAGCACACGTATACTGGTTGATAGAAGCAGAAGGGAGCGAAATACACTATGGCGAATCACAATTTTATAAAAGGGTATTTATACAGCTGTGGCATCTGATGTTAATATTTTCTACAATATATGAATCTTAGCTCAATCTTCATTTCATTTCACATGATGCTTGACATTGACCCAGCTTGGAATAACAGTTCAAAAATCAGCTGGAGAAGAAAACTTGACATGATGGTCCTTGATACTAATAAAGAAGGTGAACTAAATGTTCCCTGTGCTGACAGAGACGTGTTTCTACATGAGGTTTTGTGAGTTTGAAATATAGTTCTTGAGAGAAACAGTTATTAATAAGTTATTTTTCTTCACTTTCCCTAACATGGTTCAGTGTCTTAACTCTGCGCTCAGTGAGAATCAATACAGTAATCGTTTTTTTTTCTTCTTTTACTTCCGATTGATTTTTGCCATCTCTGCACTGACCCCTGCCGTCACATTATCTCCCCAACAAGGCCAGTTAGTGCAACACAGATTAATGTGGCGACCAACATATGAAGAAATATCTTTCCACCACTTTTTCTTTCCTTATGTATGTAATCATCCCACTATGACCTCCCAGATGAGAAACACGTTACTTTTTACAATCTGCCTTTGACTCCATTTCTATGCACTTCATTCTCTTATCTTTTTGTGACCTGCCCTATCCAGCCGTGTAAATTCTTTATTTTCTCCCTTCCCTGTTTCTGTTTATTCCAGTCTGACTTTTCCCTATATCTTGTCTTCCTAAAATCTAAAGAGCACTTAGGAGACAGTGGCATTCTGTTTATGTGGGTCCAGATGTAGAAACAGTGAAACATTAATGCTAATGGGACGGGACAGAAAAAATATATATATATGTTGCTGGGTGTTTTGATGTGTGTGTGTGTGTTTGTTTGTGCATTACAGGCTTACCTTCCTCCGGGGTTGTCAGGCTCGATCTCAAATCATTTTCTTCATCACTGTCACCATGAAGACTCTCAGTGCAGCCAACGGGACGACAGGCACTAACAGTGACAATGTATCGAGTGGATGGAGTGAGACCCCGCAGCACACCTGGAAAGGGAACTTTGTTTAAAAAAGACAACTCTGACGGACACAAGTTATATTTTCAGAACTCAGACTACTGAAGCCTCATGTAAGCTTTCATTTGACTTGTGCATTGTGAGTGCATTTTTGTGATGTACGTACATATGTGACAAGTATATTAAGATGTACCTGAACAAATGTGAACCAATCCCTTCACAACGCTTTGTCCCGAACCCAAGTGTACCTTGGTTGCATGCCTTTTACTGTCCTCTTTGAGTGTTAAAACGTTCCTAAAGTATGTATCAATCTTCATCAAGAGTGCAATTTAAATGATTTTCTTGTCTCTATGTCACTGTTGCTAAGCAAACTTTCTGGACTTGGCACACAAGGCGAGTCTATTCTAATTGTTAAGCTTGAGTTGTCTCTCTCTGATGTTTTTTGTCCTAGCCGTCTGCCCTTTCCACTCCTTTCCGTATTTCTTAAGTCACTCCCTTCTCCTCCCCCTCCCCTCTGTGTCCAGTCACCCTGTACGTGTCTCTCTTCTTTCTCTCTCTCTCTCTGTTACCCATGTCTTTTAATTCAATTAAGGGCCAGGGCCCCACTCCGCTGCCATTACACCCTCATTTGCTTTCTTTGTTTTTTAGCCGTTGGTGTAATTCTGCAGTCAGGTGTCGAGGCCATCATAAATTAACAAGAAGCCTTATCACGGTGGACTTAGTGTCTGGCGAAGAGAGAGGGAGGGAATGGGGAGCACCCAGAGAGACACTGAGAAAGACGGAGACAGAGAGCTCATCTTCATATTTGCCTGGAAACATGGTGGAGTGGATGAGAGGAGGGACGAATAGCAGTGGCGGACGCAGACATCATCATCATAAAAGATGAAGTGAGGAAAGATCGAAAAGTGAGCAACAGAGAGGGAGAGAGAGAGAGAGAGAGAGAGAGAGAGAGAGAGAAAAAGAGCAACGCCAGGGTATGACATCATTGGGGTAGTCCTGAGTGTCTTGTTCCAAATGGAGACCGTCTCCTAAAGCTGGGGACTTGCCAAGGAGACATTAACAGGGTTGCCTTAGACAGCGTGTGTGTGTGTGTGTGTGTGTGTGTGTGTGTGTGTGTGTGTGTGTGTGTGTGTGTGTGTGTGTGTGTGTGTGTGTGTGTGTGTGTGTGTGTGTGTGTGTGTGTGTGTGTGTGTGTGTGTGTGTGTGTGTGTGTGTGAAAGACAGACAGATAGAGAGTGGAATAGCGGTGTGAATGTGTTTTCACTAAGGGCCAAAATGCCCTTACAGGTCTTACTTGAGGGAGGCAGGAAACCAGCTACAATAAGTTAAACCAGTCAAGTTGAATGTATTGTAAACTATCCAAGTGTCACAGTGATGCCACTTGTTGTGTTTGTTAGTTATGCTTGCCTGGTTCTGGTTAAGCCAATTCCAGTTATTCAGAAATAGACCAACCTCTCCTTGATCCATACTTCAACTGAATGTATATGTTTAATACACAATGTACTGCATGTCAAAATATGTTAGACATGTTTTTTTATGTTTTACCTGTGTAATTTCCATTAGCCAGGTATACGGCTCTGACAGGCGGCACTTCTGGCTGATCTCTATTGTAGGCATTCAACTCATATCTGTCAATCAGGCCTCTGATATCCCCAGTGGGCGGCGCCCAGCTCACCTTGGCAGTGAAGCCATTCAGGCTGTGCACAGAGGTAGGAGGTGGAACAGACCTAGGTACTAGACAAATAGAGAGGGGGCAGAATGATTAAAGATGAGAGAAAACAGAAGAGAGGAAATCTGTTGATCATGACAGGGGGAAAGAGACAGGCAAATGTAAGCAGTAGAATACATACATTTAAACTTAGCAGTACATGATAAAACAAGAAAGAGAATCAAAGAGGGGAAAAACTATAAATGTATTAGCTCAGGTAGAACTTCTGTCACAATAAATATAAATCAAATAAAAACAAAAAGGAAAATATAAACGAGAAAAAGCAAAACAACAGATCGAGAGCACGCGAGGTTAAAGAAAAAGAACCCCCGTCTCCATGTGTTTTAATAGGCCCAGTAAATCACACCTCACCATTAGCATAAATACTATTTATGAGAGTAGTAACTTCTTCAGCACTGATTTAATACAGCAAGCCATTCATTCTGGGCTATATTTCACAGCAATCATCCTCCCTCCTTCTCTGAAGCACTCTTCTTCTTTCTGTCTCTGACACCCTCAGTAGGTAAGGATGATCCAGCTTCTCCACCCCCCCCACCCCGTCACTTCCTATCTGTCTATCTCACCACTTTATTTCCTTCGATATTTCACTGCGTTTCCATTACATCTAAATGTTTATGCTTACAGATTCATGTTATTTTTTCTTCTACTCTTCTTGCTTTCCTTCCTTCTCTTTCCTCCTACTTTTGGACTCTCCCTACATCCTCTCTCCTCCCATCTTTCCTCTCGGCCCTTGTCCTCCATCCTCCTCTTTTCCTCTCAGTTCTTAATGTTTTTAGCACTTCCTCCCTCACTCTCCTCATTCCTCTCTATGGTCATAGCATGGTATGCTGAGACCTACCAGTGTATCGTTCACTACTAACGAGCAGCTTTATATTACACAAGGGACCACACAGGCCATTCTGGGTTAACAGCCTTTTACTGGGATGCCCTTTATAGAGGCTTTATCAATCTCTCATAGCGGCAGGCACATGTAATATCACGGGCTTTGGATTAGTCTCACATACTGTACAACATAGTTATGGTTTTACATCCAGGATCTCCTAAGAACAAAAACAACACTATAGTAACAGGAGGGCATTCTAAGAGCACAGCTTTTAACTAAAAAGGATAACTAGTCTATCTACCACTGTTATTGAAACCAAACACATTTTTGTGTATTCTGGTGTGATTAGTAAATGCTGAAACATAATTGTGTTTTTCTTTGGCTATACTGCTACACACTTCTACCAAGGTTCATTCAAGGCCTGAGTGTTTCTGTATTCTACTGACAAACAAAAGGCGGCTGTGGCTCAGTGGGTAGTGTGCTGGACTTCGAATCAGGGGGTAGCAAGTTCGAGTCCCACTGCAGTCAGTATGTCGTTGTGTCCCTGGGCAAGACACTTCACCCCAAATTGTCCCTGTGGGGATTGTCCACACTATTGAGTATGTAAGTCGCTTTGGATAAAAGCGTCTAACAAATGACATGTAAAAAAATAGACAAACAATACAAAATCTAAACAATAACAAAACCTTGTGTTTACTTTTGACAAAGGTGCCAAAATGCATCTGAATTCAATGTTCCAATAAAAGTCAATCAGGGTAAAGTCATATTTGTTAGTAACTTATAAATGAATGTTTTTCCAGGACAGCACTTCGAAGAAGCACACACAAATCATGCACACACTGCATGCTGATGGCAGAGGATTTGAAATACTAATGGGCCTCATCATAAGGCCTCCCTCCCGCACACTATTAGAGTGTATCAGATCATAGAGCGTAGATAGAAAGAAACATTGATACTGTAGAAGATACTGTGCACAATGTGTTCGGCACTGTAATGACATCATCAAGCCGGCTGTAAATATTGGTGTAAAGTACACAGGAACCGAAAGATGAGAGACATTTTACCTTTGCTCCGGCTGCGTCCCCTGTGCCAAGGTCCTGCTGCCCAGCCTCCTGCAGCCAAGGCCACTATCCTGTAGAGGTACTCTGGGAAGGGCATGGGGAGAAACACATTGATTACATAAAGAGAAAATGCATTTGAAAGATATATGCACACAAAAGAATCACATGGTGTCTGTTTCAACTCAAATCAAAGTAATGATTGTCAAATGGATCCCAGGGTAATGATAACAAGTCAAAGTTGACAATGTGTTTATAAATACAACTCTGAAAGATATATTTAAATTATTTGTTCTGAACCATGAACAAGAAAAGATGGATAGAGAAAATGACAGGTAATATGTATTTGATTAATATATGTTATATAAGATTTATAATATATTCAGTAGTTATGAATACTTCTAAACATTTATGTTGTCTTTTAAACATTGACAATGTGCAAGAGTTTCTGTCCTTGTAGTTATGTAAATGTCCAGTGTGGAGCATTACCAGTGAAAGGCTGAAGGTTATGATCTATGGCTTGTGTTTTCCTCCCACTGTACACCAACACTGAATCATTTCCTCTGCAGTTGTACCCGCTCTCACTGTTGGGACAGCCGTCTAAGTAGACTCTTACAGAGCGGCGGGAGGCGACAGAGAGGTTAACACTTTGACTGACAGGAGGGTTTGTTTCATCACTGCGTATGGTGAGACCCCTGATGCAACCTCCCAGGCCTATCACAGTGGAAAGGAAAAGAGAAAAAGAAAAAGAACAGAGAATAGTAAGGAGGTGTTGGAATCTCTGAAAACGTTGTAAAATACTTGTTAAATAATAAATACCATCCTCCACTTTTATATCAACAAGTTGAATTAGTCATGCACTTTACATTGAATGCTTCCCTGCATTGTTACAATCAAGGCAAACACGATCTGCAAAAACCTTTACTCTCAGTTGTTTACATTCATAGAAGAAAACCCAACAGGAGCCCACAAACAAGTTCATGTCATGTTTGATCAGTTTAGTTGCACAGAAGTATACTGCAGCAACCACAACCAAATGAATTGGTGCTTGGTCTGCCCTTCAGAGAGTCTAAAAGTACTGATAATACCGTACGTTCTCACCGTGTTTGTGACTTCGACTGTCAAGAGCCGGGTGTATAAGCTCCCTGGGCACGCCCCCCAAATATAATGGGGAGTCCACTCTCAGCCTCAGTGCTCCTCCCACTCCCCTCGTCTCCTCTGCCCAGTCATTGACTGCAGCAGAAAGGAGCGGGCCATGTTTTGCCAATGAAAACTGTTTCCAGTCTCCATCGCAGTAACTCAGCCCCACCCACATGCTGAGTTCAGTCACGTGACCTTCAGACGCAAGAATTAAGGAAAGGATTCCGGCTTCTAGCTCCACCTAAAAGAAAAGCACCAATAAAAAAAAAATTAACAACCTTAAGTCATGTATTTCTCAAGTTGTATTTAAGTATTCAATCAACAATCATTTAAAATGTGTCTTTATTTCTTACCAGCATGTAGTCATCAGTTTGTCTGTTGTATGTAAAGAGCAGAAGTGCATTGAGCTGGTCCGTTCTGAAATCCATAGAAATGTCAAAGTCCTGCCCTCCACTGAAAACGTCTCTGTCCATTTCCAGGTAACCTGAAACAAAGAGGAATACTTGCCAGCTACAGTACATGCCAATGTATTACGAGGCTAGAGGTTAAAGAAAGAAAGCAACGTCTTCCGGTATACAGGAGACCAATACAATTTTAGTCACAATTAAACTGTATGACATGTTTTTAGTTAAAATCTTTATTTTCATATTTTCAAGAGTGACAGACACAGTAAATACAGATGAACAGGACCATTGACAAAGCAATAATGGAATAAAGTACACGGATGAACCTGATCTTTCACACAGAGACCAATTAACTTATCATCATCATATTTATCAACATGAAACAACAACCTCATTATCACCAACACGACAGCAAGCATCTTATTAAGATGCAGTGTTGCCAGTGTATTAGAGACACCAAATCCACTTAAAGCTGCAAGCCAACACAGCTTTCTAATGAAAAGTCACTCAATGCTAATACCCTGTTATAAGTTGTCATGCCACAAAATTAGAGTATGAAGTATTGTGACAAACTGTAGGCTATAGTTTCTTTCTTAATTAGCATAAATGTTTGTGGCAAATGGTTATGTTGGCGTGCATTGTCCTTGTGAATCAAGTAAATGAACAGAAATCATCAAAAAAACATTTTCAGTATGTTATCAAAAAAGGATCCTACCATGACCCAGAAAATGCGCTCCCTCCACAGTTTGAATAGGGCATCCCTCCCAGCTTTCATACACCGACTCCTTATTTGTGGCTTTTGCCCAGTCCAGAGATTTCCAATCCTCTGAGGGGCCGTCAGTCATCTTAAAGCTCACGTCTCTAAGGCAACCAGAGAAACCCTGTCGCACTAGCCAAGCATCACCTTGTAGGACAGACAAGAATACATGAAAAACACTTCAAAGGTTTCACTCCATGCGTTCATACAGCTTTAGGTTAATCATTTTGAGTTTCAGTTGTCAGTGGCAATTTCCCAATGCTTGTAATGCAAATGAATGTGGTGAAGCATAAGAGCCTAGATAAGATAATGACGGCACATTGAATAAAGACAGTAAGTTGTTCTCAAAGTTGTGCGACTGGCCCTCAACCAGGTGACTTTTAACATGTTTTAACTCCTTCCTGTATACACCGTTTGACTTTTGATATCCCAAGGCGGCCAACACTTTAGGATGATACATAACTCCTTGGTTATTGAGGGATGCAGCTCTAAGGCTTATAGAAAGAAGTTGAGGAAATGTTAGCTACATTCTATTTCTTCCTTGGAGAGACATTAACATAAATAGAAATACATTCAAAAGCCAAACCAAGTTGAGACGGTAAAAGTTTAACAAACTTCTCTTAATATTATAATTGATACACACTAACACATTATAACAATGACATGGAGTGTTTGACAATGGACGTACCTGAATCCTCCCTTAACAAAGTAAAGTCTTCAGGCAGCCCGCCGATGAACATCCCTGTGTTTTCCCCAATAATGGTGCTGCCGCTGGACGCTGACGCACTTCCTGTTGGGGAAAGTGTTGAGTTTAGGGAGGATAGGTTAAAAACAATCTGATTTACCCATATAGAAAGAAATTGAATAAGATATCTGAGAATAACGGAGGGGCATGAGGTGTGTTTCTGTGTGTGTGAAGCTGTATTTTCTCATTAGACACAGAGTGGCTGGGATTAACCTTTCTAATACCTCCATGCAGCACGGGGGGATTTACATAAATAGAAACACACGTACAAACATACGTACATACAAAATCTCACACTATACACATCCAAGATAAGCAAAAATGCATTTACACTCCCACTCACAGAGCAGATACACACAGTGGTCAGTATGAATATGAGAAGAGTTACCTCTGTATTGATTGTTTACAACGATTGTTCCCACGGCCCCTCGCCTTGTTGCTATGATGCTGTGCCATTGCCCATCATTGTAGCGGCGCCCCCCATCACCATGTACACTCACAGCCACTGCAGAGCCCTACACACACACACACACACACACACACACACACACACACACACACACACACACACACACACACACACACACACACACACACACACACACACACACACACACACACACACACACACACACACACACACACACACACACACACACACACACACACACACACACACACACACACACACACACACACACACACACACACAAGATTTAAACACACGTTTATGGTATGTGAAGACATCTTCTGACCATTGGTCTTACAGTTCTCTAAAGTAAATATATGACCTCTGGTGCAAAAGAGAACAAGTTTTAAATCACAGTGCAATCAAACATGCTCACTTTGTAACATTACAAATGATCGCTTCTTTATCCCTCTGTTGTGCGAACAAGGTTAGACATTAAGGATCGATGACACACATCAAACACCAGCCTCAAAAGGACACCAACATGCACATATAATCATCAAAGTGTTGTTACAGGACTTTTTGCTACCTTAAGTATGACATCATTGTTGTGATCAGCTTTTAGCAAGTAGGCAAAGACACAAGAGTAACGGATATACACACACACTCACACAAATAACATATATCCACACACAGATACACACACAGTGATGAAGATTTAATGATGAGATCAATACATGTATGAATGCCAGAGTATATCAGCCTTTGCCATCTTTACAACCATTGCTAGACAGCTCTACTTAACAAGACAACATGGGAGGAGTCTCTCTATTGCTCTCTCTTTCTTTCTGTGTTACACATTCACACAAACACACGCATCTGAATCCATTGTCTGAGAGACTCTGGAAATGGAAGCAACTAACATTCAACTCTCGGAAATCTACCACCAAAGTGCCATTGAGTAAAAACATAATAACTGGACAAAAACAAACACAAACCAATTCAAGCAGACACAGACACATTATTTAACAAACACAGGTAAGTCACTTAATTTGCCTGGAAACATAGATCTTCCGCTAAAGCCAGGTCACTCATGACGTGGTTTCAGGTCCTTAGCCTTCACTGGAGTTGCACAGCACTCAGCTAGGGTGTGTGTCCGCTGTTTTGACAAGGCCCCAATGCCCACTCTCTTTAATATACAGTCCTTGATAATGGAAACTGATGGGCACACACACTCTCACACAAACCAAATAAAAAGCACTTATCCAAAGTGCTGCCCCTGCGGATATTCCAGCCACACTTGGCATTCCGCAACAGAATGCGAGCATATATGGGTGTGAATCTGATCTATAATTCCACGCTTAAGGTGCCCATGTGGTCAATCCTGGCAAAGGCTTAACCTTAGCAAAAACTCCTCCAGAATCTGACAAGTGACTGGCAGTCTTTTCACGTTTAGGTTGTGACATATGCAATAAATTGAATAATGTTAAGGTACATTTTTGTATAGGGAACAGTAGATTGAAGTGGAGTTTGTCTTTTAAAAAGTTGGAATGGGTCAAATAGAAATCCCTATAATAATTGACCAATAGAGGTATAGCCTCCAAAAGGGTATCAAAGTATTCACCAATCATATATATATATATATATATATACATACGCATGCATACTCACACAGACTAATAGAAACATATATACATATACACAGATTAAAGGTAGGGTAGGTAATTTTGGAGAAACCAGCTCGAGTGCGCTAGAATTTGAAAATACACAGCCGGAAAAAATCTGCCACTTCCTTACAGAGCCCCTCCTCCAACACACACGAACGCGCACATGACCAATGAGGCAGTAACGGACGGACAACTTCTCACTTCAAAAAAGAAGAAGAAATCTAGACCGCAAAAATAATTAAACAAGCGAGTACCTGTTTTTCCTGGCCAAGGACAGGTTCTCGTCTGAAAGGAGTGCTGACAGAGAGCACCGGAACGCCGCTCCAGCCCTTAAAATATTACAATACCCATAAGGAGCCGTACACATGCCGCAGTGTTTGCGTGGCTGTGTCTTTAGTTGTAAGCACAGTGGTGATCTGTTGTTATTAGCATCTGGTTAGCTAGCTATGCTAACGAATTTAAAGAGCTTTTCTACAACCAGGTGGAAGAGAGCTCTCTCCTGAGAGGCTCAAATAACCTCAGCTCAGTGAGGTTAAGGCACACCTTGATATGATCAATATAGTTATTAATGAGACTAAATGAAAAACAGGTATAAAATACTATATGACAGTAACAAAAAAGTTGTTAAAAATAACAAGAATAGAGTTTAAAATGGGAGTGATTTGTAAAATATCCAAAAAGAAAAATATGCTTAACAGTTCTGTTTCATATGGGTGTTGAGAGATGTATCCATAGATCTCTTAATGTTGCTCTCAAAGTGTACCAGATTGATGCTTTTAACTTCAATATTTAAAAAAAAAAGTCTTCCCGGGGGAGCATGCCCTCGGACCCCCCTAGAGGAGGTTAGGTCCGCCCCCACTTAAATCATGTTCACATGGATAGGATACTAAATACATTTGCACACATCTTGTGTTCATATCTTTCTGTTTTGGTGGTCATGCCACACCGTGCACATGCATGCATGCGTGAGTCATGGTGAGATATCTGGATTAAGAGGTTGCTTTTTCTTTGCACAGCATGAAAGAAAGGCCAAATGAATGGGCTGTGATTTTAGTTTTTTTAAGCAGAGGTTGAGTTCAATAATTTGTACGACCCTCGGAGGATGTTGTAAAAATTGAAAGGAAAAAGGTTCCCCACCCCTGCTATAAATAATAATAAAAACCCTTGATTTTTAGCTTAACATCTCTGTCTCCTATTGATCTGAGTATATGATAAAGAATAGCAGTTAATTGAAGCATTATAGCACAGGCCTTTGTCAGATGGTATATTACGCTGTTTTTTTTCTGCTTCGAATAGTTCTCTCTTTTTTCACCATACCTGTGTTTGCATCACTGTAACCAATGAGCACCTGCATGTGTGTGTGAGAATGGCCCTGACTCCATGTCAGCCCAGATTTACAAACTCCTGGCAGGACAAGCTCGAGCTCAATTCTTACACTGAATTTTAAAAAAGTGAGTGAGTGACTGCAATATAAGAGGGAAAGAAAGAGAAACTTTAAAACTGTTCAATTGTTATGATGTGTAAAGACTGATGTTGTTCTATAATCGTCTGAAACTGTTAAGTCATGATGTGAAACGGTTAACAAAGAAAAAGGGACTCTCAAGCTGCTGCTACACTTTATTTGATTTATTTAAATTAAGCACTTTTAAGATGCACATATTTTCAAAAGCTATTTTATTTATTTTCTCTATTTTATTTGTAAATGCAACCCGAGAGGAACATTACACATATCCACAGTATTTACTGTGTAGTTCAATGTTAATAGACAATAAATATTGTTGTTTATGAATTGTACTTTCTTTATTTGATTGGCAGTCAGTTGTTGATTACATGCATACGTTGATAAAGCTACAGGCTACTTCAATGTCACACTAATTCATGAAGCAAGTTAGACATTTTGATGTTCCGGACCTTTGCATGGGGAGATTTTCTCTAACTGGACCTCGTTGAATTTTAGTTGAAGACCCCTGGTCTAGACTATTAGCCTAGACTTCTAAACGGAATAATTAATATATAACAGCAGGCAGCTGTGCAAACAACAGTAAATGCAACGTTTAGGAGTGCTATTGAGGGGCTAAGATCTGTTTCATTTTCATAAATGTCAGTTTACATGTTATCTGTTGTTGAAGATTACAATGTCTTCTCCTCGAAAGGCAAGAGCACTGTCAGATTACATTATGGGTTTTTGACACTTGTCTTTTTGCCAGCAAATGTATTTAACAGACAGTGACAGCTAACGAGTGAACCTGATGAGATCTACATGTGTAATCTAGTATCACAGCATGTGACAGACGGTGTAGTTACCAGTTACTACTGACAACCAAGAGCCAGTGGTCTATTAAACACCACTCACCTGCATCAATAGAGTGTGAACCGTTTGTGTGTGCGTCTGTGTTCCCACAATGTGAAATAGTTTGTGACACTAAGATGACTTAAATTCTGTGGTCTATCTCTTCAATGAGTGACAGCAATTTCTGTGTGTGCATGCGTGTGTGTGTGTGTGTGTGTGTGTGTGTGTGCGCGTGTGTGTGTGTGTGTGTGTGTGTGTGTGTGTGTGTGTGTGTGTGTGTGTGTGTGTGTGTGTGTGTGTGTGGCAGCTCACATGTGCACATATTTATGAGCATATCACTTTCCTGTGTCATGCTAAATTACCCCCCCTGCACTAGTAATCCCATTAAGGCTAGCTCAACAGGCTAATAGGGGGAAGTAATGGGCCCAGCTATATGTATCTAGGGGAACACTAATAAGCCGTGACACCACTCCCACTGTTAATTACCCCAAACTAGTCTAAACAAAGGAATCAACCCAGTTGGAGAAGACACATACGCTCCATCGCCCACGTAGCAGTACACGTAACCAGAGACACACACATTAGCACTGCAAGTCAACAAGAATATTTTCGGTGACGTAAACTCCTCTCACACACAGATACCTCCCATGGTAACATTTTGATGAGGGCTCTTTGATAATGAGAATTGGATAGTGATGAGGAAGGAAAGTGTGTTTGTGTGTGTTTGTTTGAGTGTGTAATTAGTTGGTGGCCTCATGGAAGTATGTGTAATCATCTCCCATCATCACTTTCATCATCTAAGTCGTTGACTCTTTAACCCCTCTACATGTGTCTGTATCGATGGATAAGGGAAGCAGGGCTGAGTGTGTGTGTGTGTGTGTGTGTGTGTGTGTGTGTGTGTGTGTGTGTGTGTGTGTGTGTGTGTGTGTGTGTGGGTGTGTGTGTGTGTGTGTGTGTGTGTGTGTGTGTGTGTGTGTGTGTGTGTGTAAGGGTGCAAAGCTTAATTAGCTTGCAATTGGTATTCACGCGCGGTGACTGCAGGGAATGAGTTAATTGCAGTCCAATTCAAACGTTGACACACTTTCAAAGTTTTTTCCCCTCTCCCTGTCTCCCTGACAGAAACCAATGAGGGGCTACAGATCACATTTATTAGATGAGAGCAAGTGAGAGAAAATGGGAGAGAGACAGCGAGAGAGAAAGGGGGGAAGACAGAAAGACAGAGGAGGATCAGAATACAAAAAAGACGAGAGAAGGTGAGTAAGTAAAATTAGTAGAATCCAATAATAAAGGGATATATAAAAATTGTGGATGAAAAAAGATGCATAGATAGGTAAAACCAATATGGTAAATTGTTTACTAACAATAGCAGTATATCTACAAATAAATAATAGTTTATCATGTCCTTACACTCAGGTGTGTGGGTTTTAATTATAGTCAAGCTGGATGGAGATTATGTGGAAGACCCTCAACAAAAAGTAAAAATAAGGAACACACAAACAACAAAATATAATTAATAATAATATGTAATAATAGTAGTAAAACCAACACATAAGAGCAATGCTTGTTCTTGACCCCTGTCAGTCAGTTTCGTTGTGCTCACAATTTTCCAGTTGTAAATAAATGTTACATACCTGTGGATCAAACAAAAAGTAGGGACGTCCACGTTTGAGCTGAATAGCGAGGAACTCTTCCTGACTTCCTGGAGAGAAGGCACAGAGCAGCAGGCCGTCTGGAGACTGAGTCTTGAAACTCAACTCAACACCTGATACAAAACGAGATAGAGAAAAGAGAAAGAGATATATTTCATTCTTTAATTTCCCCATAGGATATCATTTAACAAAATGTTATCATGCATATCCAATATAATAAAAAATGCAACAGCACTTTAACCTTTTAACTCCACCTGAACCACTTGGGGGTTAGTTATAAGTGTGTTAATTCACCTGGATATATGTTAAACTGGACCATTGCAATATCATTACACAATGTTTACTGTCCAACCTTAAACGAGGCGAGATGTGTGAGATCTGCATCTAGGGCCTTTTTCTGTCCTCAAATGTTAAGCCATGTAAACCTTGAATCCAAAGGTGAAGTTAAACATGACATCATTTTACAATTTGCAGATACAGCCCAATGTGTTCTATTTAAAAATGCTATAAAGATTGTATAGAAAAATATAGCCAACAACTGGAAAGACAACACATTTAAGTTACAAAGATTTAAGGAATATACTGCGCTGGCTAACTGACCAAATAAAGGAGTAACATCGTATTCCAATACAGCTGTCCTGCCTCTTTTGTTTTAAAGCATACTGTGAAATCAAAGCTTCAGCAATGTGGGAAATGTGTAGGTTTCCCTCTAACACACACACACACTCGCACAGAATTCTTCTAACGTGCTGTCTTGTCATGTTGCTATGGATCAGAGATTGGATCTTAATCCACTTCTAGATCCACATAGCGACACAGAGCATGCGATTTTACGTTTGCGTTTCCTCATCTCTGTCTGTCTCTGAAGAGAACAGGAGTGTGGGAAGATCTGAGGAGTTGAATGGAGGCAGTCCAGGGTTCATCAGAAGCCGGTGTTTGCAAAAATAATTAGTGTGTGAATTCACTTAACATAAAGAGAAGTCAAACAGTTACACGGTAAACTCAAGATGAATACAAATTATCCATGTACTGTAGCTCGCAGCTTGCACACTATTTTGAATGAAAAATATCTGGTCCATGTTGTCCAATTGTTACATGTTAATCGAATGGTGTTACGCTAGTTGTTATAAAGCCAAACATGGCTGATATAAAGCCGATATAAAGCAAAACATGGTTACAGAAATAAGCAGTGTCCCAGTCCTAGTAGCAATTACATGTGTCTGATTTCTTTTGGACTGGAAAAAATAATTACCGGCACACATGCTACAAACAGGATTAATTTCATAGATAAGCGCATGTACCCTTTGAAAAACAAAAAATATCCAGTCAGGATGTGGCTTGAGAAAAACTCTTTTAGTTTTGCCATAATCATCTTATGCATGCATGTATGTATGTATGTATGTATGTATGTGGCTCACAAGGTATCACAGGTTTGCCATTTCCATTTCAGGGCAGGATATAAGTGATTTAGAAGATAAACTGGGCATACTATACATGTGACAGAATGACAGGAAAGAATCATTGCATTTTCCTTGCAGAATCCAAGGCTGAAAAGCCCCTTGGATCTAAAAGGAATGTAAAAGTGGCTTCTTATAATGGTCCCATTTGGGCAGTACACTATGCATTGATTACCAAAAGTGCACAAATAAATATAATAATAATTGTGGTGGTAGTATGTGGCTAAGACAAGACCAAGAAGTTGTTTACATTGAACTTGCATTCTGTGCATCAAGCAGGCATCCGTCATTTACATTCATGACCTTGTCACCACAGAGATGAGTGAAGTCATGACAGATACCTGACATTACATTACCCCCCTTTAACCTTCTCTGTGTCCCACTCTCCTGATCTCTCATTCCTTCCTTTCTTCCTTCCCTACGCTTTTAACCTTCCTCCCTTTTTTTCTTGACCTTTCCATTCCATCTTTCCCCACCTAATGCTTCATCTGAATATGTTTTTCTCTCCTTGCATCTTCAATTTTCTTTTGACCTCCTTCACTCCCAACTGTGCTCCTTCTCATGTATCCTACTTTACTATTTTTTGTCTTAACAGTGTTGTAAACAGTTATCCATTGTTAAAAAGACAGCAGATGACATCAAAGTGAGCTTTTTATTGTGACGTAAACATAGGGAGGTACAGATTCTATCACACACAAACACACTCGCAACCAATTCTGTACACAAGGAAAAGGCCCTTTGGACTACGGCGCACACTCAAAAGTATCTGACAAGAGAGAAACAGCATACTGCTTCATCAGCACAGAGGTTCATACACATGTATACAATGCAAAACAACTGCGATGCATTCTGATATAACTTTATATAAAGATACCTATTATGACAGTGGTTTTGATTAAACATATTGTCAACAGTTAAATCTGCATTCACATTTATCACAGTCCATCCCTGTAAGGCCAAACATCATTGTACTACTTTTAATATCCAATATCAATTAACAGGAATTAAAATGAGCTGTATCAGTAAAACACAACAACAATGAAAGTGCATGCAGGACTCTTCAGGTATATAGGAGTATATCATTATATGTAGGGATATAAAAAAAAAAGGTAAATATATTTTGGGCGAATTTATATTTTTCTACACCCCCATGGTGCAACATCCTGAACTTTACCGGATGATGTTATTTTTTCACTATCTTAACATGGACCCGGAACTCACGTTTCCTCATGCCATGTGATGTTTAAAAATAACTATTCAAGATATCCAATCCAAGTCTTGCAGTTGCCAAAAAGCAGTAATGGTGTAAAATATTGTTGAAAAGTTCCTTTGACCCTATTTGCAATGGCAGATCCAAGTACTTCCTGTATTGATCTTTGCTTTACAAATAATCGAGCATATATGTTCTATTATAATAAAAGGTCAAGAGATGCATGCAAGGTCACATTAATGAACTGTCTGTTTGCCTATAACGCAGAGCCTGTTTTTGTGAGATGTGCAATAAGGTAAGAAACACTGTCAACATATGTCTGGCCGTGGTGTTTGGTCCAAATGCACGGCATCTAAGTGACACTGCTCGTGCTCAGCATTACTTCCTTCAGGTTTCCCCACAGGA